>NW_020799095.1:84156207-84356210 GCF_003259725.1 Athene cunicularia | reverse complement strand
CACATCTAAAAAAAAAAACGCCTTCCCCTGCCCCCTTTTAACAGCAGCAAATAAATTACTTTGCTTAGACATAAAAATGTTAACGAAAGAGCACAGAGAGAAACAGTATAAAAATAACTCCTTCTGGTAACTACAGTCTTCCTAAGATATGGATATGAGTAAATGGAAATTTGGATCCATGAAAAAGAAAAGGACCTTGTGAAAAAACACATTAATAACTGAAGAGAATCAAGACAAAACTACAAGAAAGCAAGCTGTGTTGTAACCCCAAGAAAGACTTTCTGTGAGGAACTTGCAGAAATAAAAATTATATTCTTCCTAAATGCATTTGTTTGTATACTACAGCTTCTAGGTGTTCTGACGACACAGCTTTGCTTTCACAAAGGAAACCAACCCTCAAATCAAAACCTAAATGGTAACTCAAAAATTACGCTTTTTTTATAACATAGCAGTCACAGTTTCTCTCTCACCATGGCTGGTTTAGCATAAAGTTCTTCTCAATGATTTACTGGTATCAGAATTTTCTCAGACACTTTTAGAATCATAAAAAAGCATGATGATTTCCTAACTCAGTGTCAACACGTAATTTTTTTCTAAGACACCTGACATCCCCCACTACCAAATCCAAATGCTCATCTTATATATTTTCTTTTTGTCTCTGCACAATTTTTTTCCAGCAGCTGTTACGGCTTTTCCTGATTTTACTCACTTTTAAAAGAATCCATTTGGTCCTCTCTTAGCAGGAGTAGCCTAACCTAAATAATAATAATACTTAAAACTTTGAAAATGAATGAATTTGTGTTGCATCAGATGCCACTCTGTTCTGCTTAAAAATGCTCTTAAAAACAAAAAAGTCAACTGTTTCACAGATCAGAAATTATATAAATACTTTTAATCACATTCCAATTGTACAAACGATGAAAATTTGGAAATTAGATTTTGATCTAGTATATACTACAATGAAAATAGATAAATCTTTTGAAAGAGAGCACTAACAATCAGAATCAGATCTACCACATTATAAATCAAATTATGCTTTACTTCATTATATAAAATATGAAAATATAAATCTCAGAGCTTTAATTCTGTTTCCCACAGGAAAAAGTCTTGTTACTAACAGTCTTCATTTACATCAGTCATCATTCTGATTATCAGTAGTTCCAACATCATGTTAGCTGGAGTTAATCTTCTAATTTTCTAAAGTAGAAGTGAAATTAACAACCTTGTGAGGAAGTATATAAATAATGTAAGATATACTCTGCAAAATTCTGATAATCCTAGCTGAGACACAGCAGAGCCTGTGTAATGACCAAAATTTCAATAAAAGCAATCTCCAATAGGTCTTCTTGTCTAAGTGTTTTTCCAATTGCCTGTTGAGCCTACCTTTTGCATTCATAACATCCTCCACCAAGGAGCTGCATGTCTACAACACTGTGCATGGAAGTCACCCTCCATTTATTTGTTTTGAACTTGGCTTCTACCAGGATCACTGGTTCTTGTACTGAACGAGGTGGTAAGCAATCAGTATTATTCATCCTTCCATCACACTTGCAATTTCATAGATTTCCATCAGATCTCACCTCAGTCATCCCTTTTCAAGGGAAAGAAGTCCCAGCCTACTCAGTTGTTTCTTATATGGAAGTAATTCCACATCCTTCTCACATAGCAGTTTAATTCTCTCAAAGAACTCTATTGAGGGACTTAGAGTTAAAGCAAACTATATCATTTGAGTTGCTCATCTAAACTTGAAGACAAAATTTCCTTTACAGTAGCCACACTGATTCTTTCCAAATAGATCACGTTTATGCAGGTGTCCACTAAGTATATCCTTAGTTGTAATTTCTGCTAGTACCTCAGTAATGATCTCAGTTACAGGGCTGTTGTTTCCAGGTTCTGCCTAAATCTTTTTTCAAAGAGGGGCATCACACCACTCTTCCGTATTAAAATACCAAGAGTTTTAAAACAGAATGTCATGCTCTAATACTATTAAGCTATTCTATCCACAAGTTATTTTGTGACCATATGTGAATACTGTCCAGTCCTTGTATTCTGTTAGTGTTTATTTCCTCTATTTCTACTACAGCCTTTTTGACATTTATTTCAATTCCACACAAAGCCACTATTGTGCCCTTCCCAAAAAACGTTGTGCTGTGGGACTCTCTTTGGTCTCTTCAGCAGTGAATGCTGATGTAAAGAGCAAATTTCACCTGTCAGCAATGTATTTCTTCTTTTATACTTCTACCCCTTCCTCCAGTGCTTCTTGTTTATGCTTGGCCTTTTAAACCCTCCCTGAAGGGCTTCTTGCTCCTGGGTGTGGATAGGGATCAAAGTTAGTTCCCATTCCTTTAAATACTTGCTTTTCAAACTCTTCTTTTGTCTGTATCTTTGTGCAACTAGCCAGCATTTAACATCCCTTCTCTTTTCTTAATTTGTATTCCATTTCAGTTCCCTGAAGGATGCTTTCTTCTAGTAACCTCCATTACTTTAATGATTAGCCATACTTTTATCCTTTTCCAGTCCTTGCTCTAGTGCTTTATTTCCAGGATGGTGTTCCTTGTTAATCTTTATGCTACAGGGAAGGATAACTCCCTCAGCTCTTTCTTTTAGGTTCTATTAATGATGCTTTCTCATTTTTACACAGCTCACCTTTTGAATGGAAGCAGGCAATTCTTTCGCTACCTGTTGCTCTTGAAGGGATGCCAAATCTTGATGCAGTATTGGTGACAACACAGATGCAATAATGCTTCAGCTGTAAATTTCACACCAGACCATTTCTTACATTGCTAATGACTGATTCAAGGGCCGAATTTTCTTGTGTGAGCACTGTGAACAGCTGTTCTACATGAAACAATCATTGATAGTGCCTAAGAATTGTGTCTCTGCTTCACATCCTGATGTAAAATTTGCTCAATTCACATGAGAAAACTTTATGTTACTTCTCTGCTTTCTGCCTCTCTCAGAATATTACACTGGTTCTGCCGTTCTGGTCAAGCAGTCAGTAATGTGGCCCAAGTATATTCTTCCTGTTCATGCCTCGAATTTCAATCCATATTGATTCTAATGTTACCAACTACAGTGGTGAGTTGACTAATGTGATTTGAATCTTATCTCCTTTAACTTTGAATTATTCCACCTTATCTTTCTTGTATGTTTGGTACTAGTGTCTCTGATTGTCTTCATTAAAGTAAGATCTTGACATACACTACTACATCCATGTCTTAATTTAGTTATGAATTCCAGTTCCATTTTAATTCTTAGATTTACACAATTTCCTTAGCAGTACACATATACTACTCTAGTTCCCTTATTGGCAGTCTATTTAAATTACACTCTGTTTGGTTTTAATGTCCTACATATTTGGGAAAGAAGATAACCAATTATTGTGTATACTTGGATTTCTCCAAGGGTTTTGATAGTTCCCCACAGACTCCTCCTGAGAAACTGTGTTATGGGCTACACAAGTGGTCTGTGTGGTGGGTGGGGAACTGGCTAACAGGCCACACACCCAGGGGGTGTTAAATTGCTCCTTTTCTTACTGGCAACCTGTCACAAATCAGGTTCCCCAGGGATTAATATTGGGCCCAATACTGTATAATATCTTCATAAGTGATCTGGATCATGGGATCTAGTGTACTCCGATGAAGTTTTATGATGTTATCAAACTGTGTGGGGAAGTGGACACTTTGGACAGGAGAGCCACCCTGCAGGAAAACCTGGATAGGCTGGAAGAGTAGGCTAACAAGAATAAAGTTCAACAAGGACAAGTATAGGGTCTTGCACCTGGGAAAACAATCCAAGAGTGCAGCAAGACTAGGATCTACCTGGCTGGAGAGCAGCTCTGTGGAAAAGGACCTGGGGGTCCTGGTGGACAAGCAGCTCAATATGAGAGAACAGTGTGCTGCAGCGACAAAGAAAGTCAACAGAATGCTGGGTTGCATCAACAAAGGCATCACCAGCAGAGATGAAGAAGTCATTATCCTGCTCTACTCAGTGCTTGTCAGGCCACACCCAAAATACTCGGTTCAGTTTTGGTCCTCACTATACAAAAAAGATATGGGCAGGCTGGAGAGGATCAAGAGAAGGGCCACAGAGATGATCAAGGGACAGGGAAACCTGTCATGTGAGGAAAGGCTGAGAGAATTGGGTTTGTCCAGCCTTGAAAAGAGAAGGCTTAGGGGAGTCCTTATCACCATTTTCCAGTATTTAAAGGGTGGCTACAATGAAGATGGAGACTCCCTTTTTACAAGGAGTCACATAGAAAGGACGAAGGGTACTGGGTACAAGTTACTCCCAGGCAGAGTCTAATTGGACACAAGAGGAACATTTTTCACAATGAGAACAATCAGCCGTTGGAATAATCTCCCCAGGGAAGTGGTGGATTCCCCATCATTGGACACTTTTAAGAGTCAGCTGGACAGGGCGCTGGGACATCTTGTCTAGACCGTGCTTTTACCAAGAAAGGTTGAACCAGATGACCCCTGAGGTCCCTTCCAACCTGGTATTCTATGATTCACTTAAGGATTGAATGTTTTCTATCTTGTCTTAGAAGCATTATTCCAAACTGCTATTTTTACACCTGTAGAAATGTCAACAGCTCAGTGCCTGATTGTCCTCTGGATGTCCCAATTAGACCATGGACCATTTGGGGGAAATCTTCTCTGGCTACTCCTGTTAGTTTTATCTTACTAAAAAACTTGTAAGGTATTTCAATAAAGGCATAATTTCTTCATCCCAGCATAGTTTTCTCCAAATGCTCCAGCTGGAGTTATCCACAGTTATATATGTCTGAATAGCATACACTCATGACCTGCAAAAGACTCAGTTCTTCTATATTTGGTATTATTAGCAATTTTACAAATAATCTTACTAAAGTTGTATGAAGACATAAGAGCCTGCTACCACTGTCAGCAGTGGATGCCTAGAAAGGCATAAGAAAGGGCCAAACATAGTTCTCTCAGACTCTCACTACGCAAGAACTTCCTGAGCTAAAGATGCTATCTTGTGTTTGGCAAACCTTGATGTTCTTCTGTCATTGATTTCTCCAGTCACATTCTGCATCCACAAGCAAAACTGTAGATGGAACACAGGATGCAAAACTTTTCATTCTTGGCCTGATTTTTCAGTTTCTTATCAGGGCCAGTAACTGCACCTTGTGTTAGAGTGTCTGTGGATGCCAGCTATATATGAAAGACAAGAAGGGTTGTGTTTCTTCGTTCTGAATTGACTAAACATATAATGAGACCGAGCTGCATCCTGCTAAAGTGAAACATGGCTCTAACACCTATGACTACTCCTTGCAGTTGAAATTTGGCAAGAGCAGAATAAATGTCTTTCTAAAGACCATGCTGCATTCTCTCCATCGTAAAATCAGAACAACTACATAGAAGTTCAGTGGAGTGACACGATTAACAGTGTCTTTCCACAGTTTCTCCCTCCACCCTCAATGCACTCTCAGGTACAGCATGCACCTTAAAAGAACACATTAAATAAAAACTGTTCTGTTAAACTGAGAGCCTGTCTAATGCAGCTTAAGCTATAAAACCCACACCTTCAGGAAACACTTTAAAAAAAATCCACCATCTGTTGTTATATGAAAGAGGAAGAACACCAAACTGCACATTTTACTCTCTTTCAACACAGCTACTTCAGAAGTAGATGAGATGTGAGAGATGTACCTTGCCCATGCACATGGCCCTTGCTTAGCTCTCCTTATCCTCTGAAAGACTTCTGACCTAGGAAAGTTCAAAGCACTTGAACACTCTGTGTTGGGCATGTTCTGCAGCTCTTTTACTAGCCAGGAGGTGTACCCTGAAATAGAAACATGATGCATTCACAAGCAGCTGTAAAGTGTCCTGCTTTTAAAAACTGTAAGAAGCACCAGTTGAATTTGCCCAACTGCTTCCTCCTTCTTCATACAACTTCTTACGATTTGCTCTAGTTCAAAATTATATTGCTCTAAAATACTGCATCTAAAAATCTAGATGTTATAATCAGTTATAATGTTTCTGAGCCTCATGAGACCCTCAATTCTAGCTCTTAATATGAAATTCAGCTGGAGAAAGAAAGAGTAGTAGTCTTTCCTCTGAGGAAACAGAGAGAGTAAGAGAGGGAATGGAGAGGTAGTTGTATCAACTTGAGGACTTCTTCAAGTATATAAATCTAAATTGTTCATGCATACTTAAATAGGTGTAAACACGCACACATACAGACATTGTCCTGGTTTTGTCTGTTACAGAGTTAAATTTTTTTCTTAGTAGCTGGAATAGTGCCGTGTTTTGGATTCAGTGTGGGATTTGGTATGAGAAGAATGCTGATAATACACCAATGTTTGTGGCTGTTGCTAAGAGATCAAGGACTCTCCAACTCCCCATGTCCTGCCTGTGCACAGGAGTACAAGAAGCCGGAAGGGAGCATAGTCAGAGCACCAGACCCAAATGAGTCAATGAAATATTACATATCATGTAATGTTATGTACAGAAACTTACTTATCCTGAAATTATATCAAGTGATTTCTTTTATGGTCCAAGACAAAGGACGCTTGCTAAATCAGCTAGCTAGCATACCATTAGCATTGTAACAAAACAAATCTAACCTTGACTAACTAGAGAAGGTTAAATCTCCAGAACTAGGGACTTCTCTAGTTTTCCAGGAAATTGAACTCACATCAAACTAAACAATCTATGATTCTGCTGGAACACTGTCTCTGAGGTAAGAAGTAAAAAAATGCCCAGGGTTCTATATAACGGGGAGGGAAGTAAAATAGCCTATTTATCTATAATTTTAAATGTACAAGTTGCATTAATAAAACTCTGTGAAATGACAGTAATTAGGAGACAAGTCATCTTCTAAGAAATCTGTGGATTTCTTGCCACCTGATAGGGGTTTTTCTTAGACTTTGTGCACTGTATTTAGGTTCCTGAAGCTTTCATGTAAAGAAATATTTCCTCTACACTGAAATATTTCCATTCCTTTAGCACCAACTTCACTAACAATCTCTGATTCTCTGTGTCTGAAAGCTGAACTGCCGCAACATGATTTCTTTTCTAAAGAGTCACTTGTTCTGCTTCATGGTTTGGAACTGCCTGAGGCATTTCCAGTCTGCATCAAAACTGGGAAATCTAATAGAAAAAAAAAAAAAAAGAGTTCATTTTTCCCCAAATGTTTTACAGGAAGTGTCATCAAAAATAGATATCCTCAAGGGAAGAATGATCTATTCTAATTTTACCATGATGCACAGTCCACACTGGTTTTACAACAGCCAGACAGGAGACATGGACCTTATTGAAGGTATAAGTAAAAGATACCTGTGACAGCAGACTACTGAAGTGGCCATGGCTAGAGAAGGGATCCAGCAATGTCAGTATCGTATGCAGATTCTCTCCCTTAAACATCCTTCCAGTCCTGCTGAAGGGCAAGGCTGAGCTGGAGAAGATGGAAGCTACTCCAGGGAAGAAATGAAACCCTTAGGCAACTGTGGTTAACACCTTGTTCCTGACAGCACCAGGAGTAGAAAGCTCTGTCTACACTCACAAAGCTTTGAGCTGGCTCAGAGAGTAGCTGATGTATTCCTCACTGGTGTAAGATGATTGCTTCTTCCTTCCATCCCTGTACTCATTTTGTAATCAACCTTTCAGCAGATAAAATGAAACATCTTCTGATTACAAGTGCATCTTTAAAATATCACTCCTGAGCATAATTTCCCAGTGACTAGACAAAGAAAACTTCTGATTTAGCATCTGCTTTTAATTCCTTTCTGAGTGAAGATTATGAGTAAATAGGTCATCATCATGTCTCCTCAGTTAGTCTACTTAGATTTTTCTGAATCCACCCCTGCATGACCAAAGGCACTTTCACACAAAAGCCATGCTATCTGAGGTTGGCAAGTGCCTTCTTGTCTGAGTGTACTGCAAGACAGACACGTTAATACCTCCAGCAAATACCTATGCAGTATGATTCCCCATCACTTGCATTTTTATATCCTGCTAGGACTGAATCATAACTGCCTAAGGATGCTGAAAACTATTATTCAGTTGAAGATTACTTTTCTCTATTAAGATGCATTAAAAAGGAAACACTCATGTTCAAACTTTTCACATCACTTTCTGCAAGAGCAAGGTTATTAAACAGCTGCTTATTTTGACCCTTTCAAATGACCGCAATTTAGTAATGGAATTACAGTTCTTCACCTGTCACTGCATACCGATTTCTTAGGAGTTTTGGAATGAATTTCTGTGCAAATGAAAATGATTGTCACCATTGTTACCGGTCATAAAGAATGAGTTCAGAGTGTTTCTTAATAGGATGCAAATGCTGTGAGTTGTTTCTGATAAATTACTTCAGTCCTAAAAAATATAGAGTTTAAAAAGGTGAATGTGAAGATGCAGACAGCAAGACAGAAAACATTAGAGGACAGAGCTGTAAGCACGGGCACAGCAGGATGCCAAGACTACAGAAAACTACCAAAGTGCATGCTTGGAGTATGGAATCTTTTTTAGCCATCATCAAGCTTCTCTGAAACAAACAGCCTTCTGATGTAGCATTGCCCTTTCTGTAGAGGTGGGATGGAATTGATAGTTAATTGCTTCTTCACAAACATTTATCTTTATTGTGTAACTCAAAGTTTCTCATTTTGGCCTACAACACATTTCTCTGTTACTAGCCAGCTGGAGAAGTGTGGTCCCCAAATTGACACCTGGTCTGTTTAATCACACTCTTCATATTTCTAGACTGGACACATTCAAAAGTCCTCCGTCTGGTGACATTTCAAGCAATCAGATCACTGTGAGGACTGGCACATTAGTGTGCTTTCCTGATGTATCACTGATATACATTACTATGCCTAGTCCCTTTCTGGCTCAAAAGGACTGGACAGCAAGCAAGGAAGATGAATCAGGCCCAAACTTTGTCTATTTCTGCCTAAATTGCCTCCAGGAAGCAGCCAGAAAATACAGGGCCTGGTTCCTCCATCACATCTAGTTCCAAGGTCTGGCAGACCATCTTGGAGACAGGTTTTGTTCAGGCGCACATTTTAAAGACCTGTTTAACTGTCTAAATTTTTAGTCTATCTTAAACATGGTAATAATAGAATAGTGTTGGGGAACTCAGATTGCCAAGAAATGGCTCACAGAAGATTTTAAAACTACCTGCAGAACTCTTCTATTTTACACAATCATAGGACCAGTCAAGTCAGAAGGGACCTCAGGAGGTCTCTGGTCCAACCTCCTGCTCAAAGCACGGTCAGCCATGAGGCCAGCCCAAGTTGGTCAGGGCCTTACCCAGGCAGGTCTTGAAATCCTTCTATGATGAAGATTGCCCAGCATCACTGTACCCATGCTTAGCTGTTCTCAAGGCAAAAAAGTTTCTCCCTATATCTATCTGTCTGAATCTTTCCTTTTCAGTTTACAGCTGCTGCCTTTCATTCTCCTGCCATGCACTTCAGTGAAGAGTCTGACTCTGTCTTCTTGCTGACATCCTTGTAGGTGTTGACAGACTACTGTTAGCTTTCTACTCTTCCCCAAACTGAACAAGCCCCATTCCCTCAGCCTCTCCTCACAGGGCAAATGCACCAAGTCCCCAACCATCTTGGTGACTCTTCACTGAACATGCTCCAGTTTATAATTTTTCTTTTATTAGCAGCCCCAAACTGGGCAAACATTCAAGAAGCGGCAGAGAAAGGCCAAATAAAGAGTAATAATCACTTCCGTTTATCTAACTGCAGTCCTGTTAATGTACCCCAGTATATTGCTAGCCTCCCTTGCTGCCAGGTCACACTGCTGACTCACAAGCAGCTTCCTCTCCAACAAAGGTTTGGTGCTTAGTCCTCTTCCAGCTCTTTTGATACTAATCATTTCTTCGAAGAATACAGTCTGTAAGAGTTTAGTGCTCCTGAAAGCAGTGTCAAGAATGGCATCACTGTAGCAAAACGAAATTTCCTAAAGAGGATCAGAAATACCTTAAATACACTAATCCACATATCTTTACTGCAGCAATTCAAATCCTGTATTTAAACAATGAAAGCATACTCAGTCCCAGGCAGATCAAAAAAAGACATAAATGATAGATTAATTTGATCCATATTTGTGATGGAAAAGATGTGTAAGAAGTGCATGCTAATAGAAATAAAATAATATCTTCATCCAACTGTAGGAACAATTAATTACACTAACTAAAGGAGGAAAACAAGGTAAACAGTTACACCTCAGGCAATTTTTAATCTTTAGTATTGATGTTTTGTTTCTACTGGCAATTACTCCTAAGACTTTACAGGAAATAATAACTGAATATTTCAACTGTTCTAACAGAGCAAGGAAAAAACCCTCATTCACTCAACATGCCACAGCTTACCAGGCTTATTATTCTGCTGAAACTAGGATCTATTGGCTTTTTGTTGTTGTTGTTGTTGTTGTGAGTGCTAAATATACACAAGAGGCATGGAGGAAGGAAGAGTAATCAGACTGCTTAACTTAACATCACTGAAACAGAGGCCCAGGCATCTCTGATTCCCTACCCCAAGTCATCTTTAATAGGAAAGTAATTTTAAGAATCTGTACCTTCAGGCTGGTCACAAGATTAGATATTTTATATTTGTTTTAGGATTTCATGTTTGGACCATCACCATAGATACCTGTCTGCTAGTAGTAAAGAACACTTTGTAGATCTTGAGGGTTCAACATTGATTTTATCATATCATAAGGCACAGATTCTTACTTAGATCTTTTAGAACTTCTAACAGATGAGTGATCTTCACAAAGCCAGTGCTGCATATTCCATTTCTGTTAGGTTAAAGCTAAGCTAAACCCAAAGTGGGTTGATGGTATCAAAGTGGGCTTTCATCTGAAAGGTCCTTGTTAAAGGTCATAGCAACCAGGCAATTTCTCATGTGTTTCTCCTTACTCTTACTGAACTCAAAATACCTACTTGATCACATACATTTCTGGAGGGACTTCCACATTCTCCCCAGGCCTCTGCACGCTCCCTTAAAAGCATGCCCATTCACAGGTTACCTCCAGTCACAGAATTAGATTAACTTCTGCAAGAAGAAGGTCACCATTATTCAGATCTCATTTTCTAGAGAAGGCAAATGAATTCCAAATATTTTCACCTTCAGTGCACATGGCATATATCAAGTGAGTGTGTTTGCACCTTACTGTTCTGTGTGTCAGACTTCTCTCACCTCAGAGACCTTCCTGAATTTTCTGTTATTTTCCTGTTTATTTCTTTTCATGGGTTCCTGGGGAATCGGTTGCTAATGGCTTTTGTGGAGAGGGACATGAATTTGTCGTTTTTCTGTTTAATGTTTCTAATAAAGTGCATTGTGAATCATCATAATCTCAGGCCAAATTGCACTTGAGTGAAGAAGGAAATGAGCAGGATGAAACCGCCTGTCTCCTTGTGTGATTAGATGCATGCAAGTTGCAGAGCTATTTAGAGTGAAGGGATAAGACTCAGTTATGATGAACATAATGACGATTCTTTATTCAGGACATTGGAGACTGAAATCCCCTGTTTCTCCCTCAGTCTTATTAAACAAACTGTCCTCTTTGCTGCTACCTGTTGAAGAACTCTTTATGCCCATGCATGCTCTGCCAAGCTCCAGAACAGATCTTTGTCAACAGCAAGTATGATGTCTTTTTTGATGACTTGTCCCATTCCTGATAAATACCTCTAAATCCTCAGCAGCAGCAAAAAAAAATCACTTTATTTTCATTAATAATCACTTATCTCTCAATTATTTTCAAAAGCTCATGTAATAGTCCCTATCACTGCTTTAGACACTCCAAAGCTCTTTTGGCATTTATTTTACTGTCAATACAAGCTTTGTCAGCAACTGCCATTTTGAATGTCTCTATTCTTTTCTAATTTTTAACATTTTAAAGCTGTTCTATTTATGTTTGCTTTATGCAAAACTAATAAAAAATTATTTATTTCACCTTCATAACATAAGCTCTGCTTTGAAGGTACAGATGTATCATTCATTGTTCACAGAGTTCTAGTAAAATTTATAAATAATCCACCTTTCTTCAGACTTTGTGCCATGTGGATGTGAAATTCTAGCTTGAATTGCATTACAAATATTGCTGTTTATTCGACTAAAGTGCCAGGGGGAAGTGGACTCAGATCTCAGTCACGTGAGATGTGGAGACCAACTCTAATGAAATCTAGAGTTATTTCACTCAAATATGTGTCAGTGGGATCAGAACCTACTTGCACTACATCTAGCAGTCCCGCTTGTCCTAGTTATTGTTATGGTTTGCCAAAAGTCCCACCTGTAAGATAAACAAGCTCTGTTAAACCTGATGGCTGGTTGGAAATTCTATAAACATAAGTTAACAGAAGTAACTTTTAAAATGCTAAGAAGAACCATTACTTCATCCAGAATGGCATTCAGTGCTGCTTAACTAAAAATGTCATTAAATACATTTTATAAGCTCTGCAGCCTGCATGTAATACTAGAGGTGGACTGACATAATCATAAATTATTCATGTACAGTCAATGGCATTGTAAAATATCAGATTCCTTTTCTGAGAGACTGACTATTCTTTTGAGAATATCAGTTGAACAGCTACTGCACTTTAAGACAAAAGCCTTTCAGTGAATATAAAAAGTACAAACCTCTAATGATATCTATATCTATGCAACATAAGTCCATTTCTATAGGCACAAGCCATCAATTATATGTAATGAAAAGGGTATAAAGTGCTTAGCCTTGAGAAAGAAAAGTAATACATGGATGCCTTAAGGTATCAGGGTGTAATGAGTCCTACAACACTCACAATCAAATGTACAGGATCCACACAACCAGACACATTGATTTTTATATGACCATGAAATTAAAAAAACAAAAAACAAAAAACCCCAACAACCAACACCCTATGCTATATAATTAGATATTAGTATAAAAATAGGTTAACTACAACAAAGTGAACAAAACACCTACTAAGGGTTACTGTTTAAAGAAGAATAAGTACTCAGCAGACTGTAAAAGCTTATGTGCAGAAGGTAGTGCAGACAACTAGGATGTCCAGGTAACATCATTTCCACAAGACCCACACCTTTATTTGCTGTCAAGGGTCCTAGCAGTTCTGCTGTGCCGCATGCCACAACAGCCCTCACAATCAAAGCAAGAAAAGCAGACTACTACAACTTCATGTTCAGGCACAATTTTAAAAATACATGTCATGGTACTTCATGGTGGAAAGAAAAAAATTAACAAAATGTTCACAATATATTACTATGCCAAAACCAAGTCTGTCACCATGCCGTATGGCACAGAGTACCTCATCCATAACTTTCTCCCTGTATTTACTCAAAGACAAAAACTAGATAGTAATAGGTAATTATCTAGGGTGTTAATGTCCAGCAATGTTTGTCTGAGCATAAGGCCTGACAGACTCATTCAATACGACAGAGATCTTCCTAATAGACTTTGGCATCTCCGAACTCAGTTATAAGGCAGAGGTAACTTCATCCATCTCACTGGAAATGTTAGCAGAGAATTGTAACTTGCTCTGCAGACAGTAAATATTTTTGCATTCTGTACAGTAATTTCTAGACAGTCCACTTGGGAGAAAAAGTAACGTCTGTTACCTTAAAATAAAAATCTAATTTATGTTACTTTGTTTTTATCAATCACTTTACCAGCTACAGAAAAAATAAAAGGTTTCTTTTATTTTTCCCTATTGCTTTCTAACAAGTAAGGAAAGATCTATTTTACCTCTCATATGATTTTATTTTTTCATGCATTGTGAAGCAGGCCGCTTTTTAATATCTCATAGGTTGCTTCCAACTTCCCCAACCTTCCGATCCGACACTGAGAAAGACATTGCCATTAAACGTTTCTAGGTCAAACCCAAATTGAAGTTTCCTGTTTGACAGCTGAGAACAACTTACCCTTAACTGTCACTAGGTAAACACAATATTGCTTTTCAAAGAAAATCATAGCAGGAGAGGAAGCAAAATAGATAGCAAAGAAAAAAATAACACATCAAAACAGTGGAAATGTTTTCCAAAATAAAACCAAAACCCTCCAACTCCTCTACAGCACTCACTCATGTCGTTTTTCAGAGACAGACAGTTGCAAAGGGAGCTCATCATCTTAGTAAGACTTGATTTATTAAAACTAGGAACTCAACAGTACCTTTTTTTCCACTTCAGTACAGGCCTTATTAAGAAGTGCTACTACTGAAATCATCTTAAAGTGAAGCCAACATGCCTCCATAAAACCTAAATATACATCATAGGATCTTTAGCACTTGTTTAATACACATTCTATTTATTTTCATCTTGCTTATGAAAATGTTCCTGTTTTTCTGACAAAACTGGGAGGTGCCTAGGACAAGCAACAAAGATAACACCATGCTCAAAGGCACAGAAACTTATCCTTCATTTCAGCAGTGATTGTTTTCACATTTAAGCCGTGCCCACAAACAAGGGGGTACACTGAATAAATCTATTTGGACCTTGGAAAGAACCCACTGCAGATGTTTCAAAAACCTGAACAGAAATCTTTAAAATGGTTGTAAGAATTACCCATGTAACTACTACTGAAATAAAAGCCATCTGTCTGTAGGTAATTTTGTATATAACAGCCTGAAGATTGGACAGGGACAGTGACTCATCCTTTAACCAGGGGCAGTGGGGGAAGTACTGCATTTGCTTTTCTCACAGCATCAACCTGAACATTTGCTGTGTCACATGAAGTAAAATATCGAGTTGGACAGAGCAACACATCCAGCTCAGAATAGTGTCTCTGGCTAGTGCTAGATCCTTCAGCAGAAGTGTGGCACTGTGTAGCAGAGAGCTAGGAAAAAGAGAGGGCACTCTCAGTGGAATAAAAATCCAAACACATACATCCCTACAATGAGAGATTCACTGGAAGGAGCCTCACAACAAGAAAGAGAAGTAATCACCATCTAACCCAGGAATTTGTTTTGCTAAGAAATTTTCTAGAACTGTGAATAACGAAAGTAAGCCAGTTAGATAAGGCATCAGGTTTAAGGATGGAGAGATACTGTATGTCCATAAACTCATACTTCTGAAGTGTCTGTTGGAAATTACTTCATCCTAAGGGGATGTGGGGGAGTTCAATATCAAGAAACCACTGCAGTGTCCTAGAACCATGGTCACAGCTCCATAACTTGAGAATACAGCAGATATAACTTGCAGTCCTGCCTCATCAGCCCTTCCTTTCTACAACCCAAAGATTTGTCTCTGCACCCTTCTGAGGAAGCCAGGCTCATCCACTCTTCCAGATTCCCAGGTCTGGTCCTCAGAGTCTGAGGAATTCCTGTTGCCCAGAAATCTTCCAGCATATTCAGCTCAGCTGGCTAAACATCATCAGACACCATCAGCTTCTTTTAGAAACATGATATTTCCCCAGCTGCTCTCCTATCAAAAAGGGCAGCTCTCAGGCTAACCTGAGGTGTGACACTTGAACTGTTCTCTAAATAGGGAGAAACTAGAAGCGACAGAAAGAGACAACACAATAATGATAGAAAAAGGACATAAACATAAAATTTAAACAGAGTGGACAATTACCAAATATTTTTTGTAGTTCCTAATTTGAATCTTGAAAGAAAAGGTGGTTTTCAGGTGACTATGATATAACTGGATATCCCAGGAAGGAATAGTTTAAAACAAACAGTTTAAAACTGTCCAAGATAATTAGGCTTCAACTTATTTAAACATATATTGGTGCTATTCGCTATTCTTATGTAAAAAAGGACTACCTCCAACAGTAGCTGAAAACCTTGTTGACTTTTGATCTTCCCTGCTGACAAATTATTTAAAGTACAGTTTACAGGCTGTGCCAGAATTACAAAACCTATGGGGTATCATATTTAGGAACTGATTTACTTCCTCTCCTGTCAGAGCATCTGCACAAGCCTGATGCATACTGTTTATCAGCAGCTGGCCCAAAGGTACAGAGGCTGCATACTACCTGACGAGTTGGAAACATTAATTGGAGAGCAAACATCAAACCTCTGTTCTGTGTAAATGAAGGTGGCAGATATATTGAGAGGATAGAGCCATTGCCTTTGTGTTGCTCAACATTCCCTCAGCAACTGATTTTTCCTCTCAATTTTCATCAGCTTTGCAGGGCTCTATTCACCTGCTCTTCCAGTTGTGAGTGCAAGCATCAAATATGACAGCACTTGCTTCCTGAGTGCAGAAAAGGAGGAAAGGGTCCAGAGAGAGAGAGGATTAGGATGAGCTTGTTTCAGGCACAACAAACTGTTTTATATGAAGATCAAGACTAACTCCTCTTATGAAAGTATGTTCAGAGGAACAGTGACTGTCTGATGTTAATTTGAACTATGAAATCAATGCACTGAGATCGTGTCACTGAGATTGTGAATCTGTGTTGCATTTGGTGATGTGGACTGTTTGCTTTATTAAACTAGGACGTGAGTTTGTTTAAAAGTCACCATTTGTTTTTTGAACACCTTGAAATTTCTGGTTCTGCAAGCAGGATTCAGACAAAGCTATTTGAAATAATACCCTCCACCTCTCCACACACACTGGCTTGTCCTGAGCAAGCATACAATCCTAAAAAGCAGTGACTGTGAACTTAGTAGATATAACATGTACAGCCAAACACTTTCATTCCTACCTGGAAGCAGTGCTAACAGAAGCCACATTCAGAAATCTTGTAAAGCAACTCCACCACTCATTAATGCAAAAGCACTGACTTCATTATAAATGTCATCTTCTTGTTCAGCCTGAAACTTCAGAAGCATTTTAAAAAACCTCAACCTAATCACCTATTGTTAATTAAATAGTGATTAGAAGGATACATGCTAGAGCTACTTTGTTTACTGTTACAGAGGTTGCCATGCCCTTTAATTCCTTTCACATGTGCCTTTCAATGAAACAAACTGCATAACATAATCCCAACTGCTCCATGTTTTGACAGAAATCAGACCTGCCCCAGTAAACTTGGTGTTCTTTCTTGTAAAGTTTTTGCCTCAGTTATAATCTTTTATTTTTTGGATACTTTTAGATAGTGGTTTAATCCCCATTTAAAGCAACTGTTCAATTGCATTGATTACTTAGATGGGAGAACTAAGGCAAGTTGGAGGGACTAAATTCAGTGTCTAAATCAGGTCAAATTCTACCCATCTTTACACCTCTTATGCAATCTTATGCACTACATTTAGTTAAATTCAAGCTGTTAAAAGGTGACAAAAATGTATCCAAAATACAGATTGGTTTATACATGTATGATCTCATCCTTGCTTTTCTTGCTCAGAAAATATCTGCCTTGAATCAGTTATGAACTAGGGATACATCAATGCTGGCAAAAGAAAGACTTTCAAAGCCATTTGCAGTGTCACAACCTTCCAATTTTTCCACAAACAAGAGCATTAATATTTTGCATTCCTTACTTCACTATGAAAATGGGAAATAGTCTATGTGCATGCACACGTAAAAGGGTTTGTTAAACATACAGTAAAAAAAAGGTAACAAACTCTTTGACCCACCCATCACCCAAATAGTTTGAAGGTCTGTCAATTCTAATTTTTTTTTCCCACAGAAACATGACTTACTGACTCAATACATGTCACTGATTAACAAGTACAAAAAAGAGCAAATCTGAACTCCTATTTTTCTTCCAGAACTCTCTTTTTCCCACGCTTGGCATACCAGTCTGACAGTTTGCACAAACAAGTCCTTACTTCTTGGTCCTGAGAACACTACCTCTGGCAGTATCATTCATTACCTTTAATAAACGAGGTCTGAGGTGAAGAAATTATGGCAGTTTATAATCAGCTGAAAATTAAAACCTTCTCTGTTCTTTAGAAAAGACATTGGAGAACATTATCCAATATAGCACTACTGCCACAGGGCTGCAGCCAAAAAGCAAGCTGCTCAAGTCTGTCCACTCTGTGTCCTGAGCTGTGCTTGCAGACCATACAGTGAGCAGGTACCACACCTGTGGTGCATCCAGCCTCAATCTAACATAGGGTCTCTTAGATCCAGAAGATGTGCATGTGATCCTTCCCCTGTTCATTATTTCTAGGCAGTGTTTCTATATTTGTGCATCTTGCACAGAGTTTTCCACTTGGCCTGGCTGCTGGCCTCTATTCCATTTCAAGCACCTCTCCTTTATACTGCAATATGCATCCTGGCAGTCATTCCCTTCTACTACCCAGGAATGTTAAGAACAGAACCCAACCATGTCTAATTCTCTTCATCCTAATATACACCACAACAGCTGATAAATATCCAGCTATTGAATTACTTGCACAGTTCTCGCCCTTTTCAGTCCATGGCTAGACATGCATCTGCAGTTCTCAAGAGTGCTGTTAGTATAGCAGCTTCAGAGATTATACACACCATGCATGAGCAGCATGAGCAGTTCTAATAGGTACATGTCAGTGAGAGGATGAACTGTGCTCAGCAGTGAGCCAGTAGAAAACAGAAACAGACTGGTTTCAAATGTTTACCAACTCAGAGGGTGGGATTCAATCCAGAGTTGGAAATCTAACATGCAGGACTGCACCTTAGTGTTAAACCTTCTCTTTGACATCAAGAGAGTCTCCTACGCCAAAGGTCTTGGGGACACTTTTTCAGATCTAGAGGGTCCTCTTCCAGAACGGTGAGTCCAGAGTATTGTTACAGATATGAATAACAGATAGCAAGTCTATTCCAAAACATGCATTATTCTCGACTGGCTGCAAGAGATGAGTTTTCATCTGACTGTTTTAATAGAGTTCAGACATACTCTTAGGGTTTATTAATTACCTTTCAACCTCCAGCACCCACACAGAATGGTGTTAATTCTACCAGAATGGCAATATAGTTTGAAACACAGTTATTCAGGCCAAACAACCTGCAAGGCTTACAAGAGTGCTCTGCTGTTCAGTAAGGTCTTCACTGACAACAACTTTTCAATGGCTTAAAGGAAAGAAGGTGCAATAAATATTGCCATCTAAGCAATTCTGTTTAGGCTGTACTTTATTTCAGCATTCAAATGGGCAGGTTACAGAAATCCCTCCAAATTTTAGGGGTTTTGTGTTCTATTTGTCCAGTCACTGCCCATGCTTTTTTTTTTTGTGTAAATATATCTATGGTATTAGCCCCCATTTTTCCTTGCCAAGAACATGTTAATTCAATCACTGTAATAACATCTGTCATATCCAAACTACTGGTCTTCACATACTTAAACATGGAGGATGTAAATAGGCAGTTTCTGCACAATGCAGTTGAGCGTAGGATAGGGTTACCCAGTGAACTCATGGAAAGCTCACTAACTTCCTCTTAGCCTGGAAACTAGAAAATTCATTTAAGTATGTCTGAAGTCACAGGGGAAATAGGATGGGTTCTGTTGTTTTCTGACTATGTTTTGGTCAGGAAACATATCTATACATGTATGCATGCATGTATAAGTTCATGTATGTATAAAACACACATGACACCGATGTACAACTGACAGCTTGTATGCAACAAGAAGAAAATATCCAATGCAAGCCATATAATAATAAAATAAAATAAAATAAAATAAAATAAAATAAAATAAAATAAAATAAAATAAAATAAAATAAAATAAAATAAAATAAAATAAAATAAAATAAAATAAAATAAAAATCATAGAAATCAGAACCAAGGAAGCACAAATTTCCCAATGTAACTGTTTGTGTGCATTATCTAGTGTTCAATACAGATTGATCTTTTTCAGTTGTTTTTTACTCAGTGAGAGCACAAACAGAGCCTCATTGCTTATTCTTATGACAATCACCATAACTCGATAATTTTAGAAATCTACCCTTCTGTCAAGTTTGGCCGAAATGGGTTTAAAAGTTATTGAGAGGACTCGGATACATCCAGAGAATGATTGTGAGGGTCTTGTTTCCTTAGGAAAACTGGGGCGCAGTGGGGAGAAAAGAAAAAATAATAAAGGAAAAAAAAAAAAGATAAAAGATGAGGGATATAGTTAGACTGAAACAGAACAGAAGTTTTCTAGGTCTCTGACTCTAAATCCAGACTGTATATTGTTTCTATACTCAGAGGGAACGACCCCATGTTATGTACACCTTGGATCTCCCTTAATGTAAAAATTGCACTTCCACACTCAGAAGGATATTGGGATGGTAAACTCACATTAAGGATCGTAAACTTCAGACACTACAGGTATAAAACTATACACAATGGCCAGACAGTCAGGAAGTGGCTACACTGCTGTAAATCAGAAGCAAGTGAAATACATACCCACACTAATAGTGTTTTTGAAGCCACAGGTCTTTCATTTCTGAAGGGATTCAAATATGCGCAAAGTTTAAGGGTGCTGTTTCCCTTGAACTTATTAATTCTGCACAGCATTGCTCACTGTCTCCATTTTCAGCTGTCGTTTCACCATCTAATTGGCAGTATTACGATTGCTTCTTTCCTTTTTCCACAGAGCTCCTCAGGGAATATTATACTAGATAAAACTTACATAACAGAGGAAAAAAAAAAAAGTATTTTTGCTTATGTTCCATTCCTTTCAATGTGTATCATTTAACAGAGGTGAAACATATTTAAATCTCAGATTTATTTTTTCTCCTGCTGCTCCTGAAGGGAGAAAAAAAAACCCCTTTGATTTTTAAGTTATTAATAAGAAAAAAATATTTTTTTTTTTTAAATATTCATACAATGTTTTCATTACTGAAAAAATAGGCACTATCCTTTCTTACACCACATATAACTTTAATGACAAATTCAGTGCAAGAGTAAATAGCGTTTGTGTAATTCTCTGAAAAATCCTAATACCATTGCATAGGATTATTATGAGGGCTCACAAGTCAGTTCCCAAAGAGTCAATGGATATATTAATATTTTTTAAGAAGTGTCTCATTGCATTCATTTCAGGGAAGTTACTTGTCATAACATTATCATTAAAAGATGTCATTGTATTAGCTGGACCAGAATTATTGTGCCATGAGAATCACAGAATCATCTAGATTGGTAAGGACCTTGAAGATCATCCAGTCCAACCATTAACCTAACACTGACAGTTCCCAACTACACCAGATCCCTCAGCGCTATGTCGACCCAACTCTTAAACACCTCCAGGGATGGGGACTCCACCACCTCCCTGGGCAGCCCATTCCAACACCTCACAACCCATCCTGTAAAGAAATGCTTCCTAATATCCAGTCTAAACCTTCCCTGGTGCAACTTGAGGCCATTCCCTCTTGTCCTGTCGCTTGTTACTTGGTTAAAGAGGCTCATCCCCAGCTCTCTGCACCCTCCTTTCAGGTAGCTGCAGAGGGCGATGAGGTCTCCCCTCAGCCTCCTCTTCTCCAGACCAAACACCCCCAGTTCCCTCATCTGCTCCCCGTACGACCTGTGCTCCAAACCCTGCACCAGCTTTGTTGCCCTTCTTTGGACACAACGAAGTAATTCAATCGGTCGTCAAGCCAGTTTTTTACCCAGCAAAGCGTGTGCCCACCCAAGCCTCTAGCAGCCAGTTTTTCCAGGAGACACTGTGGGAAACGGTGTCAAAGGCCTTACTAAATTCAAGGTAAATTACATCCACAGCCTTTCCCTCATCCAATAAGCAGGTCGCCCTGTCGTAGAAGGAGATCAGGTTTGTCAAGCAGGACCTGCCTTTCATAAACCCATGCTGACTGGGCCTGAGCATCTGGTTGTCCCGCACATGGTGTATGACGGTACTCAGGATGAGTTGCTCCATCAGTTTCTTGGGCACCATAGTCAAGCTGACAGGCCTGTAATTTCCTGGATCATCCTTCCAACCCTTCTTATAGATGGTGATCACATTGGCCAATTTCCAATCTGTTGGGACCTCTCTGGTCAGTCAGGACTGCTGGAAAATGATGGAAAGTGCCTGGCGAGCCCCCCAGCCAGCTCCTTCAGCACCCTCGGGTGTATCCTCTCTGGTCCCATAAACTTGGGATGCAGTATGTCTGTGTGATGCAGTAGGTCACTGACTATCTCCTGGAGTGTGTGTGGGGTGTTCTCTGTCTTCTGGTTGAGGAGGCTGGATTCCCTCAGTACAACTAGACTTAAAGAGCAAGGCAAAGGAGGCATTAAGCACCTCAGCCTTCTCCTCATCACTTGTTACCATGTTTCCTCCTGCGTCTAGCAGGGGATGCAGACTCTCCCTGGTCTTTCTTTTGCTACTGACACACTTATAGAAATATTTCTTGTTGTCCTTAATTGCTGAAGCCAGATTAATTTCCAGTTGGGCTTTAGACCTCCTGATTTCCACTCTCTGTAATCACTGTGAGTGGCTAGCCCCTTCTTCCAAAGGTTGTAAACTCTCCTTTTCTCCCTGAATTGCAGCCAAAGTTCCCTGTTCAGCCAGGGTGGTCTTCTCTGGCGTTGGCTTCTCTTAGAGCACCTGGGGACCGCCTGCTCCTGAGCCATTAACACTTCCTTCTTAAGGAGTGCCCAGCCTTCCTGGACCCCTGTACCCTTCAGGAGAGTCTCCCAGGGGATTCTTTCAAGCAGGTGCCCAAACAAGACAAAGTCAGCCCTTTGGAAGTCCAGGATGTCAGTCCTGCTTAGCCCTCTCCTGGCCTCTCTAGGAATAGAGAACTCTGTTATTTCATGATTGCTGTGCCCTAGTCGGCCTCCAACCGACACATCATCCACCATCCCTTCTCTGTTCACAAAGAGGAGATCCAGCAGGGCACTTCTCTGGTCGGTTCACTCACCAGCTACGTCAGGATGTTATCTTCCACCCATTCCAGGAATCTCCGGGACTGGTCCTGCTCTGCTGTGTTTTATTTCCAGCAGATGTCTGAGAAGTTAAAGTCTCTCACAAGAACAAGGGCAAGCGATCATGAGATTTCTCCTAAATTCCTACAGAATACTTCATCCACCTCTTTGTCCTGGGTGGGTGGCCTATAGTAGACTCCTACTACAACATCTGCCAGAGCCCTCAGAAAATATTAAATCTTTTATTTCCGACATAAGTAATAGGTGATTCTAAAATATGTTTTTGTATAACTTTGTAACCAGGTAAAGCCAGTTAGTATATGTGTGTGAAAAGAATGAAAATCTGATTAACTGACATACTCAATATTTTATCACTAACAATTCAGACCAAAGCCACACCCTCAGGGAAAAAAAAAATCAGCTCAGAAAAACTGTATGCATTTAAATTTTAATTTTATTCACTTTATAAACTATTAAATGTTTAGCTGCTTATTATGTCCATCTCCTGCTATTTTCTCTCTGTTTCTGAGCAGAGACCATTTTATGCTTTGAAAGCAGAGTATTCACTTGCATTTTTACACCTGAGGAAAGCAGCATATCCTCCTGTTCAAGCAAAAGAATGAATTTTCTGAGAGTATGAACTATTAATACTGATTATAGCTGCATGACTTAGAAGTCATTAAAAAGCCATTTTGAAAAAGCCACAGAAGGAAAAATTGGAAAGAAAATCCCAACCCCGTGTCATTAAGAATGACTTGAACAAACGTTATTATGAGAAATTAAAACTGTATGCTTAATAAACAACATTACCAAAGAACCGAAGTAAGTTTATGTGAACATCCTTCAGTCATGGTGCCACGATCCTAAGGGCTGGATCTGTGCACTGTTGGCTTACTCAGCAGTAGAAGCATGTTCCAAACCAGGCACAGACACACCGCGGCACCATGCTGCAATTCACCAAGGCACACTGTACACTGTAGATGTGTTTATGCTGGCTGCAGAAGAACAGATGATATGCAATGAGGCATGAAGCCTGCTGGAACAAATCTCCTGTCAATGTTTTGTGAGCTTATCTGAGTGAGTTTAGAAAATGTGTCATGTGGTTGCAGTGGGCTTGATCTGGCAGAAGTTTGAAAGCTTCTGTGGTGGTTTTCTACACCACAGTTTCATTGAGCATTTCTGGCACAGCTTCCTTTCATTTTAATTCTAACTAAAACTTTGACACAATTACTATGAAGAATTATTTGTTTCATCTGCTTTCTCATCACAAAAGCTTAGGTTTCCAGCAGTTCTGTTCTGTTGTAACAGTAAGCCCAAACAATCTATTCTGATGTCATTTATGCTAATGTATCTCTAGGGAATGACTCTTTCCATGCATCACCTTAGTTTACCTCATGACCTCAGACTACCTCATAGCAAGTATTTAGGACCTTTCAAGTCTATCTGTTAAATGGCTACGGGCATGTCTACAATAGTGTCTTAGTCTGGATCAGGAGTGCACTTTTGAAACAGATCTCCCAGATGTCCTCACTTTGCACTTTACAAGTGTCTGGAGAACAAGTCTTACAAGGAGTGGCTGAGGGAACTGGGGTTGTTTAGCCTGGAGAAATGGAGGTTCAGGGGAGACCTTATTGCTCTCTACAAATGCCTGAAAGGAGGTTGTATTGAGGTGGATATGTGTCTCTTTTCCCAAGTAACAAGTGATAGGACAGTAAGTTGCATGAGAGGAGGTTCAGACTGGATATTAGGAAAACTTTCTTCACGAAAAGGTTTGTTAAGCTTTGGAACAGGCTGCTCAGGGAAGTGGCCGAGTCAGCATCCCTGGAGGGACTTGAAAGACATGTAGACATAACGATTAGGGACATGGTTTGGTGGTGAACTTGGTAGTGTTAGGTTAACATTTGGACTCTATGATCTTAAGGATCTTTTCCAACGTAAATGCTATAAACCAAAATACATGCTCCAGGTGTGCATCTAATGCTAAGGAGGGTTCAGTCCAAGGGCGAACACTGGAATAAGACCTGAGTAAACATACAGAAAGCTGCTTTGACTGCTATTCTGTATGTTCTTCTGATTCGCCTGATCCATCATCTTCCTGTTGGGATGAGTCTGCTCTAATGAGACAGCCTTATGCCATTTCTACACCTAATAATCAAATTATTGTCTAAATAAAACTACAATGCACTAAAAAAACTGTAAAAGAAGATTCAAGCTCAAGTTTGGTATAGTGATAAACTGTGAGGTAAGAAATGGATGCCAAATGTGGTAATTTTCACCAATTCAATATTTTGAGCACATGCAAAACGTGTAAAATACATAACGCAGAAGGGGAAGCCAGATTGTAACCAAGGTAAGGGAATGTGTGTAACCTGCAGAAGTCCTACATAAGTAATAAACATGTATTTCCCATGCATACACAGTAGGCTGGCACAGCTTAGAAAGTAAAGAAGTAAGAAAAAGGGTATGAAATAGTCATGGAATCTGTTTTTCCTCCTTTTTTTTTTTTTTTTTTTTTTTCTGAGGGACAAACATAGGCATTGAGAATTATTTCAACATAGGATACTAAATTCTGCTTTTTATTGCACTATAGTAAAACAATATTGCAGGTTATTATTTGTAACTCAGTCAAACGGGCTAGGCACTGTACAAGGCAAGTATTTCCTTATTGTTTTGTTGCCTGCCCAAAATTTACATCCCAAAACACAGACATATTGAGAAAACTTGGTGTCAAGGAAAACGTAGACAAGATGATCAAGGACTCAGCGGATCATACTATTACTGGGTTTAGTAAGAGAGGATTAAATCCTAAGAATCCCCAAATGATGTCAGATAAGAAAACCCACTAAAATGAACTGTTAGGAAGATGGAAATTGTAGACATTTTATGAATGACCCCAAGTAAAACGATCTAACTCTGAAATTATCTCTGACTTTAAAGTCATTCTTGTTTTGGGCAGGTGCTGAGGAGGAGAATGGCTTGGACCAGATGGTCTCCAGAGGTCCCTTCTACCTGAAATTATTCTAGGACTCCATAATTTTTAATACTTGTTACTAGAAATGTATAATTACTTGATAAGGAGCACAGAATGCCAATGAAGCCTTCTCTTGTTTCAGGGCTCTGTTTTCTTCAAACAGCATTTCACATGCTGAAGGAAAGAATTCTAGTAGTTAAAAAATTACAGCGCTTCACTGTAATGAAAGCAAATGAGCTTTTACTCAAATATATAAGGTTTATCTCAGAGCCTGAGCCTTTAATTTAAAAAAGCTTACACCACAGGTGAGCCCAAGTTATTTATCACCCATAGAGCCTTGCAATTACATGGAATAAATGAGGACTCTAGAAGAATCAAGTTCTGCTCCTAGCCTCCTTCTACGCTGTGTCACTTTAGGCAAACTATTAGAAAGAACCATTGATCCTTCAATACACATGGATTTTTTTCACTACAAATAAGTCAGTGAGCAGTTAAGAGCAAGAAAAATTTTACTATTCTAATTTAAATTACATGTATATCTAAAGGTCTGAAAAATCAGAGTTGATTCTCCTTGACCTTTATTACTCCCATTATAAAACAAGATGTGTGACAGGGCCTTTGCACAGAATCTACTGGAAGAAAATTCTTTGTCTTCTGTTTTACAGGAGTCAGACTAAATTATCATAATTGTTTTGGCCTTAGTCTGTACTTCACTTCCTCACACAGGTTTTGTGAGGATAAATTCACTTGGGTATTTCTGGTGATAGGAGCAATTTAAGCAGATAATACATAGAGAATGTTCCTTCCAAACAAATGGATTGACAAAGATATAAATAGCATAATCAGTTCTCCAGTTTCATTATTAATTATCTGCACACACAGGTAAACACACAGATATACACATAAACATTTGATTAAAAAAACCCCTTTTTAAAACACTAACATTCTAATCATAAACATGTGCATTAACTAATTCTCCCAACACTCTGGCAAAGTAGAGAAATAAGTATTAATATTCCTTCTTTAGCTGAAGGAAAATCAAGAGACTGTGGTGAGCAGTAAGTGATTTTTTCCAAGACCATGTATCAAATTAACGGAAGAACTTAGCTCCTGGTTCTGTGCTCATTCTCTCACTCCATGTTGCCTCTAACTTGATTAGTTTCTTATGACTAAGCATTAATAATTCCGCATTATGCAATCATTGCTAGGTAAAAGAGAAGTTTATTCTTAATAAATGTCAGGGAAGCTAAACAATTTCAGCGTACCACAAAATGTATAATAATCAAATTAATTTAAGTGGACTCTGTTTGATTATGGGCATAACCTGATATAACCAGCCAGTGAGTCTCTCATAGGCTCTAATTGCCAGACTAAATTACGGTTCAAATGTATCAGGAAAAGAGAACCTTTTCCTGCATCTAAAGTAATTATTTTTGTTCTCTGAAATCTGTATAAAACCCCAAACAACCCTTTTACTCCTTAGTATGCTGTGTAAAATAATAATTTAAAAATATAAAAATCTGTGTAATCAAGAGAAGTCTTGTTAAAGCCCAGTAATAATTTTCAGTGAACAACAAAAAACCTGCATCTGGACAGTGAAGTAAAAGTAATTCAACTTCAATAGATCTGATCACCCTGGGCGTTTAATCAACTAGTCTCATTTTGCAAAGTACATATGTGCATGCTTAGTATTAATTCAATATCAACTTTGCGGTCATTAGGTTATAAGGACATACATAAGGAATGTACTGGAACTGCATTTCTGCTATTATCTGGTGTTTCAAACCAACCAGTGAAGTAAATAAAACATGTGATAAGGTACATGGCTCTGCCTTCCTATAAACGGGGCATTTCTTACTGGTTAGCCTCACAGGGCAATATATATAGGAACCTGTTTAGGAGAAGGTGCTGAATGCAAGTCTACCCAGGATCTTGTGAAAGATGATGGGAACAACATAAACAGCAGCTACCGACTTAAGTTTCAAAGATGACAGAATTCCAAATTCAGTTATTTTAGGCACAACCACCACTTCTGTTTCTTTGCTGGTAGGGCAAATAGGTTTCCCTGATCAGTCTCAGATTGCAATAATTTTGCTCTTCCAATATCATTAAGGAAACCTGGAGGGGAAAGCATGGAAACTTCGAAAAATTAAGAAATCTTTACAAACACCACATTATGCTGAGTAACTTAAGAGGTTTCATATCCTTTGGGGTTTTGAAAAATCACACAACAAAATGCCAGGTTGTGTGTTAGCACAGAGACTCTACTAGCTCTTAAATCTTTCTGTCTGTCTCCGTGGCCAAAGCCTCCTTCCCCTGGGCAATTTGGATTGGAACAGCCCTGCAGCAGCAACTCTGCAGTGCCAGGCCATGCCCCTGCCGCCTCTGGACACCTCCTGATGCCATATGCTCCTTCCCCACAGCTTTCTTTGAAGTGGAACAGGAAGCTGGACTGACAGGGTATGGATGTGATCAGACCTGAAATTCAAGGGCAACTTGGCAAAATTCTATAGCTTGTTTAGGATTGCCCTTTTAGGAAACAGAAAGGACCAGAGTCACATTTGCAGTCCTTTTCTGGGCCCCAGGCCAGCTGATCAAATGATCTGTCCTGTCAGTTATGCAGACAGCAGCACTGATGGACTGCTAGAACTGCCTGAAAATTAAATTCCAATTAACCGTACTATCTCCCTGATAATTAGCACTAACCTCCTCCTCCCTTACTCCTGTTCCTAGTGCCAGTGCCTACAGAGTCTTGAGGCACCAGCTCCAGACAGAAAATCAAACTAGGCCTTCAGCTTTTTCCTCATTTGTTTTCTCTCGGGCTTGGTCTCAGGTCCGATAGCTGCTCCAGACTTAGCACTTCACCTTTGACCAGTAGGGCCAGAGATTCAGCAGTCCCTTGGAGGGTGAGGTCATGTTTCCACTGTGGATCAGTAAGTTTTTCAGTCTAATGGGACTTCTAGCATTGTACCTCCATAGAAGTCCAGTGCAAGATTTTCTTCTGAAAAGGCCCAAAAAACATTAACCACCTTGCACATTAGGCATGTTGTCAGTAGCACACATATAACGCTTCGACAGCATCCACAAATTTAGTGCCAACAACCACTCATTCTCAAAACACTATCACACAAAGAATACAAAGGAAATCCACAATTCAGAAGTTTTAGTAGAAGAGAAGAAATCCCTGGTTTCCGGTGATTATTATGTGAATAATCTGTGATCCTGGTTTGCTGCTTACTGTTGTCATCTTCTGGTACACAGATCAGCTCTTGATTCCAAAGACTGTCCAGAGTCTGCAGGTTTACAGCCTTTAAAAAGATGTATTTTTGAGCAAGCACAGAGAAAGAATTTCCATTATTTTATGGAAATCTGTCTTGCCAGAGAATGGCAGTAAATCAAAATGAACTTGGATCACTAAAGGGGAGATGGTATAAGGCACATGGGTGCTTGACAAGCAAAATGAAATGGTTTTGTGAGCAAGGAATTCCCATGGGCTTTTGACCAAGTCTCTGAAAACCTGAACCTTTTCACAGAAATGTCAACCCAGTAAACCGGGATTCTGATGGAGACAGTGACTCAGGAGTAAGCAAAGCTTTCAGCTGTTCCTTTTTCCACCCAACACCGCTACACTTTATCTACAAAATATAGTATAATTCTTTATTATAAACATTAGAGCGGACATCAAAAAACTTGGTATAATCTATGAATACATAAGAATGTTCTTCAAAGATCATTACCATAACTGGAATGAATACATCAGACACAGTCCTCCTCCTTCTCCATTTAACTGACTAAATGTCTAAGCACTAACAGGAACTGAAAAAGGTTTTCCTTGAAAATGTTCAATGTAGAAAAGATAACATACACTGTAGGCAATGCAGTTCAAGAATAATGATATCATATTCCAGGAATAGACACAGGTTGCTCCAGGTTGAGATAATGGAAACAATTTAGGGCACAATTTAAGCTAAATCTAAATTATGTCTGTGTGAGAGAGCTATAAATTCAGGCAGGAAGGGAAAGGAGTAGGTATATGACTGTGGGTTTTCAGTGAAGTAGAGCTCTTTGGATAATTGTTGAACCTGAGTTTTTAATCTGTAATTGAGGTGATTATTTAATTTGAATTTTATTAGGAATCATGCACTGTAGCAACATCCTCTTTCAGTTTACAGATACCAGCTGGGTAACATAGGCGTGAAGAACTAGAATGAAACATTACACTTCACTGGAAATTCAGCATGTCTAATTAGTCACCTAAAGGACTGATTAATTAAGTTTGGGGGGAGGAGGAGGGTTGCCTCCATCATACTAAATTCTTCCTGAAAACGGACAGATATTTCCATAAGAACAATACGAAGGAAACCAAATTATAGAAGGAAGCTACTACTATTTCTGAGCTTGCAGAAATCCTTTGCTAGATGATACATACCACAATGAAATACTGGAATTACAGACCTAAGAAGCATTCAATCTCTAGTTTTAAATATCAGAGGAATTTCCTTAAATCACGTTGTACTTCCTGCTAGATAAAATTTTAACAGAATAATGCTACTCAATTTTCATGAAAAAACTGTAATAGCTTTCAGAACATGTACTTTTACTAACATTTACCTCAAGTAATTTAAAAATGCCGTTGATTTTAATTACAATGGAATGTTCAAAATAAATGCATATCATACTGTCTGGCAACTATTAAAAACTTAACATTTTTAATAAGCACTTACAACTTTTAGGTTACTAATGGTTACAAAATTCAGCCACAGAACCTGATAGATTGAAAACTACAACCACAAGATAAACGAAATTTCTGTATACTTATTTATTCTCTCCTTAAAATAACAGGTAAAATCTCAAAAATAGCCTTTATTAGAACCATAATGACCACCTTTTTTTTGTTTGTTTTTGTTGTTGCTCCCTTTTCTAAGACTGGTATGCTTAAGAGACTTTTGGAAAATTCTGCTTTAAAAAGCAGGACTGTGAGCCACATCCATGTAGTTTTCATCCCACTTTGATTTTCTGAACATCAATCACAAAGTCTTCCATGATGGCATATTATATTCTTCCTGTTAGCACTCTGCACAACAGGAACAGAGTTCTGCTGCCCTTCTTTCTTCCTTACTCAGAAAAAAACCTTTCTGACTGACTTTCCAAGGACCCCTGCCTCAGCTGGGAGTGCTGATCTCATCCATATAACACATCAAAAGGCAGAACTGGGAAAATATTAGCTGCACATTTACCTATTATTTAATATCAATAATGTGCACTGCAGTATTCCCTAGCAGCCTCACACTGCTGTGCTTTCATCCTCTTCATACCACACAACAGACAGAAACAGGCAGTTTATAACCTGGAAATAGGAGTCCTTGCAAACATAACTAAGAGGAACCATCTTGGATTGAAAAACATAGGATCAGACATCCATGCTTATCCTATGTTGCATAAGTGTACAGAACACTAAAGGAGTAATTCATGTCACCATATAAACTGTAGCATTATCAGACATACAAATATGACTGTATCTGAAATATGACAGCTGGAAAAATATGTTAGTATTGACAAATCTATTTAGGAGGCATTTCTTTCCTGTAAAAGTCAGAGTTGGTATTCAAAATGTTGTGAGCAACTACATTTTTGGTACTACAGTTTTATAAGGACATTGCATACAGTACCCTTAAGTACTTCTGCTTTAGCTAACAGACTTAAGTGCATCAAATTGAAAGCATCAAAAGCCTGTAGAGAGAGAGAGGCACAGATTTAAATTATCATCCTCACACATCAGTTATCAAACTTGTCTGGGGTGGTTTCCCTTCAAAATATGTTTCAGATTCCCATCAAAAAATGTTTTCCAAAGGAAAAAAAGTATTAACATACAACCTTTTTTTCTCTCTGTTCCTCAATGCCTTCCATGGGGAAATATCTGAACATTTTTTTCAGCAGGGCAATGTTTACAAAACAGTACTTTTCAGACTGTCTTGATTTGATCAATATTCTACTTGATTTTCTGTCTTCTGCTTCAGCTATTCCAGTGGCATAAACCACTAAATAATATTCCAGTCATAAGCTGAAATCTCAGAGAAGAATAATCACTACCATATATTATGTGTTTTCATCCTTTTTTCTCTCAAAACAAAAAAAATATTTAGGGTTTTTACGAGCGCAAAGGAAGAAAAATTCTGGAGCCACCTCTGATTCCCAACTCAAATACCATCCCACAACTTCCCAAGTAAACACCCATAGGCCAACAAGCTATATACAGATACCTAGGGAAATATTTTTCCTTCTGTTGCACTACGCAGAAGAACAAAAGTCCAATTAGATGAAATCTGATCAGATGAAACCAAAGATACAACCAAGCCACCATCCTGCACCCTGGAAGCGATCAGTAAAAGGAAGAAAGTTAAGAGATGTCATGAATTATGAATACTATACATACCCAACAGCAATGCAAGCAAGGAAACCCCAGTTACCAGTGAAGCACTTTGGGTAGCTCTCCAGCAAATTCACCAGATCTCAGCAACCGTTAACAGAGGTCTATGGTCTGCTGCCTCTCAGATGCAGCATCACCTTTTGCTAACAGCCATCACTCCAGACCAACAGCCTGGTGTAATGTTGACCCACACCACGCAAACTTTCACGTCTTTGCTAATTCCATTTCCAGGCGGGTCATGCACTGGGAATGTCCATCATTAATAGCAACCTATTTCAAAGCAAAGAATCGGTGATGCCCCATGTGGCTTGCTTGCTACTTCTTGTCTAACATAATATACTTTGTCAGTTATTGGCAAAGAACAGTTGAAGACAGAAGGTGCCTGAATTCAATGACTTTTTCCAACCATTTTGAGATTAACAGACCCTTACAAATTTCTCAGTGGAAGCATTGTAAATTCAAGCTCTGTGACAATAAACTTGTTTTTCCTCGTAACGCTTTAGTAGTAGCTCATGGATCTCCAGGCCTGTGCAAATCATATATTGAAAACCAATCCCAGTGAGTTAGGAGGCTTTTTTCTTTCAAGCGCTGTCACATACATTCTGTTTTTTAATAGTAATCATACTATAGTCATACTAATAATGAAATCAAATATAATGACATTATACACACAAATTCTTTATCTAAAAGTTCTGAAAATAGAATAAAACTTCAGTTGCCTCATCCTGAAGCTAGAAAATCATCATCATGATTATCTGCTTTGTAGAATTAGAATATACACCCCACACACAATCACACACTCTCTAATACTGAAAATTACCTTCAAAAACCCTATTATAGAGTTGTCTCAGACATAACATTCCTTCGGTTCAAAATAAACAAGGAGGATAAGACAGCAAGTTCCAAACAATCACTGCTTCTACTTGAATGTGATTTTCTTGCACTGCTGTTTTCCATTTTAAGAAGTGAAAAAGCATCCTCTAGGGATTGCTCTGCACCCAAGTAAAAGATGCAATTAAAAATCAGTCTTGTAAAATGTTATTGCTTCTCACAGACAGTTAGAATAGCACTCGCAGTCTTGCACAACCTGAACGTGAGCTCCTACTGTATCCCAGACAATTTGGCCCTGTTCAATTAGAAGTGCGGGTCCCTGTGTGCTCAAAAAAGTATTTAAGACAAGAACAGTGAAGCTAATAATAGAGAAAAATCAGCCTCTAGACTGGCAAGCCAATAACAACTTATATCTGACTGTTGCTGAGTTTGAGGAGACATTCTTAAGGAGCCATATACAGCATTGCTCCAAGACCTACTGTCTAGATGCTAATACCTAATTTCAGAACCATAAATGCAATCTGTATACAGTTTCCAAATATTAATTACTTCTGTTATTTGAATATGAAATTTCATCTGCTATTTTACTGAAAAATCACTCTCTAACATGCAGTTTTCCTATAACTTTTTTCAAGAGTTATTTCTCATTGCTGTTAATCATTTGGCTTCATCACCAAGGTTGGCCACTTCTATGTTATCTACATTTAAAGTGCTCATTTTAACAATTTGCTGAACCTAGTGAGAACAGAATTAAGGCTTGCAGACAACAAAGAACTAGTGAACTAAGCGTTTTGATAATATATGGAAGAATGATTTGTCTTCAACACAGACAGCATCTGATTTCTGCTGATCATACTGTAGAGTAAGAAAACTTTATGCATTCTGTTAGGACTACAGTGGTTTTGTAACTAAATAAACCAGAAAAGAACTGATAAGAACATTTTCAAACAATTTGGATTTATAGTAAATAAGTATTTAATCCTGCATAAGTAAATATGTAGAAGATAAGTAAAAAGAATACTACTATTTGTAATGCTCATGAAGTTATATTAAATCAACTGAATATTGTACCTTGTTTTTACTGGATGATGATGTATACATACATACTTTAAAAGTTAGTGTACAAGTGATGTGCCTCATGGATTAAGAAGTGTATTAAAGAATTGGCTCATTGGTGCTCTTTTTCTACAAGTTACCCTGAAACCTCACATTTATCTTGTTTCTGTCACGATGGGGTTGCACATCTGAGAGAATGTGGTTGTTAGAAGTGACTTGATTTCAGTACTAAAGACTTTCTATGCACAAGTACTAAATAACTGTGTGTGACTCTTAAGGGGGTGAACCCTCTATGCACACAAAAAAGGAAACAAAATTTAACAGTTTAATCTTAATTCGGGAGTTAAATTTAGAGGCTACATCACTCTCCACCCATTCTTCCATCTTGTGTTTCCAGACAAAGTCCTAGATGGCATAAAAATCCTGAAGAGTTAAATATGCAGTCCACTTATGCAGAAGTTACAACATACAAGAAAATCAGCTGCAAGCATGAGGAGACTGTGTTGTCCCACTCTGAATTCAGCTCTAGGAGGACTATGTAACAGAGCAGAAAAAGTAATGTATGCAGCACACAGTAAATGATCATCAGCTTGCAGAAGGGCCCCCATTGATTTTGCCATCTGATTTTCCACGAATAATTCCAGAGAAAGTCCCAAATTAATCCGAGAAGCAAATGCCAGGGAAGGATCAAGCTAAAACTACCCGGTATTCTTGGTAAACACAGGAATGGCACTGCTGCTCAGTTCACAGTATGCAATTGCACTGGGAAATGTGAAAACTCTCAATAATATTGTCTTACTACAATTAAGTTTAAAAGCCAAAACCCAGCGCATTTTGGCCAGAAAAAGACATGTGGTTACAGTCCAGATCTGCAAACATATCTAAGCACTTTACTTATTTAACACTCTCAACATGAGATTGGCTTATGAATGCTTTTGTTGGAAAGAGGGTCTTGGTGCTTCCATATTCCAATACCTACTGCTGGCCCAGGGCTCCTACACAGCTGGGCAATTTCATTCTACTTAGTAAAGAGACTACAGCTAATTAAAAGCAGAACAGTCTTTTGGAAGGCAAAGAAAGGAGGGTATTAAACCTTTCCATCTCTTCAAACCAAAATGCGCAGATTCAGTCTCTGCTAACAATTTTGTAGTAAACAAAGCCACAGTGACTGCAAAATGCAGGCTTTAAAAATATTTGAAATATACTGAAATCATGGATATATTTAAATGTCACTTTTCTTCTTTCTTAGAACAGTGCTATAGATATTCTGAAACCTTCAGAGGAAAAGAAACATACCACAGACTGCAGTATCTCCAGCCTTTGAAGTACGTGTGGGAGACAACTTCAGCTAAGAGAAACGTTCCTGGTAAAGACAGTGTATATTTAACTACAGTTAGACTGCAATATATCCCTTCTTCAGATAGGCAACTGTTGTTTTCCCTACCACCAATCATTCCCAGCTGTGGGGATTTTGTAAGTGATCTCCTGCAAATACCCAAGTCAGAACAAAAGACATGGATGTTCATTGAACTTTTAGTCCTAGAAGAGAGGGACCTGGATTAACTGGATTCATTCCATTAAGACAAGAGAAAAAAAAAAAAAAAAAAGACAAAAATTTACACAGGTCCTCTCCTTCCCCAACTGTATTAATCTTAGGTGAATGCTACAAGTAATGAATCCTGACTTGTGCTTCAAGCACTGTCCTTGCCCAGAGAAGATAGAGCCTTTATTAAGGAAATCACATAACTGATGTCAACCACTCTATTTTATTGAGCTTTACTCAAATTTTTTTCTCATGAAAAAAAAAAATAAATCACTTCATTCTCCTCCAAATCCCCAACGGGTGCATTGCTGGTCACAGGAAAAAGAAGGTTCTTTTAAACTGCTGTTGTGGTCCCACCCAAGCTAGTCAACAAGTGACACTACAAGGGGATAAAAGGATTTAGCTCTTATTCAAATGCTCAGTCATCTGGAGAGGTATATGGGAAAAATAGATATCAGAATCTAGATGTTTTAGAAGGAAAATATTGAAAATATTTCTTATTGTGGACTTTATTGCTTTACATTATGATATCAGTGTAGATGATGTAAAGCTATTGCTTTACATTATGATATCAGTGAAGAAAACTACATTGCAAGTTCAAGAGAATGATAAACTGTAAACTCCTGATAATGAAGAAGCAATTACACTGTTTTTTTTTTTTTTTTTTTTTTTTTTTTTTTACAAAAGATAATCCCAACAATAAAAATGTTTGTGAGTTCTTGTTCTATAAATACAGGAAACACTTCTGAAAGGAAGAAGTTCATTAATGTTTTGACAACAATCCTAAATATTTCAAGATTCTAAAGAAATGTTGGAATCAATTAACCAATTTTCCACCTTGTAAACTCTTATTTTCTTACAAAAGAAAATATCTTCAAAGAACAAAAATTTCTACAGTGTTTAAGACTCCATTCATAAAATGGGGAGTAACATAAGTTGCTTCAGGAAAAAAAAAAAATCTGAACAGGTATATTTTGTAAATCACAAAATGCTCCTCTTTCTTTTTTTGTTGATGTTTCCACATTGCATAATATTGGACTAAAATTATATTTTCAACAATGCAAGAGTGGAAGGAGAAAAAATATCTATCTTGAGCAAGATCTGATTTTGACTTTGCAGTCATGCTTATTCTCTATAGGAAGAAAGAAATGTGTGTTTTTTTATGAGAAAGCAAATTTTTGTTGGGGCTGAAACAACACAGAAGAGTAGAAAATGTTTAACCAGGAAATCTCTCAAAAGTTTTTTCAGCTTCACACTGATCTAGTACCCTTTTTATCTGAACATCTTGTCTGTGCATTTTACAAAATTTCCTAGCTGTTATAATTCTCCCAGACTGATAGCTCCCAGCAGAGCCGAGCAGCAGCAGGACCTCATTGTGCCAGCCACAATACAAAACACAATGGCAGACGTTTTATCTGCCCCAAATTGCTTATAATCCAGTGGCCATGACACACAGCTGACTAGCGATAGCACAATCACAGCTGTGAAACGGGCCCTTCTACAGTAACATTGCCATTATTTCACACAAAGAGTTAAAGTAATATTTATCAATCCTGTGCAGAAAGGTTTCATTCTGAAGACAATCAAGCATTTGAAATCTCTCCAGCCACTGACTGCTCAGGAAACCAACATATTAGCCAGGCTCCAGGCTCTACTTTCACCTGCTCAGCAAACACAGAGCCAGCGTGCTCCACAGCCCTCTGGAAGCCGTCTAGGCAGAGTCCTTTTAGACACAGTTATTTCATTTGGCAACAGCAGCTGAGGCTTTTCGTTCCCCGTGCAGTATTCTGCTCCCAAATTGCAAGTGATCATAATTTTATGAGAAGCAGTTTAGAAAGGGAAAAAAAAAAAAAACAAACAAAACCAAACACAACAAAAAAAGCCCAACAAGGTTGGCCACTTTCCTTATGTAGAAAATTGTAAGCTTGCCACAGAAATTGCTTGTTGAGTACCTGAATTTAGTGCAACACTAAATAAATGCCTTGATTTTGTCTTCACCTTGCTTTTTAAAAATGAAATTTGGAATTTTTGCACACTTGCTTTTCTACAAGGTTAGGACCTCCCGATAATCTTTAGTTTCAGTGATCTATGAGCTGCAGTCTCTGATACACTGCTCCTTCACCACAGAATTTCCGATTTTGCCTTGTAGACATACCTAAAATGGATTTTGAACATCACTGATATAAAAGCAGTACTGTTTCCATCCATACCTTGCACCCACAGAAGGTTTTTGCTCCTTCAGAGTTAATTCAGCATTCAGCCAAAAAATGTAAATAGCACTGCCTATCAAGGAGGTAGCAACTACTAAAACTGATTTGCTTTAGAGGCAGCTTCCGCTCTGCTGATGGTGGGTCCCTGTCAGAAGGCTTGTCTCCCATCACTCAGCTCTTGCCTTTGACAGCTGGAGATGGCATTCGTTCAAGTCTCTCTTTAAGCAGTAATAAAAAGATTTAAAAAAAGTTATTGTATGAAAGCCTGATACATGAATTATGGGCTGCTGCTTAACACCTGTTTAATTATTACATCCAGGCTGTATCTTTCTACAGGCATTTTTAATTTATCTCTAAGAGGAATTATGGGATGGATACGCTATCTGAAAAACAGATGATGAGGTCAGTGCAGCCCAAGATATTTCATTTCAGCTTTTACAATTAACACACACACACTGCAAAGGTCTCAGAAGAGCAGTGGATTTGTCAAGTGCTCTCCCGCATGTATTTACGAGGGGAGGTAATGGAAGACCAACAGCAAGTATACTGATACTGTGCAAATTAGAAAGCCACAGATGGACAGCTCTGGGAGAGAACGGTACAAATAAACATGCCACAAAGAAGCACCAGGTACAGAATTTTTTATTTCTTGCAATAAGTTTCATGAGTGAAAAAGAAAGTCTCCAGAGTACAGCTTTGCTAAATGCACCTGGCTGAGAATGAAGCAAGCTTCACTCTCTCTTCATAGTTAACTTTCAACTGCCACACTTTGATGGCAGAATTCATTGAACTTTTGTCTGTTTTTAAAAGAAATACTCCTTAAAACTTTACCCTTTGACTAGTATTATTATTTCTGTCTGCCTCAGCAAACACAAAAGAGCAGATCAGATGCTATGTTATTAGAAATGGGGCTGTGTAGAATGAACGAAGAAAATACTAGTACATCCTATTAAACCTAAACTTCGCACATGGTGCAGCACAGACCTGGAACCGGGGCAGTGCTGTGGCAGCCAGCACTCTCCAGGGAAGCCACTGTTCTTTTGAACTCAAGCTTGGAGACAAGTCTCTAAGGTTAACTGAAGGCCTAAGGATTTGCACAGATCTACTAATACCTGTATAAGCTACACTATATAGGATCTGTCCTGATGGAGAATCAGCATTATATAACTACTGTTAAAGAAAAGGCAGCACTGAAGGGGAGGTAGGTGGAACAGGAGGGGAAAGAAGGAAAAGAAATCCGAAAAGGATAGACCCAGGAGATGAATTAGTAGAGAGAGTCAGTGGTTTCATTTTCACTTGGCTACCCAGGCCTTGGTAAAGTATGTAGCTCAGCTTACTATATTTAAAAATTGATGTCTTCCTGCAGGTTTGTTAGGTGATTTGAAATGGAAAAAATTCTCTTGTTGGGGGATGAGAAAGGGAGAGGGCAGAACATCCTCCTGCTCCACTAAGACTGAATTATATTTCAGATTCAACTAAGTCTAAACCAGAATAAGACACACAATTTTGAATCTGAACTTAGACTTAAATACACTTACATAATTTCAGCATTAATGGTTGGACGTGAAAAAGCAATCATTTATTTCTTGGTTTATTGGCAGCTCCAGTCTCTGAAAGCTAACTTGGTTTCCCAGACACAGTTGTCAGGAAGGCTGGATTTTCAGTCTGTGAGATACCATTACTCTCCTTCCACCACTCCCACCACATCTTTACATCAGAAGCAAACCAACAACGGTTTGTAAATTACCAATAAACCAGAAACTCAAGCAGATTTTTAATTCTAGAAAAAAAAAAACCAAAACAACAAAACCCCAACACAAAACAGAGCAGAGTTTCTGACACAAAATACCTTCCATTATTTGGCTGTGCCATCTTCATGCCAGCTGAACAAGAGAAAATTGGGATCAAATTAAGAGGTGCTCTGAGTTATTTGATACTAATTCAAAGGCAAAGCATGGCTGGAACAGACAACTGCCTATTAAATCTATGGATTGGATGGATGTATTCTGAGAGGGAGGGGAGAGGTTACCATTTGACAACATAAAATCTGAGTGATCTGTTGGGAACTTTCACAGGGAGAGTGCTGAGCAACAAAGGCTGTCCAAAATGGATACAAATACCTTGTCAAGCCTCTGTGACAGATCCATTATGGGGGAACAGCTTAACAAAATGAACTTGATCTCAACTGTCTTACAATATAAATGCCACAAGCTCAGAAGGACTTGAGCTTCTAGTTCTCCTACCCCTTCCTCTGCGGTTAGCAAGAGAGATCTAGCATCAAAGAGAGGCAGCAGGTCAAGGAAAGCCTTATCCACAAGAACAACCACCCTGGGAAAGACTGTCCTGTCACATGCCACATCAGCCACGCCGTGAGACTACACGCTTTCAAACACTTACGGTCTCACAGTTGTGCTCTCTCCTTGTCTGGATGCAGAAGGGAAATTTCAATACAGTTACAGACAACAAACAATACATTTGTTTGCATAAGCTGATTTCTCAAGTTACACCAAAATGTCATAGCACGTGACATTTTTTTCCTACCATGAACTAATGAAAGAGCACAGAAAGGATAATGACCTAGTGCTGGTAGGTAACTGCAACCTGTTAAATGACATTTCCCTAGAGCTATTAGCAGTAATGCTTCCAAACTCAACCTTTGAGGTATACATGTGACATATATGTGTAAGTGAAAGCTAGAGCTTTTAAACTGTATTCAATTTTCAAACACAGGCTATTTAACACAAAATTAAGTTTTATGATAACAGTTAAGGCCACATTACTATTTTTGCTCACACTTACGTGATTATTCAGAAAAGAGCATTTCAGCATATTCTGAAATCTCATTAATGTCTCAAGACTGTGAACCTGGTGATTTGTTAAGTCATGGTGTCAGCAAGCAACTTGTCAGCCAAACTCAAAGGATCCTCAGAATAACCACAGTAGCAAGGTAGCCGGGTGGGGACTGACAAAAGGTGAAGTTATGTTATCTCCTCTCTTCAGGAGTATTTCTCTCACACTGTGATGAATTCAGGAAACATAGTAATTTACAAGAATTCCTATTATTTATTTCCTTTAAAATAACAAGCTTTGCCACTCTTTTCAGGTCCATCCACTTCAAGAGAAATGCTAGAGCGGACACCAAAGTTTCATGGAGGAACTCTTGCTAATTCAGCATAGTATAAACGTGTGTATCTGAGTGCAGGGACATGTGGAAAAGTGTATTAGAACAAAGGCTCAGACAAATATGCCGTCCTAGCCAACATGAGGAGACACTAAAATGCAGTAGGTGCCCTCACTGTAGAAGATACAGACTACTTATTTATTAAAATCCAACCCTGGCCTTGCTCCAAAGTGCATGTTTGGTGCCTCAAAATAGGAAGAATAGCAAGGACTCCTTCCTGGCTGATAAGCTATATGTTGCTCCACAGGACCAGATACTGCTGAGGAAGGACAAAAAGGAAAAGTTTCATGCATGAACCTGATCACACAAGAATAACTTTTACCACTTTCCCTTTCTGCTCTCCGCCTTCTCTCTTTTCCAATGCTACAGCTCAAGTGTGATCCACCTGTGGGTGAGGTCTTACTACAGAAATACTATTTTTCAGCTCCATTCGATAAGCAGACTAAGAGTTGACACTATGGCTCCTAACTTTAGCTGAGGTCCAATGGTGAGTTTCCTTCCATTGCAGCCCAGCCAGTGCTTCATGGCTCATTCATAGGGTGATGATTCCTCAGCCACACCCAAGAGTTGGTCAACATTCATTGTTAAAACCAAATACTTTCTCATATGGTTGCCTAAAGGACTCTAAAGTCACCTGAATAATTCAGGAATTATTTTCACTCCCCACCTACCCATTTTTTGAAAACATGCAGTCCAGCCTTTACAGCATTACTGCTTTTTAACACCTATGTACCTTGATATTTGCAGGAGTGAGGATACTAGTGCCAGTTCTAGCTCTGGAAGGTTTCTGAGACAAGAGAAGGACATTTGCTATTTTTAAACTGGCCAAGTCCTCACTGCACAGGATTTTTTTTTTTTTTGTGGATTTTTAAATTGGTGGTGGTATTATTATTATTATTATTATTATTATTATTATTATTATTATTATTATTATTATTATTATTATATTATGGTTATATTATTGTCATGAACCCAATCCAATAGACTGAAAATTTTGAACATAAGTTTCAAAGGACTACATTGGCTGATCAGTACCATTTGATTAAAGTAACTGCTCTCCCATTTTTCAATCTGCCCATATTAAACAAAAAGATATATCAACTTATGGAAATATTTATCTGAACTAAGTTACCATCATCAAATGATGACATGAGACTGGATAAAGAAAAAAACATTAGCATAAAATGGTAGACTACAATGAAATCAAAGGAGAAAAATAATGAGACATCAAGCAGAATAGCATTAACTAAAAAAACCCAAATAACAACCCACATATTAAAAAAACCTAATAAAACAGCCTCCAGTCTTCAGTATTTACTGCATATATAATGCCAGGCTGTTATTTTTATTGACATCTTTCTGAGCCTCTGCACTTTGCAGTGTCCCCCTATTAGAAACAACACCAGCAGAACAGAAATAGCCTAATTTTCAGGAGCTCTATCTCCATTAAAAGTTTATTTTAGTTTTCCTCAATTCCCAGTTCATCTCTTCGAGGAACACTACTCAACATATGGTTGATGAAGCATAAATACTGACATCACTGTAATAAAAATTCCAATAATCAATTTAGAAACAAAGCAATATAGGAAAACACAAACAAACTTAACAGTACCATTAAAAATAAAAATTGGATATGTCTAAATCCCTTCATTAGTTCAGTTATTCTTGTTAACACATGCTAAGCATTTTTAGGACACTGCGTCAAAAAAAAACCCAAACAAAACCGAACCAAGAAAAACAAAATCAAAGTTCAACAGGATACACTTTATGGCAACCTTTTTTTAAAAAAATGAAAATGTATAAAGATGAAGATCATCTTGTGATGACTAGTTTTTAAAGGTGAATTTTCTCTGACTTCTTCTACATCATTCATGTTCATTGCAGAATCTCCTTATTCAGTGCGTCTCCTATACTTTTGAACTCTATGTGGATGGTGCTCCTTCATTTTCTAAACACATCAGTTACCAGCATTATCCCCTAACATATAAGCAACTTTTCACAATTACCTTCAGCAGATTAGATTCTCTTCTGTCATCTTTAGAGGAACTGTCTAAACCTGGACTCTATGTCTCTGACTTCATCCCCTTTGTCCTTTTGCTCTGTTCAAGCCATGCAACTGGTAACACTAAAGCAAAATGAATCAAGAGAGGGAGCTACCATCACAACATGTAATGAAGCAGTAGGAACAAGAGAAACTCAATGCACTGAGACAGGGATAATGAAGGATGTTTTTATCGTATTTCTTCACTTTCCCATCCCCTCCAGCTTCTCATTGTAGCTCCTCCACTACAACCTGTAACACTGAGCTCTCTTCAGCTCTTTATCTTCCTCTTAATTCCATATTTCTGACTTGCTGGAATTTTCTTCCCTGAACCAGCTGCCTGTGCCTGCCTTCCTTTTTAAGCAAAGTGTTATTCCTCTTGTAAGAAAAAAAGTCTCTCCATCCCTCTCTTCACATAATAAGCTATATACACTTCAAATCCACTGGGTGACATCTATTTTCATGTTTTGTTCTTTTTTTTTTTTTAGGACATTAAAAATGTTACTTTGAAAAATTTTAAGAGTGTTTCATGGCTTGACAGCATTGTGTGTGTGCCACAGACTGTTATTCTGTTACCCTCATGTTTCCATTTTCAGCCTGCAGCACAATTTATATTCCATTTTGTCAGGATTAGACCTTCTAAAACGTTGGACACTTGCTCCTGACACAGTGAGGAAAAAATTGACCCTGTAACTGTAGCCTCTTTTAAGCAAAGATCTAGCTATAAAATGCCTAGATCTATTATGATACAGAGGAGATACACACACACAAAGACGAAAACCTCTTCCAAAAATATAAGCTCAAGGAGTGTCCTCTTCTGAGATGAATCCTTCCATTTCTGCCAGAGAGGAATGATCCACATATTTCTGCAGCACGATTTTTACTTTTTCTGCCTCCCACAAGCAAGTAAAAACTGATTTATCCAATTCATAATAAAAGGCAACATAGCAATAGAAAAATATATACATTAGATCCAGTGTTACCAATCACACCTACACAACATACAGATGCAACTGGTTTCTCTCGTGCACTCCTGCTGTATGAGTAGAACTCTCATTTGAGGAATTCATGCTCAGAGCACATTAAGTATTTGCCTGTATAATTCATCTCATGGTACTGAACACAAACAAAGTTAAACTAAGAATTCATTTCATCTAGGTAGAAGAAATTTTCTGAACTATAAATCCCAACATACTGACATTTTACAAGCTATTCCATCCATGTATGCTACATAGGTCTAGATGGCAAACTGTTCTGATGTTAAAAATATTATTACATGCTTTACATTTCTTATTATTAAAATTTACTGTCACATCATCATCCTAGTGTTGGACTGGTTGCCTTTGATGGTCAGTACCAAAATGACTGAAAAATTCAAGTTAAAAAGCCCCAAACATATTTGATATCTTGCAAAGAAGTGATGGAAGTAAAACAGATCGAATGGAGTTAAACTCCCTCCTACACAGCTTCATAAAAAGAAAACTCAGAAATATCAAACAGAGTTCTAGAAATTTATCATGTTCAGACTAGTAGAGAAAGCACCGACACTTTTTCCTACCCTCATTTTTAAATCCGAACCATAAAAATCTGAATGTAGACAACAACATGTATTGTAAATAGGACTCAAAATCCTACCAGGAATATATATCTTGTCTAGATTACTTCAGAAAAAGTTACCCTGTAACTTGAAAAATGACATGATTAAGCAGTTTCCTAAACTGGATTTCAGATTCTTTTTTTTGCATATTTAGAAACTTCTACTGCAAGATTCAGTTCAACTTTGTTTGTCAGATCAACAACATCCAATCAAATGTACTTCTCCACAATGCATCTGCTTGAGTGACAGAAGTAGTGCAGAACACCGTCAATTGCCTAATTGCCTAACCCTTCCAGTAATCATTTCCACAGTTGATGTCCCTGCAACAAAGGGTTTCTAGAGCCTCATGTAAGCTTACATCAAATCCTTTCAGATTGCTTTCCCCTGTTTCTCTGGAACTGGAGCAGTCTCACATACTCCAGGGTAAGCAAAACTCCTGCTCGGTTAACACCACTATTTCATGACTGTAAGACCAAACAGCCTTGTAGATCTATGCCCTAAGTCTTAAACAACTGCCACAAATAATAAAATTCAGTGAACTGTATAATATAAATCTCTGCTCTTACTTTAGCCTCTCTTATGTACTAGCGACATACTTGGATACCTTCTTTACAACACTGCCCATCTGATTAAATAGCTGAAGAGAAAGGAGAAAGAGTGCAACTAAGTAATTTAGTGCCATTGACTATTATTATACCCACATAGTTATTTATTACTCTATGAACATGTGGATTATGCATCAATTGTACCAGATTTTCTGAGCTGTCTGCCCATAAGCCAAAATATCCTTTTTCACACTAAAATATCTTGCCACCTTATTTCAAGAAATAAGGTATATTGAAATGACTTTTCTTTGCTCACTTTTCTCCCGCTGTATATAATTTCCAAATAAAAAGTCCATTAATAATAATTTAAACCTTGGTTTTGAAGTGTCATTTGGGAAAGAGTGAAAGGATTTACACTTTCACCGGTGTAAATGCAAAATAAGTAAGATAATACATCTATAGTTTGTACTTAGACTAGCATAATAAAGATCAATATTTGTCACATGGCACTAATATAAATTGTCAAAATCAACTTACCTATCAGATCAGATGTCCACAAGCCCCAATTCTGCCTCAGTCTGAAGAAAACTTGACCTGTTGAATATGAAGCAATACATTTTCATCCATGATGAAGTCTTGCCCTCTTTAGAACAGGCTAACAAGCCACAGATTTTTGTGGGGAAGAACCAAAAGCACTTTGTCACCACAGAGAGCCTAGCATCCCACAACTTCCTTTTTGCTTTTTGTTACAATTCAAATACTTATGGATAACTTAGATTTCCCAGTCAGTAACCTATCTCATTTTAATCTTTATACAGAGTGTTCACTGAGGTTCAGCATTTGGTTGTAAGAAGTATCTCAAAGTTTTATAAAAACCCATGAATGTTACTGATTGTAAAAAATTTGTACACACAAATTCTTGCAGTACCCCTTAAAGAAATCTGCAAAGACCAGAAAGAAAAACACGCCCTTATTCCTTTACTTCCACTTTCTGTCTTTGCTCCTTTTTACATATTATTTCCATCTGAGAGTAAGTTCAAAAGAAGAGAAATAGAAAGAAATATTAAGGTCTGTCACAGAGATGAAGTGGCTGTTTTCTGCCAGCAGTACCATTATATTATTATTCAATATAATTTGCATTTTTATAAAATCAGCTCTCCGAAAATCATAGCTGTCAAGTATATAGTTTTCTTATATTCACTGATATTTAGATGTTTTGGTGAAATTTCTTGAGCTATAAAACAAGGCAAACAAAACTCTAGCAGCCTCTATTCACTAGAAAGTAAGTAGAAGTTAGAGGTGTCCAACCTCTGGTTTTAGTAAAAACATTACTAATATCAATACTGTTCTTGAAAAGACATCGTTTCAACTCTACTAGCATGAAAGCAATATAATGTGAATTTTTATTATTTGACTGTGAGTTTGAGATAATACAATATACAATCTATATCTTTTGGTGTACAAAATTGTAGCATGCTATGTTAACTTCCTCCAAAGTGAAGCACAAAACATGAATCCACCATTACTGTCTTAAAGTGTTTCACTGACTCCACTTAAGCAACACAAGAGATCTGATTTCAGGGTAAGCTAAGAAAAGATATGCAAGTCAGGAACATTTAACCTATAACACCTGACATTGATTTTTTTTATGCAATCTATATTAACGTTGGCCTTCCTTTTTTTTTCCTTGGTTGTAGGGGTGCAGGGAACTCCACTGCATCAGAACAAGGTCAGTAAGCAAAGGCTCAATCCCATTTACAGTTAATTGAGTGGCGGAACTTCCATTAACTGGATAGGGTGCTACAGCAGTGCCTGAATGGCAAAAGATATCCTGCAGGCACCCTTTTCTTGCCTTGGGAAGGGATTATAGGCATCAATATTCTAGGATATAAAAGAGGAAAAAAAAAAAAGCAGTTATTTTGCAAAGTTGAGAGAGAGGATTATTTCCATGGTTTTGCTTGCTTTGTGGCAAGCCATGTTGACACATAGCCAAGTGCAAACAAAAAAGTAAAAACTAATACTGTGTTACATGCCACAAGGGAAAAAACAACAACCTGGGTTTATAATGCATCAGGAAATTTCGTCAGGAATAATATTATCACAGGATACTTGGATGATATAAAGAGGAAAGAGATTAAGAATTGAAAAAATGATAGGGGGAGGAGAAGATTTCTAATGGACCTGTTAAAGACCATCAAGTTTCTGATATTGCCTGCAAGCAAATTGCGTGGTCACACACACATTCATAGGAGAGGAATATTACACAGTTAGCCCTCTCTACTGATTTGCATCACTTGTTTGCTATTGCAATATTTTTGTAGGCAACATTTCAATCACTAAAACAGATGAGCTTGAAGCCAGCTGGACAATGCTTTCCAACTCATCTTAAATACATCCAGCGCTTTCAAACAAATAATCCAAAGCTGATTTCCCTGGGCCATCCACCATTTGTGAGCTATACTTCACTTTGTTTTACATTTTCTTAATTCTATGGCTTAAATACCTTTGAAGTAATATTTGCATTAGGTCTTTGGAAGCAGTCAAACATCTGCCTTTCTAATTATTAGGATTAGGAAATGAAACTGGCTCCTTTAGTGCACTGCTATTCTCAGACGGGTCTCTCTCTGCTTTACCCTGAGTACCATCATAAAACACATGCAGGACAACCAGATGCTCAGGCCCAGTCAGCATGGGTTTATGAAAGGCAGGTCCTGCTTGACAAACCTGATCTCCTTCTACGACAGGGTGACCTGCTTGTTGGATGAGGGAAAGGCTGTGGATGTTGTTTACCTTGACTTCAGTAAGGCCTTTGACACCGTTTCCCACAGCATTCTCCTGGAAAAACTGGCTGCTCACAGCTGGGATGGGCACACGCTTTGCTGGGTAAAAAACTGTCTGCATGGCCAGGCCCAGAGAGTTGTGCTGAACGGAGTTAAATCCAGTTGGTGGCCGGTCACGAGTGGTGTCCCCCAGGGCTCGGTGTTGGGGCCGCTCCTGTTTAACATCTTTACTGATGATCTAGACGAGGGGATCGAGGGCACCCTCAGTCAGTTTGCAGATGACCCCCAGTTGGGTGGGAGTGTTGATCTGCTCGAGGGCAGGGAGGCTCTGCAGAGAGACCTGGACAGGCTGGAGCCATGGGCTGAGCCCAACTGGGGGAGTTTCCATAAGGCCAAATGCCGGGGGCTGCCCTTGGGCCACAACAACCCCCAGCAGCGCTACAGGCTTGGGGAGGAGTGGCTGGAGAGCTGCCAGTCAGAGAGGGACCTGGGGGTGTTGATTGACAGCCGGCTGAACAGGAGCCAGCAGTGTGCCCAGGGGGCCAAGAAGGCCAATGGCATCCTGGCTGGTGTCAGCAATAGCGTGGCCAGCAGGGACAGGGAAGGGATCTGACCCCTGCACTCGACACTGGTGAGGCCGCCCCTCAATTCCTGTGTTCAGTTTTGGGCCCCTCACTACAAAAAGGACATTGAATGACTCGAGCGTGTCCAGAGAAGGGCAACGAAGCTGGTGCAGGGTCCGGAGCACAGGTCGTACGGGGAGCGGCTGAGGGAACTGGGGGTGTTTAGTCTGGAGAAGAGGAGGCTGAGGGGAGACCTCATCGCCCTCTACAGCTACCTGAAAGGAGGGTGCAGAGAGCTGGGGATGAGCCTCTTTAACCAAGTAACAAGCGATAGGACAAGAGGGAATGGCCTCAAGTTGCACCAGGGAAGGTTTAGACTGGATATTAGGAAGCATTTCTTTACAGAAGGGGTTGTTAGGCGTTGGAATGAGCTGCCCAGGGAGGTGGTGGAGTCCCCATCCCTGGAGGTGTTTCAGAGTCGGGTTGACATAGCGCTGAGGGATCTGGTGTAGTTGGGAACTGTCAGTGCTAGGTTAACGGTTGGCCTGGATGATTTTCAAGGTCCTTTCCAACCTAGATGATTCTGTGATTCTGTGAAATCCTGTAGACTTCAGTGAATTATCCAAGTGTCTGAGCAGGCTCTGACCTAGTAACAGCCATAACTGAGAAGACCATTACAGCCTCTTCCTATTAAGATCTCAAACCATTTTAAAAGGTCAGTGGCAGGATAAATGCTGGCACATCTACTACATCTTTATTATCTACTTGCTAAAGACTGAAGGAAAAAAAATCTTTTTTTGATGTTTTAAGATACATTTAGTAATATTGCACACTACATTTTTACCCTATAGTGCCTGTCTCTATTTGCATTTTTGATTAGAGAAAGGTTTATGAATCAACCTGTGTATAATGGAAATATATTAGCAACCTATTTGATCATTGATACATGTGTTCATCTAGATAAAAATTACCTTGAAAATTCCCACACTAAGTTTAATACACAACATTTTTTTTCTTTCAATTTCAGGCCTTGCGTCTCCTCATATGCAGAATTGAAATAACATTTCCTTTTTAGATCAAGGTGGAGTTCATGACTCAAACTTCTCTTTGGTTCTTTCTTTCAAAATATCACCACCTTTCAGTGCACAGCACACAGTTATGCAATACTAATGAGGGAAAAGGTCCTTGAATGAGTCCAATTAGATGTGCTCAGTGATGTTTGTTTGCAGAAAAGCTGTTTACAGTAGAGAACATTTTATCTTTGGACTAGACCTTAAGAGTAAGAAATGTACTATATGAAAGCTGATATGCATATAATCAGAAAAATGTGCACGTCACAAACCAGCATCTGATTTCTTAAAAGAGTTAAAACTTGAAAAAAGAGTAATTTAATTAGTGACTAATATGAAATATTCAGCATGCAGAATTATTGCATTTTCCTCTTAAGGTTGTTTTACATTTACAGTATATGTGTTGTTTTATACTTCCTCAAGTTACAATTTGTAGTAACTCCCTCAACTTTAGGTTTTTACTCCATGATGTCTGTAAGAAGACATTAATTTCAAGTTTCAAGTATGGGAAACAGCAACAGTTCAGATATCACACTGCCTCTAAAGACACAGGTTTGTTCAGCCACTGCTATGCCCCTATTCTGAGCTTCACAGTGAGCCAGTCATGATGGGCTAAGCAGGGCAAAACTAGATGTCCTGGAGGATAAACTGCTCCCCCTCACAGAAAGGACAGAAATGACACCAAAGGTCATGCAAAGTGCAAGACCCTGTGGAATCCCTGTGTTGGAGGTCCCCCTGTCTGTGGTTTCCGAGGGACCAGGTACCCTGGGGAGGTGTTCCTACCATGAATTTTAAGAGAAATCCCATGACATTGCTTTTCTGGCATAAGCCAGACTATACAGTGGTAAAACCGTGTTGTAGCAGTGGTGCATCAGGAGACAGTAACTCAAAGCCAAAACAATAAAGCAAAACACCTGTGGAAAGACGGGCTCTTGATTTGGGGTCTAATTTTTTGCACATCGTATAAGCCAGCACACACTATTGTAGTGATCAGCCAAGACAAACATTCTCTTTGCTTCCTAGCCATGAAATGCCCTAAAGCATTAGATAAGGGTTACTTCTTTTCTTCAGCACACAAGGAGACCACTGGCAATTTACTTGAGAGAACTTTAGATAGAAACAAAAAAGGCAATGTTGATTAACATAACTCATTATTTTCTTTTAAAATGGACTTTAACATATTGAAAAGTTGAAAGATTGGGGATCTGAGTTATGCACTGCTTATACACTTAGAAAAAATGAACACGAACAATACAACTTTTCCAAGGGTGCTTCCAGCTAAGGTTCATTATCTATGGATTTCTGAAAAAGAAAAAAAAAAAAAAAAAAAAAAAAAAAAACCAACTACCCCCAAATAAGATATTAACTAGTTAGATTGTTTAAGCAGTTTCCAGTCATTCTGAAGACACAAATGAGTTGACAGTTTCAAAATGTAAGTGTATGTCTACACAAAAAAAGAAATTGCACAACTAAATTAATTTCTTGTGGCACTCCTGCAACTTATCAGATAACAATAGTTCACCACTGAAGAGTTAAACCTGAAATTCTTTAACTCAATAAGCATCTGATCTCCAATGCTTTGTATGTTGTATAGGAACTTGCATTTGCATAAAAGACGGAAAGCAAAAAAAACTCTCTACCAAACCACTGTAGTAATGTTGTGACGTCATTTTACAATGGAGCCAGTGAAGACTGCTAGACCATCTGTCCCTATATTACTAAAGAAAATACTCTTTTTTTTCTAAATTCAAATAAAAAGCAAACAAAAGCAGCCTTACCAAGCAACATTTGAATTTCATGCCTTGCATTTGAGAATGCTTTATCTCTAAACTTTGAAAAGACTGCAGTGCTTTAGAATGGTGTTACAAGAAGCTGGATCTTGTTAGCTCACTAACATGACTCTGAGAAACATTGCAAGTTAACACATTTGGATAAATAAGCAAACAAGGCAGAAGTGGGGGAAGGAAAACAGCTCTGAAGCACAGCTCTGCATCACAGTTACCAAAGGCTAAAACGAAGATATGGTTGCTAAAGGCATCAACACCACAATATTTTACATGCATTTATAACATCTAACAGAAATAATTCATACCATATTAATCAACATTTTCCAGTATCTTAAGGGAACTCAAGTAAACGGCAGTTATTGTGCAGACACATCTCTGATGTAGTGAAGTGAAAGCTAGTGATGTAAAATTCAGAAACTTCTGAAAAGGCTGACAGTGATGCAGTGGCTGTATCACACCAGACCGTTTGTGTAACTAGAGGTTTGCTGAAACTTACAGGAGCCTTGCATCTATCAGGTTCCAGCAAATCACTTAAAGAAGGAATGATAATAAAACACTCTGCACAGAATTACAAAATGACACACAGCTAATGACATGCCAGAAAGAGCATTAAAACAGAGCATGTAAAAATTCACGTGTAGATTGAAAACAAATATGAAAGTGTCTCTAGCACATTGAGGTCAAATACTTTGTCATGCCAAGCAGTACCCTCACAGAGCTGTATTGAGATATGAGGCCTGCAGGCTCTCTTTTAAGAACTTTTCTTAATTATTTATATTGTTGTTTCATGAGTCTCTTTACAAGTCAAAGGAAGTTCTAGATACTCAAAAAACCCCTAAAAATATATATTTAAGCACATAAATTTCAGCTTATATACATTTAAATATATATTTATGTTCCGAACTTCTGTAAGCTATTACAAGTTTGAGTCAGATTGTACCACTGTATGTGTTGTAGATCTTCACAACTTAGGAGGTTCTTATTTCTGTGGGTTTTTTTTCCCTATTTGTCCATATGCTTCTTCTCTTTTTTTTTTTTTTCCTTCTTCTTTTTTTGAATATAAAATCTTATTTTACTTTGGGTAGTAAAATTAAATATGTAAAAAAAACCCACCAAAAAACTAAATGACTTGGGGTAACAGCAACAAAATATTTCAGCTTCTTATTTTTGTTCCCCATAAGATCATTCATTATTTCAGATTTATGCAATTATAAAGGATTGATAGGTCCAAAATAATGATGATTTTTAAGAGATCTTCATTACCTTTCAAAACACTTTGACCATCTGTAGCATCCCTGCCTGTCAGATTTCAAAATGCAACTTCATAACTGTATATGCAGGCTCTTCAGCCTTCCAAAACAGACGTACAAAGGAAGTCACAGAAATAATATCTTAAATAAAGGCAAAGAGCTCGGTATTGTCATACTCACTGAACAACTTCATTTATAACCACTGACTAAATCCATTATAGATGTTGACAGCTTTAGATCTATGTATTACGTTTTGGGGAATAAATGCCACTACATATTTAGCCTTTATAGAGCAAAGCTTTTATTTTGTGTATAAATCTGCGTTTAATGAGCCTTGAAAGAGATGATTGCTAAATAACAGCCTGCTGCATTCAAGCTCAACTGCCTCCAATTATATTGTTTATAATTATATAATTGTACAATATAATGTGTGTCCAACAATCCCTGTGTTTTATTACTGCACAGCACTATGACACCAGCGTAAATCACCTTTTCACTTTCACAGTCAGCCTCTTTCATTTTGCTTACTCAGCCAACACAAATGCACACAGAACGGCACTTTTGACTGCTGAATGCATCAAACCAGCTTACCAACCTCAGCAGAAAAAAGAAAGTAATGGAATTGGTCAACTTGCAAAGATGAAAGGGGAAGGAAAGGTACTGTCTACATGAGGAAGTGAGGGAGAAAAAAACCCCAAAGAATTAGTTTAAAATCATATATGGTGTTTGTGAATTCTGTTTCTTAAGGGTTTCTTGTTGGCAGATACTTCTGAATATATTGCCTATCCAAAATTCCCATGAGAATGAGCGCAAAGCAGCTAAAATCGGCAGTTATTGTTTGTTGCATTGTTCTTACTCCTATAGGGATAGTGCAGCATTTGCTGTAATGGTACTAAAATTAGCAAGAATCTTATTAGCAAACAATCCATTATGTTGTTAAAAATCTACACAAGCTTCTCTTCTTCCTCCACCTCCAAAGAACAACATTTCTTCTCTCTGTTCTATCATTTTAAAACTAACCCAACTTTTAATCAGCAATTTAATACGGTGGCACTCATCACATCCTTGTAATAATACCTGCCACAGAAATTTAAGCCCCAAAGTCATCCATAAATAATGACTTAATAGAGACAGCATTTCATTGTTTTGACATGACTTTTGGGCACACTTTCCAAAGTAATAAAACTCTTGGTTTAAAATTTGACATAAAGCCCTCTTCCTTTCCTTTCAAGCACACTCTCCACACAGGACTTTCTTCTTTCCTCTTTAGTATAGTTGTCACACCCACAACACCGGGCCTTTTAATCAGTGAAGCTCTGGTACTGCAGCCCACTGTGAGAAGGGCTCCCATCAGTCTCCCCATCAGTGGAAGGCAGCACAAAACTGCCTGCTACACTAAGCTTTGTATTCTTTTTGCTCTTGGCTTGTAAAGCATTGGCTTTGAGTTGGTCTGTGCTGACTTTTAAAGCCTGCAGCTTACCCTTACCCCAAACAATACACTGAATTTTGACAATCTGAAACAACAATGCTTTTAAAGTTTTCACTGTCTTTAGATGGCTGGTGGTTGAGCCCTTTAAAGGGGGCTTCACATCCTCTGAACTACCCCAGCCTGTCCACTTCCCTCATCAGCTTTTACACACCTTTACAACTCCTGCACTCAGAGGCATGCCTCTTCCTGTGCTTGATGACTCAGATTGTTGTCTTCTGAAATCTACTGCTATCATTATTTTAACAACTTGGACAATTTCCCAAATTGGGAGAAGTTGGTTTAAATGATTAATTTTTTCGGTGTTACCAGCAAAATTACTGCAAACACCTTTTCAGGTCGATTAACTTCACTACTGTATAGATCACTGTTGCTAAATAGTCCCTTATCTAGAGTCAAATGACTGTATTAAAACAAGGTACCTGAACTTCTCTTAGGTTTAGATGCTGTTTTGGAACTGAAGCTTTAATTAAAAATTAGCATGTAACTATAATTACAAAGTTATTTTAAATTAGTAGCTGTATCACTTTCTCTGATCTTGAGGAAATATTTCACCATTCTTTATCAAACAATCCACTTTCATATGCCATCTCTTATAATAATTCTTCAAACTATGGCCTCAGTACAAATGTTTGTATCGTGTTGAAAAATATCAGATAGTGAAAAACATGATCACTGTCTCTCTCATAGTTTTGAAAAACTGGTTGTTACAGAAAGAAATACCACACAAATTACAAACGTACCAATATTAACTTGTATTTAGATTTAGCAAACCCTTTCCTATAGCCAGGCAGACTTGTTAAACAAAATCCAAGCAGAAGACAATGAAATGAAACATCCAAGGGCAGAAGAGAAAAGGTGCAGTGAAGAGGCAGTTCACACAGAGTCTCATACAACCATGGGTCCCCTTGGTCACTTCAAAGAAACCTAGGGCTGACAGGGAATAGCAATGTGCTGTCAGCACAGGACATGGCACCGTTTTCATTCCCAGCACAGAGGCTCCCACAGCTTCCAGATCCCCAAACCTACTCAGAGGTACTGACACAATTTAAAACTGCTTTACTTTCCTATCTAAAATAACACTCAGAGTTTCTCACAGCATCCTCCCCAGGTGCTCAACCTCTTCCAAGGTGTCTGTGCACCTTGCTTTGAACAGTAGTACTCATTACAGCAACAGAAATCATACTGCTGATGGAAGAGATGCTTTCTGCTAAACTGTGAGGGTATATACACCTCGAATTGCTAAAGCTGTTAAACAACATATTTCTAAAATTCATTTGCCTTCTTATTTCGAAGTCTCTGGGATTTGCTCTCCCAGATTTACAAGCTTTCCTCAGCAAAAATAAGAGATATATATTTTGGCTTTTTTTTTTCAAATAAATGCCAAGGTTTCAAGTATTCCCTCATCTTTTTTCCATTTTGCTGTAGGGGAAGGAGGGGTGAGCATTGTGAGATCTGCAGCAGAGAAACACGACCATCCTGAATTCAGGTACCTTGGGTACATTGCCTGGGAGCAGCTCCATAAGACCCCACTGTACATAAACAGCTGCCTGATGCATGAAGTGATGACACCCCATGTGTTTCAGCATTTTACATAAACAGGCATCTGAAGTGTTCCCACATGGCTTGTTTTCAAGCAGAAAATTAAATGCCAGAAACAGAGAGAGGAAACACTTGTTGTTTGGCAGTGGAAAGGTACTACAGAAACAAATTTAAAACTGTCAGGAAAGGCAGAACAGACTAGGTAAAAATTTGTTACCAGCTGAGGAAAAAAAAAACCAAACATGTTAAAAAGAAAAAAAAACCAAAACCACCAACCCACACATTAAAAAGAAAAAAAATCAATCAAAGCAGCTTATCTGAAATTTTGGGTCAGTTTTCTTTCACCCATGTACCACAGTACCTTTGAAAGGCTTTTCAGTAGATTTATCTGCACTTGATTCTGCTTCACACTTCTATACAGACAGAACTGTTGTGGTCATTTGGGTTTTGGCCATGTGCTTTACGGGTTGTTATCCTGACTGCTCTACATGGACTCCTCTAGAAATTACTGTATTTGTGTTGCTTTACATTTTCAGACTATCCACATAATACAAGAAATTCTCTGCTATAAAGGAACTGCTACAAATTATTTTTCTTTTTTTTTTTAATCCGTTTCTGAAGTGATATCATTAACTGAAGTAGTCATGACTTTAAAAAAAATGTAGAGCAAGCATGATTAAATAATAGTGCATGTTTCAATCCAAATGGAAAAAAAATACAGAAGGTAGAAACAAAAAACAGGTACAGAAGTATGTAAAATTTAAGGGGAAAGAATGAGTCTTCTCGATAAAGGCTATTTTCCACCACTCAGAGGTATAAATTGACAGCAGATAAGAAAGCAGCAGATAAAGAATATGCATTAAATATTAGAATTTTTGTGGAGAAATAGGAATCCTGCTACTCTGTAGAGACTAGACATACCAAACATGTCAAACTGATGTTAGCTTACTACACATACGTGGATGAATTGTTACTTCCAGAGACACTGCTACAAGGTGCAGCAATTTTCTGGTTGGCTCTTCCAGTTATCCCAGAAAAAAATAAATCTTCCTTTTCCATTTGCAAAAGTCCAGGAAAATGTACACGTTCAGCATGATGAATTGTATGCAGTTTAATACCTGAATTTACAAAAGCTCAAGTGAAGTCCGAGCAATAAAAGCCTTGCATAATCTACCAGTTTTCTTAGAATATAGGGGAAAAAAATGCACAACTAAAAGACTTCAGCTGTGTGGTTGCACACCCAGCACCAGTGTTGCTGAGAAACAGCTGTTAGTTACATTGAGTTCTAACTCAGTCTTTGAAAAAGTGCTCAAGTGCCCAAATTATACATATATTATCTTCCTTCACAAATTGAATTATTAGAAGAAAGTAAAACATTCATGCTTCAACAGTATTATCACAAAATCTATCTCTATTTTTTTTTAAAAACCATTACAGTGCATGTGACTAAAGTTGTCACTTCTCCTCTCCTTGAACAGTCTTGCACCAAAACTCTGCACAATACGTTGTTTTAATTTCTTTTTTACATAAAAAAATTTTCACCCCTATCCTTCAGACAACCCAGAACAACTGAAGGAAAAATGTGTTCTTTTTTCTTCCCCTGTTATTTATGGATATTCATTGATTGAAATAGTGATGAAAGTAGAACTCTTTATTTACAGGTCCATCAAGTACAGTGTGCCTTAATTTGATTTTGTCAGGAACCTGTAGATGCCACTATGTATTTGAATTCATAATAGAATATGCAAAAAAAATTAAGAAAAAATAAAATCAATGAGATCCATTTTGACAGAACATGCTAAAGCATTTCTTGAAAGAAATGGATTTGAATAAAGAAAAGTTAAAAGGCAGAAGAGGAGCCACTCCCCTATATTAGATTTTGTTCATGTCCTTGCTGGCAGCTGGCAGGTAATACATTATTGGAAATAACCAACGTACATCCCTTGATCAAACACTACAAATCCACATCAGGAATTTAAAAGTCAAGTGTTCGTGTCTTTTTATAAAGTACACAGACTAATGTAAAAATTATTTTTGCACCTGCTGAAAATGTCCTTCCCTCTCTGCTTTCTCCCCACAATCCTTTCTTTCCTTGAAAAAATGGTTTTGTTACTTAGTGAAAATATTATTAGCATAATTTGTAAGGCTGTAGGTTATCAGGCAGTCATTCATGATGTCATAGATACGGTAAGACACAAACACACATATTTCATCCACTGGTCACACACATTTTGACTGTGCATGTCGTACATGGATGGGTTTAAACATTATAGAACATGAAAGTGAACAGAAAAATGGCTTTTCCGTTTCACATGTGAAATACACGGTTGATTCCAAAGCCTGAATTTGATATGAGGATTAGTTGGCTTTCCACATGAGATTCATCTGCAAGAAGCCTCCAAGTTTGTCAGAGTTAGCATTCCAGGATCTCCATGTTCCACAATGACATATTTTACTTTCATTACCTATTACCAAAAATAACAAAAAAATTTCCTGCCTCCAACACACTAACAAGTGTGATTCTTTGGTCACGCTTTATGAGCTCTCTGCTTGTGCCCTGAGTGACAATTACTCACAGGGCAATGATTGTAGGACATTTTAAGATTAATTTCAATTTTCACCTGTGCAATCAGATCTTGTATTATTTGACAGCTATATAAGAGCCCCAAATGCCAACAGCCATGCATCTAGCACTTGTCCCTAAAAGAGTCTTCAGGTCTTTGGAGGAAGTGCTTGCTTCTTGCAGGAACCGAGCCCCATCACTGGATGCTGCTCTCACCCCTCACATTAATTATTCGCCTCCTAAAGCAATTTCTCAGCTTACTGGGAGAACAGTTTCCCACAGGTAACTACCTTACAAAAGAAGAAAGGACAACCTAGTTCCCTTCTGTGAATTCACATGGCCTCTTTAAACTTCTCATAAATCCCCACCGGGAAGCTTCTCTGAAACATTTTCAGGACTCTAGAGTGTTGTTCTCCTTTCTGAAAATGCTGATATTATTCCTGTGTCTCCTTTCAAAGATTTTGTCACAGTTAAGACAGACAGTTTCCCTTCTGGACCTATCAATATTCCTCTGGGCTGTCAACCAGGGAAGCTTCCAGCTCTAAAAGCACAAAATAATATGAAAAAAAGAAGCGTTTACCTTAACTGCCTGTTACTTTCCAGAAGTTCTTAAATTCTCATACTTATTCTTCACCAGTCTGCTAAAACCATTCATCTGATGCTGATTTTTCATGTTAATAGAACTGATTCAGTTTTTAGCTCTGCCCCCTCATACTAATGTGTCCCCATTGTGTGAAGTCTTAGGGGTTCTGGTTGCAACCATATGTCATAGGCTTTTTGTGGTTGGTTTGTTTTTTGTTTGTTTGTTTTGTTTTTGGGTTTTGTGGTTGTTGTTTTTAAACCATACTGCATCTGAACTAACAACTACTAAGAGATCCAGCCTGATTTTGGATTGGAACTGAGATGTCCTGAATACCTGCAGCACAACTCATTCCACAAATGAAAAAAATATCAAGAAACAACAAAGCTAGAAAGCATGGTGTCTATGGACTGATGTAGCTTTTGCAGAATAAGAGTGGTCCAACCAGACAGCTTAGAGGAACACAGGCTGCTCAGGACTACTGCTATCTCCAGGCAAAGCCACCTCACTATGCATGTACTGACTTCTGAAAACAACTACAGCACAGACACATCTACCATGGATGTGTGCGGACCCAGCTTGGGTCCCAGACAGATGTATTTCCTCAGGTTTCACACTGCAAGACAGAGACTATACCATTTCCACCCCAGAGCTGGCCCTGGAAGTAATCCTGTCGACATCCACACATATTTGAAGATGACCTGTTAGATGGGAGCTGACTTGGCAGAGCGCTGGTTCCCTGTTGCCCACTACAGGCAGTAGCTCCTGTGGGCACCACTGCCTCCTACCCTGCACCAAAGCACCGTAACCTTGAGGCATCATAATCCTACACTATTAACAGATTAGAAAGAATAGGGATGTGCACTTATTCTCAGCCTTAATGGTGAGATAACAGCACAAAAATCACTGGAACTGAAACTGGAGAGCATTTTCCCATTCCCAAACTGCAACTGCACCAACACTGCTGCCTCAGATGCAAGTCCCATATTTTCAGGACAGAATCAGGAAGAAGGGGAAAGGAAGCTTATTACTTGGTATCTGATACATACTCATAGATATTTTCTCTATGGACATTCATTGAAGGAAAATATAAAATACAGTGGTCTGATGAGGTCACAGACTCCATTAATTTATTACAAAATAGGATAGGGTTTCTGTGTCTTGACACAAACTACTGCACGGGAAATGGTGGTGCAGGATAATGTAGCACAGTTATGGTATGCTTAGAAATTCTAAATAAAAGTGTGGTTATATTTTTTTAATGGCTTGTCTTAAGGGGATTCTGAATCCTCTAAAAACATGCTATTTTGCTATACTTCATGTAACAGCCTAATTAATTCTATTTTGAAATATATAATTTGATCACATTTAGATTAACACACAAATTCTAAGATAAACAAGGTTTTATGTATCTCAAATGTTTATACATCTGGATGTTTCTTGATGGAATATTCCTGTTGCTCCCAAACCTCCTGCTTCAAGAAGATAATTATTAAGAAAGAACCTTTCACAAGATAGAAAATTTGGAAACAAGACCTATACAATGTCAGAAATTTCTTACAGTCCTTTCCAAAAGAAGTGCATTCTATGAAGTACAAAACAAAGATGAAGAAAATCTGGCACTTTTAATATAAACCCTTGTATCTTGGACTAGAAATGAAGGTGCTGTAACCTGTATGCTGGCCTAACAGTCACATGAGTGTTCTTCAAAAAAGAACAGGTCTTTAATGAATAGATGTTAAAGTTTACTTATTTTTCTTTTTTAAACACAAGTGACAGTGTAATATAAAACAATTTATGGGATCAATACTGAAACTGTTAAGAATAAGAGGTATTTCTTATCTCTATCCACAAAACAATCTAGTCCCCCTACACCCCATCATCAAACATTATGGTTTTGATCTTTTTTATTCTGAGATTGGTCTAAAAGAGAACAAAAGCTGAGAAACTAAGGGCAGAAAATTCTGTCATAAGAAAAGACATTTTGGGTTTACTGAGGGGAGCTGAACACATCTGAAAATACAGCTCTGTTAATGAATGAGTTTTCCAAATAACTGCTACAGAGGTTCTTTATCAGGTTGATACAAAACCAGACAATAATTACGCAAGCTCAAGTGGTGTAAAGATAATCCCAAAGCCTTAAAGAGGAAAACTTTCCCTTTCCCAGAACCTTTGGAAGACTACTTACAAGCTGCCCTCTACAGACGTTACTTCAAGAACTGGTACAAGGCCATAGCACTCAGCACCGTGAAGACTACAGCTTGCTCAGATCTATAAAGGACAGTTCCAGAGAGACTAACTCAATTTAACAGAGGTGCCCAGAGCTGGACAGTTTACCCTAGCATCCAAAGCATCTCTGCATCAGGAAAACACAAAGATGGCTTAAAGCATTCTTACTTTTCACTTCATATGGCTTCAAAATCATTGCAGTGCTTCTGAAAAAGCAAGAGGGAAAGAAAACATCTATCAGGATACTTCAGAACAAATTTTCCTTGAAAGAAAGCCTGAAACAACCAATAGGGAAGATTAACTCCCTGCAAAATGTTAATAATACATAATAAAGATCTTTCTACCTTACACTTCAAGGGCAAAACCAATGCAAGATTTTAAAAGATTCTCTAATATGCTATAGATATGACATCTTTAAGTGAAAGAGGACTTTAGATACAATCCAAGGATCCTCCTCAGTTTACAAAACCAAGTTCTTAATATCCAGAGGCTCTTACTCACTTTTTTCCTAATCTGATTTATGAGATCATTAGTAACAATTATTACTGTTAGTAGTTATGGTGCCATAAAAATACTTTTAACTTCATTTAAGGTGAGTTCTGTCCCTTCCTCTGTCCTATCTATCCTCTAGCCTTTATTTGCATTGGTTAGTACTATAAAACAAAGGAAAATCAGGAAGCTTTTCAAGCCTAAGGACTACAACTTTATAAATTGTCTCTCTGAAGAACTATATAGTTGCACTAGCAAGTTATAAAGCCAATAAAATATGTCTTAGAACAGGAAATTTCACAATTTTCAGGTATCGCAGACATGTTTGTGAATGTTAGGTGAGTTTTGGTCCTTATTCCTTCTGAAAATTGTAAGTTAAAACCTCAGTTATAACAGTCTCAGTGACAAAAAATACTATTCTTTTTGATACAATTTTAAACAGGTAAGTGGGGATTAGGAAGACTTTCCAAAGTTAAAATAGTTTGATTTTAATTAACACTTTTCAAAACCTGTACAAACATCACACTTGTATGTTTTCACTGGGGAAGAAATCCCACATTAGTTACTAGTAAGGTCATAACCCACTGTTGCTGCAGAGCAACAAGGGCACTACGATAACACCCAGGTTCAGAACACTAAGCCATTTAACTGCTTTCTGACAGTACCCCTGGGGGATTTCAAGATTTTATTTAACCTCACAAAAGTACACTTTGGGCTACTGAGTAGTTGGTTTTGGTTTTTTCTGTTGTCAAATCACATTTCATAAACTCAAGACAGCCTCTCCCAGCCCAAACATGAACATCTCACTATAAATAAAGCATGGAGATAAGAGATGCTGAAGAAATGCAGTTCTTTTCTGAGTCAACAGTTTCTGTCAGGTTTCCATTAAAACCTCAAACATAGCTGAAGGTAAACCAAACAGCATGGTTGATACTACTGGGAATGGACTGAGTTCACAAGGATCACTCAACAAACCATGGCTTAGGTTCTGTGTCTTACTGAATAGAACTCTAGAGTAATAAATTATTAATTAAACAACAAAAAAAGTTAATTGGAACAGTAGTCATCAGAATAAACACTTTGTGAAACATACACAATAAAATCTGAAACAGGTAAATCTGTCTGTTGTGAGTGTTCTGGTGTAGGTTTTAAAAATAATCATTGCAAATCTATATAGTTCTACCTCAAGTCAATAAACACTGTCATTTGATTATGTAACTTTACTGGTCTTAGGAAAATATATTGTTTTCCCATGTTTTCCAGATCATCTGAAATCTGCTCATTTTTATTCAAATATTTTATACTTCAAAAAAACCACATATGCAAAGGTTTCTCTGATCTCATGTGAATTCCAAACACTGTTCTGAGAAGCTTAAGTGCTGATAAGTTTATCTTTCCCAGTGATTCCTATGAAATCAGAAAAAAACCCAACCCACTATTCCAACTAAAAAAAATTCTTCAAGACATGGCAAGCTAAATATAGGATATTTTTCCAAATGCCTTGACCTCCAAACCTTTTAAACCATTTGCACACTTCAATACTGAGTCAAGTTGTCCCAGTGATTATTTCATGTGATAGAACTGAAAGTTAAACATATCATCAGAGTGAAAATTTACGCATTCTGGTGGAAGAACTTGCCACTGCACTGCAGTCACAATCATCACTAACACTAGGTTGGAATGGGCAATATTTATTTTTTTTCTCCAAAGTGGAACATTTCCAGAGAAATTGCCCTGCCACATGTCATGTGCTGGCTTACCTGTTTTACATTTGCAGTTGTCTTTGTCAGCCTTGCTCTGTAGTCCTGAGTATGTAAAGGCAGCAAGGAAACTGATGTGGTTTAACTCTAGCTGGCAGCTAAGCACCACACAGCCACGATCACTCTGCCTCAGTGGGATGGAGGAGAGAATTGGAAGGGTAAAAGTTAGAAAATTGTGGGTTGAGATAAAGACAGTTTAATAGGGAAAGCAAAAGCCACACACGCAAATCCAAACAAGGGATTCATCCACTGCTCCCCATTGGCAGGCAGGCTCTCAGCCATCTCCAGGACAGCAAGGCTCCATCACACGTAATGGTGACTTGGGAAGACAAACACCATCACTCCAAACGTCCCCCCTTCCTCCTTCTTCCCCCAGGTCTATATGTTGGGTGTGACACTGTATGGGTATGGTCTGGGATATCCCTTTGGTCAGTTGAGTTCAGCTGTCCCAGCTCAGCTTCTTGTGCACCCCCAGCCTACTCACTGGTGGGGTGGGGGGAGAAGCAGAAAAGGCCTTGACACTGTGTAAGCTCTGCTCAGTGGTAACAAAATCATCCCTCTGTTATCAGCGCTGCTTCCAGCACGAATCCAAAACACAGCCCAATACTACCTACTGTGAAGAAAATTAACTCTATCTCAGCCAAAACCAGCACAGAAGCAAAACATAGGTGTACTTTGCTACAGTATAGTCTGGGAAGGGTTAGGGCCCTTACAGAGCAGAGTCTGTAATGGAGTATAGAAACCAACAGAAATACTCAAGCTGCAATTCACAGGGCACAAGGCAATAGCACCGTGAAACAAGCATTTTAATTTGTGTCTTGAGGGAAAAAATAAAAACAAAAGAGGATTACACCTTTGGACATCTGATTTTATTTTTTTTTTCCTAAAATAACCTGAAGTAGCATGATTTTTCAGGAGTAGGAGGGAGGGGGGAATTTGTTGAAAACCCAACAGTCTGAGAAAAATAACATCAAAACGTAGCCTGAAGTAGCTGTAGTTAATTCCCTCAAGCAGATAATAAATTCTTTGATGAACTTCCAAAACATCCAAGGATATGCAAAATTGTAAACAGGCTAATTTTTCTGAAGGAAAAAGATGCTTTTATATACTTTATACTATGCTATTCTTCAGTTACATATATTTTTGCTCTAAGTGTGGAAATATGAATACTTCAGGCAAACAAAAATATGGAGACAATTATTCTGTTGTTTCAAGTTTCATTACTACAGCTGTATTGTAGAATCCAAAAGGTTTGTAGTCTCTTTGAATGCATACATGACACTAAGTACATTTCCCACAAAAGCCACATCTTTTGTCACAGGTTTTATTACTTAACAAGAGAAAATTAAAATAGGGGATATATTTGTAATTAAAACTGGTTCAAAAAAAAATTGCCTACAAGGAAAAAACTGGGGTGTTTTCACACCAAAACAAACTGGGGTGTTTTCTCAGCAAAAACCCAAAAACTAATCCCTGTAGGGCAATGGGTTTAAATCGTTCCTAAATGCATTGTGAAATACCGTTCTTCTGAGGTAAAAAAACCAAACCAAAACAAAAACAAAACCCCCAAAACAAACAAACAAAAAAACAAACAAAAAACCACAAACAGGAAATGGTAAGAATTAAGTTTTTTAGCTGCATACTTTCTGAATTATCATATTAGTAGTTAATGACATGGTATTACTGTATCATTTTGCAGTCAACTAAGCAGCAACAACTAGAGTATAAAATGTGAATCATCACAGCACAACTGAGTTTCAGGAGATTAACGTTCTTGCAAATGGTAATGTTTGATACAACTTAATGCTTCGGTCCTGAAAATATCACTTACTCTCATGTGCAACGATGGAGAATCAAGGCACCATAAATATCCCTAAACATCATTAATGAACCATTGAACAGAGATGGTGCGCATACCTCTGAGAAATTCTGAGAAGTTTGACCATATCCCGAGATGCTGGTAACTTTCATTATTAGTCCCCCTCTAATTCATCTGCAGCAAATTGCTCACACACATACATAGAGGTACACAGACCTTCACAAATGTCTGAACAGTTTGACTGTACCCCAAAAGTGGGACTGAAGCCCTCTGTGGACACACCTACACTAACTCAGGGACCAGTAACCACACAGGCACTGCAGCAGAGCTCAGTGTGAACTGCAGAGCCCTGCCAGCAAACCTCAGCTACCTAAAAGGGAACAACATTGGTGTCCCCAGGCTACAGCCCCAGACTGCCCTAGCTGATACTGCTTCATCCTAGTGCTCCTGGAGCTGGATTGTGCAGGCACAGCTGGAATAAATTTGCACATGCACCTTTTCACCATGACCTTTTTTCCTCACAGCTGAGCAGTGAGGTAAGTATGCGCTGAGCAGACGAATGCCTGTAGCAGATATATGTAGTTTCTTAGTACTCATGAAGACCAAGCATCCCATTCCTATTTCCCAGCAAAAGTGACTGCAAGACAATCAGGGACATACAAAAGCTGTTTGTTCACTCTGATCCAGATCTGCAGTTTGACCATGTATCAGTGAAACTGAAGATTTGGTTTTGGACCTTCTTAAAAATGAAGACACCCATTTCTGCCTTGTGGTGATGATGAAGCTGATAAATCCAGGGATGGGAAGAAACTTGCATCCCTATATTCAGCAACAAATCAGAGCTAATGAGGGATAAAGTTCTACCCTTGCTGAAGTGACCTCAGTGGGCTGCTGCAAGGATCCCAAATCAGCATGTGTTAGGACCATTTTAGTTACAAAGCCCATTATCCTGACACATCAGCTCTAACACTTTAACAATATACACATACCTTCCCCAAGACACCACCGTATCTTCAGGTCTCATGGGAGACAGTGCAGTACTTTTCAGTTTCCATCTTAGGCCTTAACTTGTAACTGCACGTTGCCTTCCTCACTGATCAGGTTCTTTATGCAAAAGCCAAGGTGGGTAACACAATGATATCGTGGCAGAGAAGCAGGCAGATATACACATTTAAGGAGAAGGTAAATCAGATTCCTAAAACACTGAATTTGAATTGCAAATCCAGAGGATAGCTATCATCCTTTGATGACTGAGAGTCAGTGTTAGTATTACTACACTGCATAAAAGGTGTTTGTGTTGGAAAGAAAGACCATGAAAATAAGTAAATGGATATAAGTACCAAGGCCTAGATATGGAGGTATCACAGTAAGGCATGAGGATGGCAGTGAGATTTAACTATGCAATACATAGGTGATAGGTGGCTTCATAAGGTGGCTTACTTAACAGTTCACCCTTTTATTTGGTTTGGACAACCTCCTCCAGAGGACACAGAAAAGTCATAAACTGATTTTAAACCACGTAGGTATCTTCAAAATTATTTGGAGCCTGCACACAACATCTGGACAAGAGATGGGAATTTTTTTCTCTTTCCCAAGCCCTTTAAATATAATTGCCTTTCACACTGACATTTTAGTTGCACATGACAGGCAGATTATCAGAAGTGAGGGCATACCTGTTGTGGTTTAACCTCAGCCAGCAACTAATCAGCACACAGCTGCTCACTCACTCCTCACTCAGTGAGATAGGGTGGAATTAGAAAAAAAGAAAGTAAAACTCATGAATTGAGATAAGAACAGTTTAATAGCTAAAAGAGAATATAATAACAACAGTATTAATAAAATTAATAATTGTAATGAAAAGGGATATAATAAAAATATAAATAAAACTGCAGGAAAACACCCCCAAGTGATGCACAATGCAATTGTTCACCATCCACTGACTGATGCTCAGTCAGTCCCCGAGCAGCAATCCACCTTTCCTGGCCATTTCTCCCCAGTTTATATACTGAGCATGACATACTATGGTACTGGCTCGTTGGGGTCAGCTGTCCTGGCCGTGCTCCCTCCCAGCTTCTTGGCACCTGCTTGCTGGCAGAGCATGGGAAACTGAAAAATCCTTAGGATGAGTGCTACTTAGCAACAATGAAAACCTGTGTTATCAACATTATTCTCATGCTAAATTCAAAACACAGCACTGTACCAACTTCTAGAAAGAAAATTAACTCTATCCCAGACGAAACCAGGACAATACCCCTCAAAATGACTGTTTCAGGTTCTTGGCAAACTGCAAGGTTATATTCCTATTACATTTCCAAAGTACTCTTCAAATTTACATATAAGTACAGGTTTCAGTGATGAAAATGACAGCATGATCCCCTCACCTCAAATGCATAAAACAATAACAAAACTGAAGATCTTCAGAAACGGTTAAGTAATTCAGTGTAGACCCATCTGACAGCTGTCTATCTGTAACTATAATACATGATTATGATTTTCATTAGTCAGCTATTCCCCCCCAAGACATCACACTACATTTAGTTTTAAAGATTCAATCCCATATTTCTTTCCTTATTTTTACCTGATAAGCTTTGAAATCATCAAAAAGTATTTTAGGACTGAACCTTGATGAGGAAGCCACAATCTTACATTCAAGTTATGTACTTACAATCCTTCTTCATGTAGAAATGTCATAAATAGATGTATAAAATAGAGAATAATTATTCCCAACTATTTATTATAAAGCAAGAAAAGCAGAGATCTAAACAAAGTGCTGGGTTGCTTAATTTTAACATGGATACTTTGATTTTTGCAGAGCTCCCTTATATGTGATTTTCTGAAAGCATTAAAACATTAGGATTATTTCATATCATGCATGAGATACCTGGAATTATATATAGATAACTATTCATTGGCTTTATAGTCCTCTAGGGTATATCACACATCTACACAGTATACCTGACTGCTAGGCCTGAATTTTTTTTTTAAGCCAGCAAATTAGCAAAAATTCTGCATAAATCCAACAACTCTCAGTTGGATAAATTTCTCAGAGGTTTTTATAAAGAAAATTTTATTCCCACTAAGAGCTGAGAGAAATGTATACCTCATTAAATTTTTACCAGATAAAAAGCAGTCTCCTCCCCTGTACCTCATTTACCATACAGACAACTGCTGAGTCAGGCAGAAAATGATGTTTCAAAACAAAATGATCCAGATTCACAAGAAGGAAAAAAGAAAAAATAACAGATACTTGCAGGTTGTAGAAAAAAAGCATAGCCTGGAATTTCTATCCCTTGCTCAATAGCACTAGGGAGAGCTTCTACTAGATATGAAGAAATAAAATGTATTCTCTACACTGTCCTGTTGGAAGTCTACACATGCAGGTCTGGTCAGAGGCTGCTATTTCTACCTTTTTTTTTTTTTTTCCCCCCAAAGTCCATAAATAGGTTCTTACAGAACTTCATATTACCATGGAAGGAAAAAATAACCACCAGTTCTGTAAAAGCACTTCAGCATGAAGCTGTATGACTGTTCCTCCAAGGGGCATAGGATGTGGCAGTTTCACTTAGATGTTTCACTTAAAGAGCTTAAAAGTGTTGGCTCAATAAATCATTTCTCAATGGTGATACTTCAACCACCACTCTGCTTCCAAGCATCTTTTTATTAAAGGCTGTTACTGTATGGAGATTGTCAATTGGCTTCTGTCCATCTAGTTTCAGCACTAGGACATGGCATACAGACAACTTTTTTCTCTTGTTTGATGATCTTCACCTGCAGAAGGGTAAACGTGTAATGAATAAACATGACTTCTAGTCTTCCAGCCAATTATCTGGGACTGTCTCTTTTGGCTGAAGCAGCAGCAAACCCAGAACAAGCACAAACCTCTCCCCCTGTTATTTGCTCGTTGGGCCCAGTGGGGCTTCCCTTTAGAGGGAGAAACTCATCTGCCCTGACCAAACAAATGGCAGAACAGGCTGGAAGTTTCCTAATAAAACCACATCCATGTCAGCCAGCCCTACCTGCTCTGCTGAGCCCCAGGCCAGCAAACATGGCACTTTCCAGCCTCCAGCCCCCACATCTAACCCCTGTTTCAGGGTAGCACTGCCTCCAGTGCATGGGGAGACATTTCAGGTTGCAGCCTACACCTTCCATGCTGCTCCTCGTTGAGGTGCCAACCTGGGGCCTTGTGCTGCCTTGACCCCCACCATCCCATCCCCATCCCCATGCTGGCTTCTGCTCCCGTGCTGGCTGGACACCCGGGGCACGCTGCACCGGGGACCTGCACTCACCCCCTCTCCCACTCCAAGCAGGTCCAGGCCTTGAAGCCCAGGGTGGCTTCTGAAAGGGTTGGTCCTGGAAGGATCCTACCAGCTTTTTATTTATTTTAATCAAACACTTGGCGGCTCTGACTGTTATCCTGATGTGAGGTGGAAGCATATTTACACCGTGGGATGGGAAAGGCAGGTGTCTGGTTCAGGTGTGTGGCACACACCTTGCAAGATATCCCCCTTTCTGCCTGCCACTTCAGCCCTGTTGTCACGTCATAATTAATGCCATCTCTACTCCTTATGTCTTCACAGAAAGTAAAGAGCAGAAATAATTATATTACTTACAGAATTTGCAGTTAGCACCAACTGAATAACCTGCTGTGGTGGTATTTCTCCTGCTTTAGGCAGGACGTGCCAGCTACTATTTTTTAATGTCATGGAATACAAATGGTGTGCTTCCATGCTATTTGTTTTGTTGTCAGTATGGCCAATTTGAAGAGAATAGAATTTATTATTTTAATACCCAAAAACTGATTTCTGCCCACCGTCTGCAGGGCAACACAAAAATACATCAGAAGGCAAGGAGGACAGAGTCATTCAGTGACAAAATAAACCCAATCTATAAATGCAACTGGATGTGGATTTTTGCACCTGTAAGCATCCTTTAGGATAAGTTAAATATGCTAGAAGGTGATTGACAATTTTCATCAGTCCTAAAGACTGGATAATTTAAATGCAGGGCTTCTTCTCGTCTAATACAAAGTGCTGAGCACAGAATCCTAAACAAACACTGTTGAATTTAAATCTGGTCTGCACAAAACCTGAAACGGAGGAAACCATTTAACCCAAGGTGAGCCTGCACGCTCTGTGACTGCAGTACCATCTGATTACCAGGAAAGTAGCAGGAAAATCTACCCTGACTGCAAAGAGAAAAAGGATAGGGCATCTTAAACTAGTCTGAGAAAAAGCCAAGAACAACAAAAATCCCAAGCCCTGTAACTGTGCTGATGTTAGATGGTGATCTATGTTTGCCTTGACTCTCATTACAGCAAAGTTCTGTGTTAGTGGGAGATGAGCCCAGATCCTCATGCATCCCAATAGTCATCATTTTTCTGAAGAATCAAGTAAGAGTCTGATGAACCCTACTATCATTTATAGAAAGCCTCAGAAGAGTTTCAGAACTACAGGAAAGTAGCAGAACAAATCCTTTCACTTGGGGAGGAACATACACACACGGGCAGGCCAGCTGTGCTCGAGAATTAGTTTGTGCCAAGGAAGCTGAGGAAGATCTGCATCCTCCAGTGTCCCAGATCACATTATATGAGCTATTCCACCTCCACTGGCCAGTCCTTTTCAAAAGTCCTTGCATACATCAATAATTTGCTCTTCCCATCACTATCTGCAGAACTGAATTTCCATAATTTCATCTTCAAATTTATCCTAGGGATGCCTTATATGAGCATTCTTTAACATCAGCATCACTGTCATCAGCCAGTGACATATTAACTTGACTCCTGTGGTGGGATGTTCTGGGACTTAGCCATCTCACTCAGCTTTGGTTTTTCATCAAACTTGGGCAAACCTCCAAGATTTCAGAACACTGTGTGTTTTTATTTTTCCTTCTCTGTCTTTTCTCATATCTGCAAGACCCTTGAAACTGACAGTTTTCTTAGAGTGAGAATGTCCCAGCCTTCAGCCCTCCAGTGCATATAGTGCCAGCAGTGCTAAAGCTATAATTCACTGATGTTGTGCTGTGATTTAACACAAAATACAATTGACATGCCACTTTTTTTTTTTTTTTTTAAAGACTTCAGTATTATAACTAATAACCCACCTATTTATTAGACAAGGATTACAGTTTTAAACTTTACAACAGCCTCCTTAAATATGGCCTATATTTTTCATAGCACAATCCTGGTAAATTTACACAAAACCACAACTATTACAGGCAGTAGTCCTTCCATTAATGATAAAGACTAGAAATATGCTGTTCGAGGCAAGCTGTCCAAATAACCCTAATTGCTTTTTTGCCAGATGTCATTCTCAGAAGTAACTCTGACAGTGCCATTCCTGCCCGTTTCTTCCCTCATCCCCATCAAACTGACATTCTTTATAATCTAGCTATGATTAGCTAGAAATAGCTAATTTCCACAGCTATGCTTTTGACAAATGTTCAGGAGAGGATGTTTGCAATCATCCAATTTCTCCTAGGTTTGTATTCAATTTACAGCCACGAAAGTACTCTCTATCATAGAGAAAGAGGTGCAGCACTGCTGGTTAGAGTCCTTTCGGGAAAGGGAATCAATTTCAGCCAACTTATCCTCCTGTAAATAAAGATATGAACTTTTACGTACTAATTTTCTGTCCAGACTACTAACGTATGCTTAAAGAGCCTTCAGTTTTTCTTAGGAGTGAGATAAATAAGCCACTGCTTATAACCATACTGGTTTAGGACACTGCATCAATCTCCTCCCCTAAGACATGATCACAAATAAAACTGTTTTGTGTTTATGGCTTCTGGAAAAAAAAAAAAAATCTGTTCTTCCATTCTGATTTTTGTAAAAACACATCAAAAGCAAGATAAATTCTTATGAGACTCAGAAAACACCTCAATGTGAAAAGTGATTTACATGCATATCTCTAATACTTGGAATACGTCCAACAACATTAACTTTAAAGCACACATTTAATGAATATAATTACTGCTTAAATAACTATAATAACCAAAGTATGAAACAGTTATCTGCTTATGAGATTTCACTGAAGCCAATAAAGCTTGTCTTTTTCTTTTCACAATGTGTCACTACATTTTTCTTCAGTTTTTAATCCAGATGCAATCTGGCATGACAAAAACTGCTGGCTTCCCAGACACAGTCTGATAAGCCAAAATCCATGCTGATTCAAACCCTGCTTCAGCGGGAGCATGTGGGTTTCAAAGACCACATATAACAGTTGTCATTGTTGAGAAACTTCTGAAGAGACATGAATCACCACAGCCAAAATAAAATTGCAGATTACTGGGATTTCTTTTGCGGAACAAGGATCTCACCCTTTTCCATCTATGCTTTCATCGACTGCACGTGCTATTCTGCTTGTTTTCTTTCTGATTATTACATGAATTCGTAGTGGTCTGTTCCTGATTTTGTTGCAGTTATATCAAACAATTTCATTTCCATGCACAGAACACATTCTACTAGCAAATAAATTTAAAAAAAAATTTTAAAATCACGGAGACAAATTTTCTTCTGTACAATCCTAAGTGAAATCAATGTTTTCTTATGCTGCCTCAATTCCATTCCTGATAATGAAAGGTGGGTTTTGAGTTTTTTTGTTTGGCAATTTTTTTTTTAATTTAACATTTCTATTTTTTTTTGCCATAGTCCAAACTGAAGTTCTTTGCACTATTACAAATGCAACAGAACAATAAAACTGATTAAGATCATACGCTTCCCTCTATTTCAGCTGTGAAACTTAGATGCATTGCCACCAATGCCAACCGAATTACACAGACTCAGTTATACAAATATATAAGAAAGAATAATCTAAATATAAATTTGGACCCAAAATCAGGCTTACCCTTACATAAAAGCTTCTAATAATATTTGTGATTGACAAAGTACATTTAGTTATAATAAATATACATGGGTACAGATAAATATGTATATAGGCTATCCTTGTAGCTGCAAAACTGTGAATAGACATAGAGATGAAACCTGTTTAAGAAGAGAAAGCAAGTGGGCACATCAAATTGGAATCTGGAACACTTTCATAAAAATACTACTTTGGATCATAAAATACTCTTTTATAGACACACACGTATGCAGGCAGACTTACTGAAAACTAGCTAATATTGCTTCTGTCAGCACCTGATGCAACAGCAACATGTGCCTATTTGTCAAGGAAGATGATTTTCCCCAGTAACTTAATGTCTTCAATTTTCGTTTATCATAAAACACTGTTGTTAATATTCACTCTGAGAAGGAGACTAGCTCTGATTATGTCTTCATCCATTTGATTTTTCTTTACACAGCTTACTGTGCTTGCTGCTGATTAACAGAGAACAAACCTTGGGTATAGCAGTCTATATTAAGCATATGTTTTATGGCAACTAAACAAATTTGAGGCAATAAAAAAAAAAAAAAAGTAAAACCTATAATATTTCCAGCATCTATAATAGAATATCCCAACAATGCAAGTTGAATCTTCCTTCAAATTCATTCTCAGATCTGGAGTTATGTCACTCAGCTTAATCCTTAAAGTACCAGGGCAAGAGACAAGGGAAAGTAGTAAAGTACCATCCTGGAGGAGGGGGAAAGGGAGGGAAGGAAAAAGAAAGATTATAATCCTCTGAAGTCCTAGAACAGTAATTTAACATCTGCTCAGAGGAAACAGTTGATAGCACAGCAGCTGACGCAGTTAGTGAGCACAGAGCACACAACCCCAGGGATAGCTCCTTTTTTTCTTCTACCCTTCCTCCATCACATTGAGGAGCAACATCTTCTAGTGAATTTCAGAAGAAGGAATTGCTAATTTATCCTTTCTCTAGTGGTCTGGGGGTGCCCATTGCAGGGGGATCATTCTTACTAACCTCCTCAGTAGGGGACTCAGTAGCAGAAGGCATAAAATATGACCTGGGTGTTACTAAGATGATGACAGTGGTAGAAAGTTGAACTTTTTCTTCCTTCCTGTCTTGTCTGACTACTGCTATGTGTATACACGAACATGCTGAAAATGAAGAGGAGGAAGGAAACTTTTTCAAAAGGATGTAGAGGGGAGACAATTTTCAGAAAGTTGGAGTTACAGTCTCATCACATTTTGAGCCTTTAAACTATGTCTATGAACCACTGTACAATTTAGAAAGAGCAGCAGTGCCCCTCCCAAAAGGCAGTTCCTCTAAATTTAGAGGCTCATCGCCCTAGCTGGACACAGTCCAGCTGGACATTACATCTCTATCTCCATCCCCATCACCATGTAGGCTATTTAATTTAAATGTGCTGAGGCTTTTATGTAGCACCCTTCGTGCCTAAAACTTCAAAGCAATTTAAAAAGCATTATTTTCAATACACACACAAGAAGGGCATGGAAAAAAATTAAGTGATCTCTCCAAGGCAGCTTCTCAAACTTCATCTGCTCTCAGTGCAAACCAGTCAAGGTTGGGCACATCTATGTGCAACAGAAAGTCAGACACAGATACCCAAGCTAGTCTTGAACTTGCCAGCAGCAACACTGCCAGCAATATAAAGTTATCACCACAATGCTCAAGGCTATGATGAGGAACAGGGAATAGCAGCCCCCAGAGCACCACTCTAACAGAACCATGCTGTGAAAATATGCAAGCAATGTTAGCTGTGGGCACGGTGCCCACATAAACCTATCCATTCTTAGTCATAGCATTAATTTGCCCGTAGGTGGAGCTCCAGAATACGTATATAGTTCTTGCATTTTGTGGGATGAGTGCTGTCTGTCTCACGCACTTAGCCTAGCTCCCTCTCTAGAAGCTTCACAAGCCTTACACCAAAAGCTAACACAGTATTTTTTATTTAATAGAAATTACTGCACAGGGTCAAAGCCACATAAGCATATATTCAGAATAATGTGTACCTGACTGAAAAGTTTAAGTTACATAACATTCAGTAATTTTAATGACTGATCCTATTAATCTATTCATAGAAGCAACGGTGTCTTCCAGGAACTCCTTTCTTCCCTTATCCCCACCTAGACTCAGGCCCTTTCCTATAAGCCATGGGGAAATAGATCACAACAATACCCCCCTAAAAACCCAAGCACTACCAACGAAGTCTCCATTTTCATATATCCTGATTTTACAGCAGGAAAAACTGCGTTCTTCAGGGAACCTTGTACCACTAGTAGAACCAAATAAGCACCTATTTTTACATTTGATTCCCTAATACCAGATAGGAAGAGAGCCATTAGAAACATTAGCTTCTTTGTATGATGTGTTCTCTCACTGAGAAGTGAGATTTTAATACTCCACTCTGTTGTTAATTGCTAATATTTAATCTTTCAAATCTGAACAGGTTTCCAATCACTGTTATTTATTGTTTATACACACACAAAAAAATGTGACATGTTAGGAGACATCCAATAGAAGGTCACGGATAGTCTGTTAAATATTTCAAATGACAATTATTAAAATAAATTTTTCTATTTTAGTAATAGGAGAGTACATCTCAAATTCTGCTCCAAGTTATTCCCACTGTCATCTCTCAAGATTGGAGATAAATACTGCTCCAAGTTACTCCTCTACAATGCTATCTGATTGTAACTGGGAACAAAATGTAATTAATGTGCTAAAAACGCAAATTCACAAGGTACAAAAGCTAGGATCTTATTTCCAAAGGCAGAATTAGCCAGCAGTAACCTAAAGGAATGCTGCATGTTGTCAGTTTTGAACTTCATAAGGCAAATATGGCCAGAGCACTCCTACCTGAGAAAACTTATCATCTGTGAAATCCCTATTAATCTAATGAAACCATTGTGCTGGCTTTGACTGGTAGAGAGCAATTTTTTTCCATATTAGCTTGTATGGGGCTTGGATTTGTGCTGAAAGCAGTGCTGATAACACAGGAATGTTTTTGTTACCACTGAGCAGAGCTTACACAGCATCAAGGCTTTTTCTGCTTCTCCCCCCACCCCACCAGTGAGTAGGCTGGGGGTGCACAGCAAGTTGGGAGAGGACACAGTTGGGACAGCTGACCCCAACTGACCAAAGGGATATCCCAGGCCATATGACATCATGCTCAGCATATAGAGCTGGGGGAAGAAGGAGGAAGGGGGGACGTTTGGAGTGATGGTGTTTGTCTTCCCAAGTCACTGTTACGCGTGACAGAGCCCTGCTGTCCTGGAGATGGCTGAGCACCTGCCTGCCCATGGGAAGTGGTGAATGAATTCCTTGTTTAGATTTGCCTGTGTGTGTGGCTTTTGCTTTCCTTATTAAACTTTATCTCAGCCCACAAGTTTTCTAACTTTTACCCTTCCAATTCTCTCCTCCATCTCATCAGTGAGGGGAGTGAGTGAGCAGCTGTGGGGTGCTTAGTTGCTGACTGGGGTCAAAGCATGACATTTTAAGATGCAAAGCCAATATGCAACCGGTCCAATCCCAATTTCATTTAAAAAGAGTTAACCTATATTAAACCCGCTAATAGATAAAAAGGTATTCTGGATTTACACTAACACAAATAAGACCAGGGTATATGTCCTTTGCTGAGGATCTTGAAGGGCAGATAGTTGCATTACATATTTGTACTATAACAGAGTGCCTGAAATGATTCACTAAGGTAGCATTCACTAGGGATTAGTGGACACATGATCACATCTGGATGGTATACATGTTCAGGGTTACTATTCTAAGAAGGACTTGAGAAAATTAGGAACTGGACAAAAAGCAAAACCTTTGAATTTATACAAGTAAAATAGGAATAGCCATGGGCAGGGAAATCAGAACAGCCAGTGCAACAGAAGCCAGCAGGGAGCAGCATCAAGATTAATGATTTTCTATTTCATACATTCTTATGAGAAGTTTCTAACTATTTCACAGAAGTTTAAGCATCATTTGTGGCAAAAAAGATGAAGGAAGCCCAAGCTGGGAATAACCACAGAAACAGCTGCAGAAGGGAATTGCTCGATAGCAATCCACAGCACACTACCAGGTACAAAGGAGGAAATTCACATTGAAGGAACAAATATGGCAGAGTGTTTGCTGAGCAGAATGCTTTACCTGGTTCAAATTGCTTCGTAGCAGTGAGCAGGCTAGACAATGCCACCAAAAAGGTAAACAAACACAGGAGAACAATGACAGTAGCTGGAAAACAAAGAGGCAAAAGTCTCAGAGGTTCCACAGAGTCCCAAAATTAAAAACAAAACAGTAACATTCAAAACTGAAATTGCAAAACGACCCTCAGAGTGGCATCCCTCAAGCTGTCCTCCCACAATTTATCATCCAACCTTCTCATTGCTGTACACCCTTTACAACAGAGACACATTTAATGGCAGAGCTCTCCATTTTACTTATTAACTACCTGATTTTGAATCTCTCAATTTTATAGAATTTGGCCCAATATCCAAAAAGTCAGAACTAAGCTTAGAAAAAGTTCTCAAACAGACATCACTCCATAACATGGTTTGAGTATATTACAGAAGATAAACCATACCAGTTCAGCAACAGATGTATGACTCGTATATAAAAATTTTAAAATTACAGAAATGCTGTGGTATCACTGTTGCCACTTAAGTGAGAGGGGGCAAGAACTCCAGGAGTTCTGGTAGTCTTAATGAGCTAACAGAATAAACCTATTTTCTAGTTTATGCATGCCAGCACCAGCACAAGATAGCCAAGTGCAAAAAAGGCTAAGAGGTGGGTATAAACAACTGTAATGAGCAATAACAGTCTCCACAGCCTTCCCTCTTATACCAAGAGGGGAAGGGGAAGAACAAAGAACAGGAGAAGGCATTGGCAGGAAATGAGACTGGTGCATTAGCTGAAATGCTATCCCCTATGTAACGGTAATGGGAGCACTTATCCATGCACCCCGTCCCTCAAGTCTTGCTTTTCCCACCACACAAGAGTAGCAGCGGGACTTCCATTAGCACAGGATGGGGTCCTCCTTAGCAGCTTTCTCAAAATTTGAAACGCATAATCATCACTGCATTTGTGTAATGCAAAATTAAGTTTTCATGAGTCAAAATGGAGAGACTCAAATCCCAGACCAGTCACAAGCAACTGAATTAACAAAGTATGAGTTAACTTAAAATAAACAGTACCTCCTTCACTCGCTGCAAAAATCCCTATTCAGCATTAATTCCACTGTAGTCTGTTTGCCACTTTATGCAATTCCTCTCCCCCACCAACTTTATGCATTAAGGTTGAGCCATACGGTCTGTTAAATATGTGCTAACTCAACAAGTTTCATGCAGACACTTCTATTTCAACAATGTTTTCAACGAAGTTCTTTTAGGACCAAGAAAAGCAAGTAAAAGGCAAATACAGGCTAGGACATTGAAAGCCCAGGTTCAAGTGCCTGAGCTCCATCTCAATCAGTGATACCTGACATAAAACTATTTTGAACTGGGCAGAGGAAACTGAGGTGGGGTACCCCATACCCTATCAAGCAGCCCCTCACCACAAAGCAAACTACTGCTTCCTGTATCAAGACACAGGCTTTCTATTTGAAAAGGGAAATGCATTGACATTTAGACAGTAGATCAATGCAAAAACCTTAGAAATGCTTAATTTTCCTTATGGTACCTCAGAGAAACCGAATTTAGAAGCCTTAGGTAAAATAGCAGCATCATCCCCCAGCCAAGTAGAGGCTGCCCTTTCTTTGTAGGCAATGGCAGATGCTTAGAGACTGTCTCCTTCATCCTGATGCTTTGCTTGTCCCATGCTATGCCAAAACACACAGACATGAGGGGAAAAAAGAAAAGGAAAAATAAAAGCCAAATCCTTGGATTTGGTCCGGCCAGTGAAGCTCTGCTACTTTTTTATCAGGCTCAAAAGTATTCCTCAATAAATAGCTAAAGTTGATCTATAAAGTAGAGTTAAGGATAAATTCACTGATGCTAATTAATAAATTTTTACATTGTTGAAATTTCTAAGGCTATGTGTAACTGTCCCACAAAGCATCCTGACAACGAACCACAATAAATCAAGTTAAATATACCAAGTGAGCTGCAGTATCAGGTGGCATTGTTTTAACATTTACTGTGATAATAATTTGAATGACAGGAACATCTGACCAGAAAAACAATGTGGAGTTGAATGGCCATTGAATAGCAAAATAACACTTCACTACATCAGCCACTGACACATCACAGCCATCACTTGTAGCTCGTCCACTGTCCAACAGGTTGAACAGACAGAGAGAGAAAAAGAAAAACAAACAAGGGAAAATTCAAATTGTGGTGGTGTTGTCCCTCCCCATTCTGCAGCAGTCAGTTGCTCCAGGCAACACATCACTTTTTTTTTTTTAAGGGAACATTTTTTTTTTAAGTCTAAACTAATTCAAAACAGAAAAATCGTTATAATTTATTAGGTATCTAGCTCCTCCATGTATCAAAATAATAATTTTTCTCCTGTAAGAAGTCTGCATCAAACATAGTAGGAAGGGCCAGTTAGCCAAGCTGAAAATGAAATCAAGATCCACAAAGAATCTCCCCCTTCCCTGAGCTTTGAGGGGAAAAGACCAAAATAAAGACAAAATCAATTTTGCATTTTTAAAGCTGCTAAAATCTACCATTGACATCTGAGGGGAGAACTGGAAGAAGCAATACACAAGGGCAAGGAAATGGAATGGAATTTAAACAAACAAACAAAAAAAAAAGCAGCAAGCTGTAAAGAAGGAAAAAGAGAAAAATAAGCATTTAGAAAAGATCGCATTCTTGAAAATGTTAAACATAAAGATCACCAGCTTTGTTAGTTTCTTCAGCTTACAACATTTATCTGATGAAGAAGTGCAATAGGGACACTTTTCCAATGATCACTTCAACATGAGTCCTTTACAGGATTTACTTGGATCATCTTTCATTCACTTGAAATAAGGAGGAAAAGAACCACATAAAATGATAGTACATGCAGTACTTTTAACATACAAAGTTGCAAAAGATTTGAAAAAAAAATATTTTTCTTACACTAGCATGGCTAATCACAAAGGCAAAAAAATACAGGAACTAAATCAGAACCAGGTACCTGACCCATAAGCATTGCTGGGAGACCTACTTAATGCTGTAAGTACACTCATTGACTTCAATGGGAATTGCTGTTCTAACCACCACTGAACATTAAGCTATTTCCAATTACTAATAATTTATGAAAGGGGAGTTTGCAAGCTGTACCGAGTCCCTCAAATATATTCCAGCTGAATTCGAAGAGCATCGGATAAGGGAGCAGCAGGTACCATTATCATGTATAATTTATCATAACAGGACTTCCTCCAGCATCCAGCAGCAGTGCTCTGAGGGCTGCTCTTGCAGGAAGCTGGAAGAGCTGCTGAGCAAGTGGCCTCTAAGAAGTTTTTTGGGTATCACAGTTCCCCTGAGCTGAAAGCTCACTGCACTGCTGCCAAGGACAGGAGAGGGGCTTTTCATTCCTGTTTGATGTCATTTTGGCCTCTGAATTAAAGACAGAATTTGTGGTGTGGGGGCCATACGAATCCCCTTTGAACTCAGAGTTGAAGTAAGAAATGAAGTCATTTAAGTAATTCCCCTGGAATGTAAGCCACTTTCTGCATGAGTTATTAAGTCTTTTCAAGTCACTTGTAGAACACAGCTAGAAGTAAAATATGTTCTTCTGGGAGATATTTTAATTGGTACTGATACTGGGAAAGACACTGAAACCTTTTGGGAAAACCAAGAGTAAAAGTCTACTGGGAAAGCCAACATGTAATAAAAAAAGTGCCACATGACAACAGTCATCTGCAGCTACAGATAGCATTTGGGAGCAAAAATAAGAGGGCCAAATGCTGCAGTATAAAGTACAGATTTTTCGTTAACTTAATCTTTTTCACACCATTTTGGATATAAATTATATCTTGGAAAAGTGTAAAAGCATAATAAGAAACAGAGTAAGAATCCCCATCTTTAATTTATAAAGATATTAATAAAACCAATTTTGCCTTGAGATGACTTCTTCCAGTACTACCATCTCCAGCAGTAATTGCACACATATATCCAACAGCAACATTTTTCAGGAGTATTTGAGCCAAATCAAAGTACAGGGTAATAATTAGTCCTGTAAACTAGAGCCCTTATTCAGCATCAGTCAAAACTCCTGCTGAAGCCCCAGAGAATTCTGCATAATTAAGGCACAAAGAAAGAGGTTTTGGAATTGCATCTGAAGAAATCTGGCTAGAGATAGACTCTTTTGAATTACGGTAGCTGGTTCAGAAGTATTACCAGTATCCATCTCAAAATGATATGCTGCAAATCACAATGTAAGGTTAGGTAGATCAAGGTAACAGGAGGACAAGTAGTAGGTAAAAGAGGAATTCACAAATATTAAAGATCTCTTCTGAGAGAGATCAGCCCTTTCTAAGTAGGGCAGAATCTTCTGACTTCAGGTCCTAGGAGAGGCTGCCGTGCCAGGGGACTGACCCACCTGCCAGCTGTTGCCCTGCCTCCTCAGCACTGACATAGGTGTTTGTCCAAGTCAGTGCCTGAACATTTTACCTCAATAAACTGTTAAGAAACAATTTCTGGTTGTTCTGGATTTATACTGCCTTAGAGGTCTACAATGCCTGTGAAACGATGGTTGACACAGACAGATAAGGCATTGCTGTGTCCTTTCCTCATCTCACTTCTTCACAAGCATCCCTCTTCTCCACCTTGAATTAGCTCTAAGTGCTTGACTGACAGCAGAATAAACCACCTCCATCTGCTGAAAAAAAAAAAAAAAAGAAAAAAAAAAAAAAAAGCCATCATGCTGGCTGAACAGTAAGTAGCAGGGTGAAAGCAAAGGAGAAGGCAAGACCACATAGCCACAGTTTTGGTTGGAAGGGGGAACAGGATTACCAGTTTAGGCAACAGCCAGATGTTGAATTAGGTCGGTAAGGTTTTGCAACATGAGAAGCTATTTAAAACATCAGGGTCTTCTTCTGAACATCACTGTTGAAAAGTCACCCAAAAAATATTAGGATGATGGTTTATCCTCTGCAGGACAAGCAAAGACACAATGAGCTCTTGTCCCCTCAGTGCACTTTTACAGAGCATACCTTCTGCTGATTTGCCTTTCCTCTTGTCAGATGTATACAATAAAAAAAAAAAAAGTCCTCTTAAATAATATTTAATTTGAACAATTTCCTTCTCTTTAAAGCTGGACATAGATTAAGTTAGAGACATAAAATTAATTTCAGATTAAACACACTTCAATACAACACAGACCAAAATGGGAAAAATAATAAAGCACACCTTTTTACTAGTCTGTAAAAAACAGGCTTATTCTTATATCCATATGGAGTACACCTGTACATAAATAGAAGAGAAATGTCAAGCCTGCTCATACTGTCTCACAAGACACCTCAATATATCAAAACACACATCCCTCAAGTTGAGAGCTTTTCTATCCAATTAATTTTCAAAGGGATGAGGCACATAAGTAATTTCAGATCTTTAAGAATTTGGACACATTGAAAAATGTAAAGTACTGTATTGAAATAGTAAAATGGAGATTTTTATTTACAGGAAAAAGACCTGAAAAGCTTGGCCATGCATAAAGAAAATATAAAAAGGCAAGTGGAAAATGAAGGAAGGTATAGAGTTGATGTCATAGTCCTTCAGTTGTCTAGGCACATCCTAATGGAATGAAGCTGTGTCAGGTTGGAAATTCAGGTCAGAGATTAGGAAAAGGTTCTTCACTGAGAGGGTGGTTGGTCATTGGAACAGGGTCCCCAGGGAAGTGGTCATGGCATCAAGCCTGTCAGAGTTCAAGGAGCATCTGGATGATGCTCTTAGTCATATGGTTCAGTTTTAGATAATTCTGCACAGACCAGGGAGTTGGATTTGATGAGCCTTATGGGTCCCTTCCAACTTGAGATATTCTATGAGTCTATACTTGCTGAAGTCAGTGAAAGATCTTATGCAGAATTTTCATTACTCCCTCCAATACAGATATGCTGGAAACACAGGGAAATTCATGAAGTCATTTTGGTATTCAGAAAGTTGAAAAGAACAGTGACATATGTTAAAATTTGAGAAATTGTCTACATAGTGACCAAAGGGATTAAACTCAGCACGAAGGAAAAAAAGCACAGTACTTCTCATGTAAGAAAAACATTCAAGAGGAAATTTGTGTCACATAAGGTATGAGAGCAACCTTCAACTAACCCCAAGTTTTGAATCAAGTATAAAGAAAAAAATATTATCTTTAGATCTCACCAGACAAAAGAAATAGACAGACTGACTAAAGTAACAAGTAGAAAAACAACTGTGTTTTTTATAGTTGGGTTTTTTTTAAATAGATTCTTTGCAACTACAACTTGCAATATATTGATTTAATATATGGGTGACCATACTTTATTTTAAATAAAAAATATGTGTATGCCCACACACTTCTAGAAATCCTACAAGACATAGTAGTTGCCATCAGCATGTGAGGAACTAGCATAAATAGGTCTGAATATTTAGATAGATGTACCTCAGAATGGAAGAAAAGGGTTCCTGGTAATGCAATTACCAGTTTTATTGTGCCTCATTACACTTACATAATAAATCAGCAATCAACTGGCAAAAGGCAAGTGGTAAAACTTCCTAGCACTGAGGTTAGAAAATAAAGAGGGCAAACAGAAAGGAAAGAATCTTTTCATAAAAAAGAATTTTATGAAAAATAAAGCTTCCTAGGATGTTCTTAACAGCATTATAAAGAAAGTAGTATATGGAGATGAGCAAGAATCATGGAACACAGAGGATTGGAAGGGGCTCTAATCACATCAGAAATGTGACTAGAAAGGCCACCTTCAGTGTTATTCTATTCTAAGAGGCAAAGTCCCCATCCTGCTGCCAGCTGATGCATAGACTTTATTCCCTTTGAAGTTAATTATAGTTATGCACATTACAATAGCTACTGTTCTGCTGATGTTTCTCATATCCAAGACACATTGTTCTTCTCTAGTTTGCTCTGATAAAAAAAAGGGTCAGGTTAAAAAAAGAATAAGGCTTGAAACGTTGACACAAATGGTTAACTTCTGTTTGTTCATAAATGCTATCCAGGCATTCTTCTTCCTTTTCTCAGAGCAGTCCATCGGGTCATTCTAATAGGTCTCCTGCTTGCACTCAAAAGATATTAGTTTTGGTCTAATGCCATGTTCTGATAAGAAATTTTTCGTATTTGGAGTGTGAAATATAACCTGTTACATGTCAAACTAAGCACAGCCAAAAAGTATATATCTGGAAGAGAGCCATGCTCCTAAAAGCTAAGATTGATTTATGCCTCTTCTCTTCATATAAAAATGCCATGGATTTCAAACAGGGTAGAAGCTACATACCTAGAGCATTTATGGAAATGATATGTTTGTTTTGCAGGGGAAGACAGCAGGCATTTGCCAGAACGGCTGCATAAGCAAATGCTTTTGGTGCTTATTTTGGGGTAAGGGAGTATACTTAGATTGACTCCACATCCAGAATTCCTACACCACTTGATGACAAAGGGATCAACTTGACAAATAGCTGGTACTGTACACACAGGAACACAAATAACTGTGATGAGCTGTGTTACTGGACTATAAATTTATGAATAAAATTTTCTAAAAATACAGGATTCCTTAATAGACGTTAACCAAGCAGGTAACTTGTCCAAGCTGGTGGATTAAAGATGCTAATCAAAACCAGCATCTCAGTGAGAGATTGACCATTAATTAGAGACTCATCATTGGGAGAAAGGAACTCTTGTGTAAGAGCATTGTTTGAAACCTCAAAAAAAAAAATATTCAGACAATATTCATATTTCTGTTAGGACAGCAGCTACAGGCACCAGTTGGGAATCTCTGCTTTATTGAGAAAGATGCATGTAAGAAGACAAAAACCTCTCTTGGCCAAAGACTTTTATGTTACTCTCTGAAAGAAGAAAACAAATTAATCAGAGTTCCTGAGAATGAAAATGGTGGTGTTACAGGAGAAAAAGACAGAAGTTTGAATAGAGAATATTTTGGAAGTAGTTTAAAAAAAAAAAAAAAAAAAAAAAAAAAAATAGAAAAAAACCTACCCCTTCTTGCATGTCCCTGTTGCCCATTTTCTCTGATTGTTCCAAAGAGGGTCACCAAATGCATAATGTTAATGAATACTCCTTAGTGTTAAAAACAGTTAATTGCTCTCTAGCTTTACGCATGAATTTCAGTTCCTCCTGGAGCTGGTGAAGCCCTGCATCTCCTCAGGCCTGTTCTCCACTCCCATACACTGAAGGAATAATCTGAAGCAGCTGTTTGCTCCCAACCCTGGGAGAGAGAAGCACAGCCACAGCAGACCCCCCTGAAGTTTTCCTAAAGGCTACTTTGAACTCCTATGCAATCACAAAATCTACACCCTAGAGCACAGGGAATAAAGCGCAGGCAGCCGTGCAGACTAGCCATGGTGGGACGACAACCCTGCCTACTGCTCAATGCTGGCAACTGCTTCCACTTAACAAGTATAAGACACAAAAAGTTAACGGTATTTAGTAAAATATTAAACCCTGGATGGCTCTGACCAGTGCCTCCTAACCAATCTAGCAAAAGAGGTCACTGACTTACACTACACAGTCTGTGCCCCTCCTCTGTGGAAGACTACCGAACTCACAGCAGAGATAGCTGAGCAGGACAGCTGCCAGCCATCACATTATGCTTATTCACACCGAAAGCAGCAGGGGTTTTCTCTAGACCACTGGGTGACACATCCAGTTCCTAGGTGCTGCAATGTAAGCCCCACTGAACTCTCTCACATAAAGGTGGCATCAGATGACCTCCAGGAAAAAGGCACTGTGGGCAGTTAAGACTTCTCTGGCTGTATCAGTTGTTAAATACAAGTAATCGATTCATCACTAGATGAATTACCTGAACCTCAAATGCTGTTTAGTAGCAAAGTTCCTCCAAGAATCTCCAATTAAGATAGATTATCCCTGATGAACACTAATGTGGAAATAAGTGTCTAGCTCCTTCTCTACTTTATTTAAAATGGCCACAGACACTATCCAAAAGCAGAAAAAAAAAAAAAAAAAAAAATCTATCTGTGTATTATGTTTTATTGTTGCACAGCAGATGGAATCTGATATTGAGTTTACTGGAATTGTTGAGGAAACAAAGATACAGCAGGAATTAAGTGCTGGGGCTCAATGGTGAAAAATCTTTTTTATGCTGTGTGGCAAACTTACAAAGCATGGCAACATTCCTGGTTTCAGTTCATAACACCCTTAGCATCAAACTTGGTACTGAGGCCAGTGATTGACCATTACTACTGAAAACAGTCAGGAGAAATAACTTCACATATCGTTCAGCATAGAAAGGAAGCACTCACTAGTCTTTTAAGTTTAGGTCTTGTCCTTAGACCTTGAGGACTAAGAGAAAAGCAGCAAGCTCTATGTATTAAAAAAAAAAAAAAAAAAAAAGCAGTAAGATTTCAAAAGAGGGAAGAAAATTAAGACGCTCAGAAAAGAACAGGACAATTGCACAGAAGAAAATTATACAGTATATAAATGTTTGGTTATTTTCCCTTGTTGTGAATTTAGGAAAAAAAAATCAATTAGACAACAGACAAGAAGTTTAAAATTAAATACTATGACTTTGAAAAGTTTGGGTCATACCCCATTCTACTCTACCAAATTCATGTTTACCAAAAGTCCAAAGTATATAATTGGAATGAAAAAGAATTACTAGGAAACTTAGAAGCTTTAGGTATTATTTCAAATATTACATTTTTTTTCTTCGTTAAGCTGAAATTGTAGTGTCACATGTATTTACATGAGGGCTGAACATATGGAAAACCAATGAAAAAAATGAATACTTTGAGGTAAAAACCTTTTATACTGCTTTTTAGCTTAAAAAGAAAGAAGCAATGAAAGTCATGTGACAAATACGTTCTTACAGGTCTCTCTTGGAATTGCCTCTGAAGTCCCATTGAAAGTGAAAACGGGAAATCATTCAAACATGCTGTTTTCCTGCTGTCTTCCCTGCTACTTACGATCCCTTAGTCATTGTACCCTGTGCACAGATATTAAACCATCCTTCAGGCTGCTCTAACCTGAACTGTGACAGTGAATCACAGACACATAACCATCTGTTGGATCTTCGGTTCCTCTGCTTATGTCATTCCTGAGCTGCTAGAGAAGGCCACCTCCCAAATCAGCTTTCTCTAGGCACATCCTTTGGCTCACGCAGAGCCTTTGAGTTTCTACCTAATCCTCCCCAAGGTCTCTCAGGGCCAAATATGTGTCTTATGCTCGGAAAGATTTCCATTTCAAAACTGCAAGGAGCTGGAAAACAATGATTTCTTTCAAAACCTAAGAAGTATGTTTTTTCTCAAAACTATCCAAAACCCACAGTGTAAAGCCTCAAGAACCTAAGCCTGTTTGAAAGCCACAGGAAAAATTACCACAGGCTACAAATAGTTTTAAAGATAGGAGGTCTATTTGTCAAGCTTTGTATAAACTGCAAACTCAGTTTTCACTGATCCTTGCGCACTTGTAAACAAAAGTAAATGCCTTTTCAACATTATAATCACCCATCAAATTTGCTGCTTGTGCTAAAAGTGGTTCCTTTAGAGGATCACAAACAGTCCTAATTACAGGGAAAGTCAAAACTAACCTCAGATAAAGATCTCTGTCACTTTGCTCCATTTCTCCTCTACCACAAGTATTCTGAATGTAAATCTCAACTACTTCCAACCTAAAATACTAACACTGAATACATGACACTCTAGCCATGACACACCCTCCTCTCAACAAGTAGAAATAATGGCACAAAGAAATTATGCCAGGATTGTGCTCTGTTTACACTTATTTACTGTCTGCTCAGAGCTGCTATGATATGAAATGCTCTAAATATGAAAGTAGTTGTATCTGTGGGAGACTTAGACACATCACCACGCCAGAGGTATAAGGGCATGGTCTCTGCTAAATGGGTTATGGAAAATACTTTTTTGTTGACAGGCATTACAACAGAATAACTCCAGGGAGTGAAGGAGACTGTGCATGAGGGAGATATATGTTGAGAACATGTAAAGAGAAAAAAAAAAAAAAGTAAAGGGTATAATTTTTACAAGGGACAACTACATGACTGTTTGTCACCTTTCACCCTTCATAGCCTGTTATACACTTTTCTCCTTCAAATTCTTGTTACAGTCTCAAATGTGAAGCTCAATGCTGCAAACAAAACATTGCAGAAATAAATCAATTATCCTAAAATCACTTCTGACAAGAAGGTCTTGCTCTCCACATTTTACACGTAGGGAACTGAGAGCATAAGGATGAAGAGTCTCGAAATAACACTGATGGCAGAAGTAGGAAATGAATCCTGACTTTAAGTTAGCCTGTTGTATCATGATTACTGAATCATCCTACTCTCCCCCTAACAAACCTGAGTGCTAAGAAGGGATCAAAGGAGTGTTAGATCTTTTTAAAATAAAATAAATAAAACCAGGAGCATGTTCATTCTTCTCTCTGCACAGTGTAGGTGGCAAAAAAACCCACAATGCAGTGGAAAACAAAGTCTGCACCATTGCTGTATATTAAATTTATCAATTAAATCAGTTCCCCTGAAAAAAAGAAGCGATAACAATACTAACCAACCCAGAAAAATCATGTGCCGTGGGTACAATGCAAAGCTGAGACTGCAGAAGCATGGTGGCATGATCTCATTTTAACTCGGAGTTACTGATGTAACTCTATGAGGTTCAGTGGAGGGCTCTTGATTTCATACTACCAGTCAATCAAAACAGAATTCCAGCTGCTAATAACATCAGCTCTCAGAATTGCTTTTAATCTGTTTATGAGCCTGCAGTGCATCTGCAAAAAGGTTTATTTTGGGGTGTAAAAATAAGCATATTTTTATGTAGGCTTATAGAATTTTAAAAACAAAATACTAGAGCAAATCCTCAGCTGGAACAAGCTGTCCATTAATTTCAGTAGAGCTGCCTCCTCATATTTACATATTTCCAATTGACCCTGTCATGTTGATGTTGGCAACTATTGCTTTGAAAAGACAAGTACCTCAAACATGTTTGTGTATTCATTGACCTTAAATTTAAAAAAAGTCTCAGGCTCCACATCCTCATACCCCAACAAATCCACCACACAAACCTAAGCACCCATAATAAAGTCAGAATAGTGGTATTTCCTCTCCTCCCCAGTTACGAGTCCAAGCTGCTGTGCTCTTCCCCAGAAAGCAGAATAATTAATTTTAATTGAAATATCTTGTGAATATTTTTTAAGGTCAAAGATCTCACCAAGCACACTTCCATGACAATGGAAGGAGGGGAGTACAGAAATAAATTTGAATGCATTTGATAAATAAACAAGCTAAGGTAAAAATCCTTTTTAAATCTTCTAACTAAAATCGAGGGCATCATAGTCTGCAGATTTTTTTTTAAAAAAGTCCATTGTCCGATTTTTCAGTCATGCCCATTCTAGTTTAAACTTAGAATTGACCAGACACAAACAAAACCCTGTTTTTCTCCATCACATCCAAAGCCAGTAAGAAGCGTAGAAGTCCTGTTCCGGGAAGGATAAGCTTTTAATTTTGCTGGCTTTGTGGAATTTCATTATGCAAATGTCTTGCAGCACCACCTGAAGAGGCTAAGTCTGATCTTTTCACTACTGCAAGTCAGTTCTTACCTAAATTGCACAAGAGCTTAAGAGATCAAGGCTCTAAAATACTTTAAATTGACCACAGTAAGCAACAGGTGAGATTCAACATCCTTAAGAAAGCAAACATTTTTAATGGAACTTCTGCTAAATATTATTTCTTTTTTTTTTTTTTTTCTCTCTTTTTTTTTTTTTTTTCCCCCCTCCACTTTCCAGGATCTCTTCTGGCCCCAGCCTCTCACAAGGAGGCACCACCTGAAGAAGCTCTGACAGCTGGGAGTCACCAAACCATTCCAGACCTGCAACATCAGTGAGCACATCCTGGTTACAACCTGCCTGTTCTCTAGAAAAATATTTTGTAGTCCAAGAACAAGAATGTTTTGGGATTGGGAGAGGAATCTGAGATAACAGAGTCATTGTTGGTGTTGTTAATTACTGGAGGCAGTTACATCTTTTTAAAATATGGTAATTTAAAAAATAAAATTACTATGATACATTTAAAACAAAGGGATTAATGAATAATTCATTAGCATATGGATGGTGTAAATGCATCCTTGCACTTAAAGTAGATTAACTAATATCTGAAATAAATCATTACCAAAAAATGCAAATGAGTTTTCCACTGCAATCATTTTATTCACGTTGTATGATATTTATAGCTGCGTTGAGTGTATAGCAATAAATACATTTATGAAAACAAAGGTATCTAGAATAATTTTATGGCATTTCAGTGGGCTTTAGGATGTTTTCTAGATACATATGCAATTTTTAAATAGCACTTATCTCTGGAAACAGAAAAAGTGCAAATTTGACAGATGAAGATGAATACCTCCATTTTCATTTTTTTACAAGAACCTTGTTGCCTCTGTGATGCCTATACATAGTCTGTTAGATACAAAACTAAACAAGATCCTGAAATTGGCCCTAAGGCATGAAGATCTACAATACTGGATACATATTATTTTATATATATATTCAAAAAACAAAAAAACCTTAAAATACCCCATAAAGACAATCAGGTGTTTATTCTTTTCTCCCCCCAGATTCCACTAGTTTAAATGAAAATGCAATTTTTAAGCAGTTTTGCATCTTTCCTAAAAGATGACACAATAAGAACACTCATGCCTCCCCCCCATTTTTCTTTTAATAGATATTAAAATAAGGATATGGGTTATTTTGGGTGAATAGATTTATTGGAGATCAACAATGAAAACACACAGCCATTTTACATTTCCTTCTCTTCTACAACTTCAGTATCTGAACCTTCCCCTTCTGCCAGTCCAGTCAGGGAAAAATCTCCTTTCAGCTAAATGATCTTGTGCAAGCACACATACACAAGTCAACAGGAACATTCAGTAAAAGCTCTTACAGGAATCTCTGCACTCTTATTCTTCTCACCACAGTGAGGATTCTTTAGTTATTGGGCTCCCTGATACTGCTACAAACTGATTTCTGTTGAGACCCGTAACTGCTTCTCTCAGCTTCCCTATGATGACCAGCATCTTCCTTTCACAAAATTTAAGCTGAATTTATTATAGCAAGCACAGAGGTGAGCAAGTCTGCTTAGAAGCACCTAGAAATCCAAACTGTAGTCTTTCAACACTGCCAACAATTAATTCCACACAGCATATTTTCTCAAGTGTAATAAAACCCCCAAACTTGTTGAAACCTCATTATATAATGATAGTAAGCATTTTCAATAACATTCAAGATACACACCTTATGGAAATGCAGACTTATGCCTGGTTTGCATATAAAGTTTCTATTCCTCTTCCATTTATTTTTTCCAAAGTGCCCCAACATATTCAGCTAATTCCTGGCAACATAAATTAAATTTTGCTCCTGTATTTCCAGTGCTGCTTAGTCACGTTTGACTTAAAACATACATTCTAGATGAAGTTTCAGTCAACAGTAAATTTGAAATGAGGTTTACGCAATACTAAAACTATACGTTATAGTAGAAGCATTGACATACGCTATAGCATTATTTCAAGCATATAAAAACTTGCATTGTTTTCTGGTTGGTTTTGTTTGGTTTGGGTTTTTTAATATACTCAGATAGGTGGGAATACATAGTCTGTTAAACTGCATGAGTGTCCATACAGCATCACAATAATTTTTGTCCCTTTTGTAGTAAGATACTTCAAGAATACATACAAGACTTTAGAAGCAGCAATCAGGTTTACAAGAAATTGTCTTACCTTGACTCAGTTCTTGTCACCTGGGAATTGAATGGGGAGGGGGGATGGGGAGGAACCCAACAATTCTCAAAATCAAAAGACCCTACCTTTACTCAGGAGAGCACATTTGGCCCATCTCTTTTCTCAAAAAGACAGAAAAGTAAGGGGTATTTGTTAGAACCAAGAGACAAAAAAGACTTCTAGACATTCTCCCTACCACACTATCTACAATTTGAGTTCTTTCCTCAAGATTTGGACCTTGAATGGACTTCTTGAAATTAAAATGTCCACTATCTCCAATCATACTGAAAAAGTATAGGAGGTTTCAGTATCTGGAGTGGATACCTTTGCCTTAGAAATAATACAGAAAAGGCTTTCTCATGAATGGTGTTCTACTTTGAGAAGGAGCATAAGTACAGAAACTCATTGACACTTGCCTCTGTTATGTATTGAGGACGTTTTGGTGTTGGTATAAACCTTGATAGCAAACTGCCATCTTTAGGGCTGAGTGTAAACCTGGAATCTCTGTCAAAGCCTTCATAAGATGGCAGCTAGCATCCAAAAGGTGAAGATGTTAACAGGACCACTAGCATTGTGTGAAAAAGCCGTGCCTCCACTTTGCATATATATGTGCAAGTATGAAATAGAGTACATAATCTAATGTATGCACAATCATATAGTATGGAAAACTACTACAAAACTGTAAAACAAAAAAATCCCACAAACCCTTACCAATACCTTTTGATGGAACTAAAACTTTATTGTATCACTAAAATTATCAGCCTTTCTTAATAGAACTTCAGAGAATTTAATTTCCCAGTTCTTGTGTTCCATCTTAATACACTTACAAGAGTAGCTGTGTCATAAGAAGATGTGCTTGAACAAAAAGTATCTTTCCCAGATACATCTGATACTGACCTAAACGTCTAGAAGTGCTGTTACCTGCATACTTCAGTGTTCTAATTGCTGTCTACCCTCACTGTTGTGAAACAGTGCTGCATTCCCAGTCTGAAATTTCCTCAACTTCCAGACATTAGATCTTGCTTTTTTCCTGATGATAAAAAGGTTGTTCTCAAGTACAACCCCTCTCTGTGTAGGTACTAAGGTTTAAGCTAAAAGTCAGTTTCCAAAATAATTCCAATATCAAAGCATGGTTTCACATAGAGCAAGATCTTTTAATCAGTATTACTTATAAAGAATCATGACATCCCACAGGCCACACAAGCATCACTGTTCCACGTGTATCTCAATATCTTTCTCTTTTTTCAGCTGCAAATAAGCTTGCAAGGAACAATACCCAAGGAGTCAACGTAGGCACGCTTCCTTCACTGAATGGTTTGACTTCAAGGATAGTTCTGCACTGTAAAACAAAACACAGTAGCACTACACACATTTCCATACACTTCCTGGTCAAGAAACTGCAAATGTATTTGTTTTTAGCAAGGATGCACAATCAAAACCATTTCAGCATTTCTCTGAAATCAGAACATCTGTTATGCACCAAGAGAGATGTCCTAAAAACCTACATAATGATAAATTTTATTTTTTTATTAAGTAGCAAAGCATTCTGTATTTATGTGCATCAGCATCAGGATGCCAGAGACTCTCTATACACATAAGCTGAACATTTGTCTTTTAAATATTGCCAGTAATCAAATCCTATAGTTCCAACCCTAGCATACAAGATTTGTTAACTTTTCCGGCCCATTTGGGGACTAATTAGTCACCACATCTGTGCAGATGTGCACGCTCTCTGGACAAGACGCTCTGAAGCCTGAAACCTTGTGTGATTGCTTGTTTGTGCATACACAAAACACCTGGTATCTGCATGGGTATCATGGTGTACTCCAAATCTGTGCCTTTCCTATGGGTAGTGTGGTGCCTCACAGCTCAGTGGGAGAAGCTGGGTGACTGGCCCAGGCTGTGGATTCCCCTGTGACAGTAGGGCAGACACATGTGATAACTTGGCACCTATGCTCCTTGGGTCCCTTTTGAATATAGCTGAAAGCATATTCCAACTCAGAAAAAAAAAAATCAACCAAACAAGAAAACACACACCACCACCACCACCCCCCAGCCACCCATGCTTCTGAAAGTATAGAAATTAGACTTTAAGACTGGTATAGATAATATAGAAAAGGTTGTGATTAAGAATTGCTGACATTGAGATAAAACAATGCAGAGGTCACCAACAAAAATAATTTGAGAATTAAATTAGTCTGATGCCTTGAAAGTGATACCTTCTAAGCTTTGATATCTTCCTTTAATTAAAGTTTCCCTTCAAGCCTCTAAACAAATAACACTGGATGAAGTTGTGTTAAACTTCCTCAGGGGTTGTGTTGGGGAACAGACACACTGCAATCAAAATGTTAAACAAATTTTATCATGAAGCAGAAATAAGACTTCCTAATTTATCTATATCCTACCCTATTTCCCATTTATATAATGATGAAATGGTTGAGCTTCCATCGCTGCTGCTGTTTGTACTAATGCATTTTTTTTAGGAAAACATTTTCTTTTAAGCAAAACAAAAAATGATAATAATTATCCAGCTGTTCTTCAAACTACATGCATGATGAAGGGCACTCAAAAAGTTCAGTGATCAAACAACATGATATGAGCATAGAAGAAAAAATTATGAAAAAAATGAGCCACACAATTGGGACTTAGCGGAGACATTTCTCTGGTTGGAGTTTGTTTTAATGTGACTATTTCTAACAATCTTTTCTCTGACTTTTTGTTCCCAAAGATGTTATTTTTTCCCTTAGATTTTTGTTCTCTCCCAGTAATTTAACTTAAAAAATAAACACACAGCCTAACGTTTTGAAACATTTTTTCCTTGCCTCAAGGAAAGCTGAATACAGGGCTTATTCATGCTTGCATTTAGTGGACACTTGTAATACCTTGGTTAGCTCATTTCTGCCTTTAAATTTGACAAACAGATGGCAATAGGAGTGAAGAGATTTGCCTTGGATGAAGACTGAAAATTAATCCATATAATATTTATTTTTCTCTCTCAGCTGGGGGCTTGGTTTCAACAGACAGCTTGTAGTTGTTTCTAAACAATAAGAAAATTGTCCAGTAAGTCCTGTGAACTCCTTGCCACGTTCTCACATCTCTCAAGCTGTACAGTTAAAAACATTTCTGGCTTATGCAGGAAACCTGATAAAACATTTGTTATTGGAATATGCATTAGAGAAAGTGGAATGCAGGTGAGCCCCTTAAGTCCACTAATGAAAGTGACAACACATCCATAACAGCAATACAGCATCACTAGTCTAGCTGAGAACTTGATAATGATGCATTAGATGTTCTGTAACTCAGCAAAATTAACATTTTGTAAATGTGTACCAACTCAACTTTATGAAAAGAAGCACTTACAGTTCAGGTCAAACAACAACAGCTTTGCAGATGCCATCGCTGCTTGCGCCAAAACATTGCTAGCCCTAATATCGCCAACTGGGGAGCAGGACCCAGCTCAGAGTAACTCCCTCTGAGCATCCCACATCCTGACTGCAGATGCAAGCACTCCCTAGAGAACAGGAGCTATTCTCTGCCTGTTTCTCAACAATGAACAAGTGCAAAAGGAAAGAATACTAAAAAAAATAAAAAAAAAAAAAAAAAAAAAAAAGGGGGGGGAAAAAAAAAAGGGAGGGGAATGGAAATGTTAAACTCAATAGAGAGGAAGCCAGCCCCTGTAAAAGCTTTAAGCTTCTTCCTCCTGTCCATCTCCAAAGCAGAAAAGAAACTTTAAACAGAACTAACTCAGAACTTTCACAGGGAAGAGACCAGTAACTTACAAAGAAACAAACAATCAAACCAACAAAGTTCATTTGAAAGCATGTGGAAATTAAGAAAGGTATTGGAAACAAACAAAATGTTTTGATTTGGAAGCTTTCAAAGTTCTCCTGGAAGAGGAAGTATTTTCCCCCATGGTTGTGTTCTGGCTATGTGTCCAGAAGGGACTGGCAAGTGCCCACATGATGCAGAAACTGTCTGCTCTCCTTTTACCACCTTCCCTCCAGCTCAGGCCTGAGCTCTGATCCTGCATCCTCCCCCCCTCACAGGCCCCAGCCTCCTTTATCCCCACATCCCCAGGAAGGAGACATGGGCAGAGGCACCAGAAGGAGCCGCAGAACTCCCTAGCCCTTTGAGACCCCCAAAGTGGCCAGGCATCCAGGTTGGGGGCCACACTGATCATCAAACCTTCCACAGGACAGCCTGTGTGGCCCCAGGACCTGTTGCAGGAGCCAGTGATAGCAGCTTCCATACCATACCTTGTATAAGATCTTCATCTAAAGATCCAGTCTTCTACAAAATGAATAGCTCCGTGCTTGGAAAACACAAAAACAAAAACCAACCCCCCCCCAAAAAAAACAAAACAAAAAACAAACAAACAAACAAACAAACAAAAAACAAAGAAAGAAAAGGCAACTGAGATAATTGCCTCAATTTGCCTGTGTTTTATTTTCTTAGCATTTCCTTTCTCCCTCTACCCAGCCTCCAACTCGAAGGGTCATACAACACAAACATCACATATGTTATTTATATTGTCTGATTCTGCACAGGGTGGCATCTTCAGATACCACACATAATGTTTTTTTAAATGGTAAAACGCCTCACCTGATTGTTGATAATTGTGTTGCAGATATTTCACCTCCATAAATATTTTGTCAAGCCTGTAAATAGCCTAACCACATTAATAGGACAGAAGAAACATCTCACAGGATTTAATGTTCATTGCTGTTCGTGACAATACTGCACTGGTTCTTTTATTTCACTATTTCAGTGCACTGTCTAAATCTAATCCGCAACAAAACAACATCAGAAAAGTAATCTATGATCATAAATACCCAAGAAATAATATCCTAAACAGTACTACCCTGTCTATAAAGAATTGTTTCCCTGGCAGTATCATCCTTGGCAGCACATCACAGGCTGGCATCTACCCAGCTGGAGAGCAGCTCAGTGGAAAAGGACCTGAGGGTCCTGGTGGACAAGCAGCTCAATATGAGTGAACAGTGTGCTGCAGCAGCAAAGAAATCAACGGGATGATGGGTTGCATCAACAAGGGCATCACCAGCAGAGATGAAGACGACATTATCCTACTCTACTCAGCCCTTGTCAGGCCACACCTGGAATATTGTGTTCAGTTTTGGTGCTCACTATTCAAAAAAGATGTGAACAGGCTGGAGAGGGTGCAGAGAAGGGCCACAAAGATGATCAGGGGATGGGAAAGCCTGCTATGTGAGAAAAGCCTGAGAGAACTGTTTTTTTTACAGCCTTGAGAAGACCTTAGCACCATGTTTCAGTATTTAAAGGGCAGCTACAAAAGAAGATAGAAGCTCCCTTTTTACAAGGAGTTACGTGAAAAGGACAAGAGGTAATGGATACCAGTTAGTCCTGAGGAGATTCTGACTGGACACAAGAGAAAAATGTTTCATAATAAGAATCATCAGTCACTGGAATAATCTCCCCAGAGAAGTGGTGGATTCCCCAGTATCGGACACTTTTAAGATTCACCTGGACAGGGTGCTGTGTTATCTTTTCCAGACTGTAGTGTTGCCAGGAAAGGTTGGCCCAGATGATCCTTGTGCTCCCTTCCAACCTGGTATTCTATGATCCTCAAAGAATCAGTCTCAAGTGTTCCCTCTCATTTTTTGTGACTGTTAACGCCACATACACAAGAGCTCTCTGACAGCAGAATCTCATGAGTGTATGTGGTACTGCAGGTACATCTAAGAAAAAAGTTCAGACAAATCAACAGAAAAATGCAAACTAATCTCAGAAGGAACTTCATTAGGATAAACTTTGCTCTCAGTTTTCTGATATCAATTGGAGCAATCCCTTCCCATAATGATATTAACTCTGAACAGGGCTCATACAACAGAGCAGGAATTTGGTTGAGGTAACTATGGATGAGCAACAAATAAGATTCAGTTCCTGCCACTGAAAACAGTTTTAATAGTGTGAATGTTCAGATGTTTCTGCTGGATTTGTGAGATCTCCCTGAGAGTTTTAGCAATTAGTTGGCTAAGACATGCCATGCTGGGCAGCACAGCTGCAGCCATCCGGTGCTGCCTGAAATCCCATCGCTCTGCCCAGAGGATGCCACTCACAGCTCTGCCACTAGGTATTTTCATCCGCTTACTTTAATAGGGGGAAAGTAGCTTTACCAATGAATTTTATAGCCTGATTTGCAATGCTGCCCTGGGAGAAAAAGCTGGGAATTTGCACAAACTGTTAAAAGTGCTTTAACAGAACCACATTACAATAAGCTTATTAAATAGAAGACTGTGAGTGAAGGTGATTGCACAGCTTCTGTTGTCTAGGTAATTAACAATATTGCATGGAGGGACTCGCTTGCAATACATTCAAAATTTTAAATATTTGCAAAGTATTCCCCCCTCTTCTTACTGGCTCAGACCTAATCAGTTGTTATTGCTATTCTTTATTATTTGTTAAGCACCTTCCCTGTGCTTGGTGCCTGCAACGATACTTCCTAAGCAGACTGAAAACAGTACTCAAGTTGTAAAAAACATGAAGGGGATTTTTTAATTCAGGCTGTGGGAGACAGAGAGCCTCTCACCTTACCATGGTCTGACCCCCATGCTCCTGGAAGGGGCCAAGGACCATGCTATGCTGGCTCCCCACCAGCATTAGGACATCAGACAGAGACGTGGCTCCCCTCTGGCCCTGGATGGTGACGGTTGCGCTGCCCTCTCCTTGCAAGCATGTCCTGGTGGGTGCAGTCATACCCGGACAACTGAACACGGAGACTGACAGACAGCTACCCCAAACCTACACGTGATAGTCACCTCTCACGCCTTAGTCCTACGTACTCAGATTTTCTCTTTTCCACTTTATTGCCAACATGGGTGATTTAAGACTTTTAATTGGCAAACTCAATTAATAAATCTCTTCTCTGTATGAAGACATTGAAAGCTTTCTGATCTCTCAGACATTTTGCTGGACATATAAGAAATCATCTTCAGCCCAACATTTAGGCAGCTTGCACAACTTTATTTTCCAAGAGAAGAGACGTTTATGGGTTTCCATAAACCCAGGGACTCCTGGTTCTTCAGTACAAGACTTAATTTCCTTAAATAAATGATCAAATAAATAAATGATTAGGTATCGATAGGAGTTTTAAATGAGTATCGCATAAAAGGTCTATTGGAACCTTTGAAAAATTTTTATTTTTATCTTTAAATCATAAAATTGTATAGAAATATGTTTGCAGAAAACACATTTGAGTCCATTAATAACCCTTTATTTTGTAAGCTGCTTAGAACAGTGCCAAACAAGCTTTGGTTCTTGCAGCAGGAGTAGGAGACTGTCAGCCAATGCTGTGGGGACAGAGAGCACTGCACTAAGTGCACAGTGCTGCTCAGGAGAGCAGAGTCAGGGGCAGAGCCTTTGGTAAAGGAACCCGTAGAAAAGATTCAAGCAGGCAGCAGAGGAGGATTGCTTTAGGTTTAGAAAGAGGGATATTTGCTTCCTCAACTCAGATGTGGAGTTCACTTACAGTGTACCATAAGTATTCTTGCACCCATGGATGTAAAGTATATCTAAAATAGTTCAAATAACCAGCCAAGATTAGATTTTTCCTTGCATTCCAGCAGCTACTGCTTTTCTGTTCCATGTGAAGCCCTTAATTCTTGAGGTGCCAATTGAAGGGGGGAAAAAATTATCTGTCAAAAAACTAATCACTGCAAACAGATCATAGGATTATTTAGGTTGGAAAAGATCTTTAAGATCAAGTTCAAATATAAGTCCACCACTAAACCATGTCTCTAAGGGCCACATCTACAAACCTTTTAAATACCCCCAGGAATGGTGACTCAATCACTTCCCTGGGCAGCCTGTTGTAATGTTTGACAACCCTTTTGGTGAAGAAATTTTTCCTAATAGCCAATTTAAACTTCCCCTGGTGCAACTTGAGGTAGTTTCCTCTTGTCCTATCTCCTATTTGGGAGAAGACATGGACACCCACCTCACTACAACCTCCTTTCATGTAGATGTAGAGAGTGATAAGATCTCCCCCGAGCCTCCTTTTCTCCAGGCTAAACAACCCAGTTTCCTCAGAGGCTCCTTATAAAACTTGTCCTCTAGACCCTTCACCAGATTCGTTGCCCTCCTATGGACACATTCCACCACCTCAAAATCTTTCTTGTAGTGAGGGGCCCAAACCTGAACACAGTATTCAAGGTGTGGCCTCAGCACTGTTGAATACAGAGGTACAATCACTTCCCTAGTCCTTCTGGCCACATTATTTCAGATAAAAGCCAGGATGCTATTGACCTTCTTGGACACCTAGGCACACTGCTGGCTCATATACATCCGGTTGTTGACCAACACCCCCAGGCCCTTTTCTGCTGGGCACCTTCCCCAAGCCTGTAGCATTGCATGGGGTTGTTGTGATTCAAGTGCAGGACCCAGCACTTAGCCTTGTTGAACCTCCTACAGTTGGCCTCAGCCCATCAATCCGGCCTGTCCAAATCCCTCTGTAGAGCCTTCCAACCCTCAAGCAGATGAATGCTCCTGCCCAACCTGGTGTCATCTGCAAACTCACTGAGGGTGCACTAAATCTCCTCATCAAGATCACTGATAAAGATATTAAACAGGAGTGTCCCCAGTACTGAGCCCTGGGGAACACCACTGGTGACCGTCCACCAACTGGATTTAACTCCATTCACCACCACTCTTTGGGCTCAGCCACCTGGCCAGGTTTTTGTTACCCAGCAAAGAATATACCTGTCCAAGCCATGAGCAGCCAGTTTCTCCAGGAGGATGCTGCGGGAAATGATGTCAAAGGCTTTACTAAAGTCTAGGTAGACAGCATACACAGCCTTTCCCAGTGCCACAGTTAACTAGTACTTCACAAAGTACTCATTCATTCATTCATTCACAGCCTGTCGCATACCAGTACAGGATACACACCTGACTGCAGTAGACTGAAAAATGCAAACCTGAAATTTGCCTTTGACACAAGCAGTTACCTAGGATTTTCACTTTTCAGAGTTTCGCAGCACAATAGAAAGGGAGATAACCCTGTATTACATCTTCACCAGAAGATTAAGTAATCCGCTTTGTCACAACCCAGAAATGATATATCCGTGCTGTTCCTGGTTTTGGTCACATATTAACAAAGACACACACACACACACACACACACACACACACACACACACAAGATAGATAGGCCATCTCCTTCTTCCTCCAAACTTTATTTTTTTTCAGAGCACCCACCTTATGCACCCAGCAAAGACTATTTCTTTGTCTCCATCTGCTTCTGGTCTCCTTGACAATGCCTCATCCTTTTCCCTGCTCACTTTACACATGCCTCACCTCGGCCTCAAGAAAAGGGTTCAGTTTACCCTCTAACCTGTGCTCTCCTGTAATGCATCAGAGCTTTCCCTTTCCTTACCTCTTCTCCCCACAACTGTTTCCTGTGGGAAAAAAAAAAAAAAAAAAAAAAAAAAAAAAAAAAAAAAAAAAAAAAAAGACCTGTTGTCAAACTGCTGCTACTTATAGGGGTTTCCAATCTTGCCTCTTTCCTTTACTCTGTGGCCAGAGGAGACAGCAGACAGCATTTCTGAGTGGTTGATGGAGAAGATGCTGAGTCTCACTCATCTCCTGTCTGCCAAATTGCATCTGTGAGACTGCTCCCAGCCCCGGGGCATAAAACAAAAGACATATTTCTTGTAGGTCTAGAGGGTCAGTAGACTGGTTAATAAGAGTATAACTCAGTATATTTACTACACGTGGTATAAGAAGAGCTGCACCAAACACCTGACTAGTATGACTGCTATCCTGAGATGTGCTTCTTGCAAATGGCTTTTTAAATAGTATTTTATCAATGCTTTCTTTTCTAAAAGACAGTTTTAAGTCTCTCAGATAATGTTCCTGACAGTAGGCACTTTCTATACCCAGATATTTGTTTGTGACCTCAAGATCCTCACAAATGCCCTTGAGCAAACAATCCCACCCAAAAGCATGACATTTGGCTTGAAATGCCAGAGAACTTGCAGTTCATAAAAATTTCAGTATATTGGACATACCATAATAAAGTTTTACTATCTCCAACTGAAGTGTTTTCAGGGTGCATCTTATTTATACACATTGCATTTTTATTAATTTCTTTCTATAGTTTGACAACTAAATCATAATTCAGCTTACAAAAAGATAACTTTTTTTCTGGAAAGGATTGACACTAACAAATAATCATAATAACCATCCCACTATTCCCTCTATCACATGCATTTTTGCTGCCCCTACCATATGCATCTCCCCTTTTACCATCAGGCCTCCCCCCCTAAATCTCTCATGCATCTTTCAGTGCAGTTCAATAAAAGTATCTCTGAACAGGTGCCATCTCTGACCAGGCAGTGTGAAACAAGCTCTGCAAGGTTCTGCTTCTCTAAATTGCTGTAAGGTACTCCCAGGTCTCAGTCATTACAAACCTTCCATTCAACTCATTTATGCCCAAAGACTAGTGAAGCTATATGGTTTTCATCACCTGTATCCTCAAAAAGATACGTGTACACACATACTTGCCCTGCCCTCATATGCCCAGACATGTTAGACACCTCAACGACCCATAGACTTTCCCAGTCTTGGCTTCATGTATAATACAGATTCCAGCAATTCTTCCTCCCCTCTTTCAACACCGGAACAAACAGAAATTCTCAGGTTTATTTGCTTCTCTGTTCATAAAGACCACAGTAGTACACAGCAATCTACTTTAAAAAATGGAGGTCTGTTTCTAAGGTGCTGTGTAAATTAGATGGTAATCGTGCCCATATTTGAAGACAATATACAAACAGCAGAGCAACAAGAAGTGAAACAAAACAAAGTATCTGGCCAAGTGTTAACCTGAATAGCATTAATGCCAGCAATACATCAGAAAACATTCAAAAGCAGTTTGCTGTTGCTCATGTCACTTTTCTATTGTGGTGAGGATCAATAAGTCTTCCAAACAGCTTGGCAGCCGCACAGAACAGATTAGCATGGAAGTTAGTTTCACTTGAAAGAAGACCACAGAAGATTAATTCACACCGGGGACTCGTGCATGCCCTCATCTTTCAGAACAAGAGCCTAAACATGGAGAGTGCTTTTCTGCTCTTTGTTCTTTCAACAGAATATAGGAATTTTGTCAAGTTAGAGAAAGTTACATGACCTACAGCTAATGCTACTTGACTGAAAGGTAACAGGCGCATCAATTAAACATGTTGCAACATCATTTTAGTATGGCAACAGTGATGCCAATCCCCAGACTACCTTGGTAATTTCCATAGTCCCTCGTTATGACATCTCTCTCTGATTAGCAAGTAGTGTGCTATGTGTCTAGCCGGTATCTCTGAAGATACAGAGCTAGAATACGATTGGTCAGCTTGGAAACAATCACTGATATTTTTAGAGTTTGATTTTTCCTCATAAGGGTTTTTTGTTGTTGATTTTTAAAAGCAAAAATGAATTATGAAAAATTTTAAAAGTTTAGGGTACCTACCCCCAAACAAAAAAGCCCCAAAGCAGTTCTTAATTTCAGAACGTGATTTCAAGTTTTTAGCCCTGCTTCGGGTGAGGAATTTAGTTACGTGATGGGGAGATATATAAAAATTTGCAAAGCTGACCTACATCAATCTTTTCTGCCTGTAATTATCAGTTTTTCATGGCAGAAATCATCCTTCTTTCTCTGTATGTCGCTAAACTGATGACAGTCTCAGTCATTATGCATTTTGTGGTTCTAATATCCTGCTCTCACAAAGAATACCAGAACACCAGTAATTCTCACACAGGAAAAAGTCAGTTGAGAAAGGAGCTAATTCTCTACAGTCAACCTTCCAATTTGCAGATGACTTTCAGCACCAACTGCATCAGATCCTTCCAGCTACTAGGCCAGTCTGAGGCATTTAACAACCATCCCTACTTGAGCTTGAAAGAGATTTACAGGCAATTTCCAACTTCCAGATAAAGTCCTACCCTCCCCTTCCAACACAGGGTACTGGATAATAACATAAAGTCCTCAAACATCTAACCCTTAATTTTAGCATACTGTAAACTTCCTCAGGACCCTTCCATGTTTCTTTTAGGACTCAGTAGGAGCTCTAAATGGGATCCATGTAACACAGCGTATGAACACAAAGTGCACGTAGAGTCCAAAACAATGAGGTTTTGGTATAACCAAGTCATGTGCTGTAGCAGACTTTGGGTGTGCATAATACACTCTATTCCTCCCACTTTCTCCGAGCAAGGACTCCGTCGTGGGGTGGAAGACAGTAACAGTTGTGGTTAATCTTTACAGTAGATTAAATTTGTCACAGAAGAATGCTTTATGGTTCCTTATATGTTGCCCACATGTAACAGATACTATGGGCTTCACAACAGTTGCACAATTGCCTATGATTGCAGAGGGCTGGATGGGGTCTGACAGACAGTTTCTTTCATCCCTACATTCATATTGGTGTAAACAAGCAAAAGAATTACATGAATCCATGTGTTTTACAACTTTTAATTTGTAATGCATGTGTGGCTAGGATTAATTAGGACTTGGTTGGGTTTGATACTGAAGAGCTAGAGTAGTTGAGAACATGGACAATAGCCGATTTACCTATGAAAGACAAGACCTACACAGGAGTAGCATGGGTACATTTGTACCTGCTTTGCTTTACAGTGTTTGAGGTCTGAGTTTGAGGAAGAAAAGTACTGGTCACACCATTCCCTGAACCATTTTTGACATGGACATAGGTGTGTATCACACAATACGGTAAGTATGATACTTTGACTTGCCCTGCTAAAGAGACAAAAAGAAAACCTTTCTTCCAGGCATTCTCTTTTCCACCAAGGTACAAGCAGTGACTGAGAGAAACTGAACAAAACTGAAGTTTTCAAATGGAAACATTTAAAACACTGGAAACTGAGGGGTACGCTTCCATTAGTACTACCCAGTAACAATCCAGAGCTAATAAAACATGACTACTTTCTTAAGTAAAAAAGTTCTCTTAGTGGTTCTACAAAACATCTTACAAAAATTCCAAATACACAATGAAACTGGTACCCATAATGCACCATTTATAGGCAGACATCGTCTTCTGTAATACTGTTGTTTAGAAATGCTGTTTACTTGCTATACATTCACCTTCTAAGGGGGAATAGTTTGAAAGAACAAAAAATATCCATAAGAAAATAAATACAAGTTATCTGGTAGTCGCCAGATCAGAGCACACACAAAATTTAAATGCAAAGAAACAGCATCTAGCACTTCTAAGTAGACATTTCCTCCTTAATTTTCATCCTTTCCTTAATTTTTGGACTGGCTTTCTTAAAAAATTCAGGAAGAAAAAAAAAAAAAAAAAGAATCTGTTTGTTTGTCCCTGAGAGAATATTTTGAAACAGTGGGTACATATTCCTGCATTTCAGAAAATTAAGGTATTGATTTTGGAATACATACTTTCATATTTCTTGGGTCAATTACTTACATTAGAATAATTTGTCAAGTTTCACTCTTTAATGGAAGAATTAACACTACCAAAAAGTCCCACTAGAGCTAGAATGCATCAGAAATTATTAATCCATATTCAGAAAGTCTAGAAATCACAAATTAAAACATTTAGAGAGAAATCTAGTCCTCTGAGTGCGCAAATATGTCCTAGTTCTAATTTCTTTCCTAAGTGTGACGTTTCCCTCTCACTGGCAGAGAAGAAGTAAATGCACCTGTGGTAAGCAGAGAAAAATTATTACCTTCTGGGGAAACCCATGTTCTTTTATTTTAACATATGGCCATCAGACTTCAGTTTTGGAAAATATACAGTAACACAGTGTGTATATATAGTACTGTTAGGTAGAATTTTAGTGCCGCTCTAGCATGCTGAATATTTAAGTAATGTAGGTATCATCCTGGTTTGTGTATGCTTTCACAGCAGATTGTTTGTTATTGAACTCAAATTCTCCCGGAAGACACTTGTCAAGTATAAACACAGAAAATGACAATAAGCACAAAAAACGTCCAGCAGACTTCAGTATGTGCTCTGCTGATTCTCCTGACTCATGCACATATTGCAGATCAGTACAACCATTTACCTGCTATACAGCTGATACTGTCAATTAATACTACAGACCCACAGCTATGTGCATCAGGTAAGGACCACTCCTTCACTTTTCCCCTAACTTGCCCCCTCTAGTGCTTGATCAACAGGACATAGTGCCATTCTCATTTGAGAGATCTGATTTTCATGTGAAGAATCATCACGGCATTGCTGAATAATTCTGAGGCCCTCTATCTGCTGCTATGTCCTTCAGATACTCTCCATCAGTTGAGGCTCTTTCCCTGTACAGAAACGTAAAGCACCCAGGATTCTGCTGTCTCTTGAAGAGCTCTCCCCAACCCAGACCTTGCAATGATTGTCACTCCCAGTCTCTGCCTACAAGCTAAAAAGCTTCTCCAGATTCAGACCAAAGGTGGACAAACATTCAAGCCCTCTCCTAACTTCCATATCCATATGGCACATATATTCTCTTATACTACAAGAATAGTTAGGCCATTGATACAGAATTAGTAATACCCTATTCCATACCTGTCATGTCCCCAAAAGGGACATGGCTGTCTATATTCTCTTACTTTGAAAAACCTTAACATTATTACAATTGTTCAATTAATGTGAACTTTCTTACTGTTGAAATATTGGTCAGCCTTTGTGCATCACATCCTCTGTAAAATGCAAACATTTTGTTTTTCTGATTCTTAAGGTTGTTGTTTTTGTTTTTGTTTTTTTTTTCCTCTCACAGCTGTACACAAACAGCAGATGGAAGTTAAGAGGGACACATTTAGATACAAGGTATATATCAGTGCCTCTTACAACGACTTAATGATCAATTAATATTTTATGGCTTGGGAGCATTTTCCAGCATGATTCGCTTTTTTTTAATAGCTTGTATTTGCAAATAGTACTTTAAACATTAAACCGCCTCATGCACATATTCTATTCCTTTGCCTCTTCCTATAGACCAAACATATATTTTATTGGCTACAGACTGCAATTAAAGTCATACCTATAGCTAATTAGGCAGTTACCACAGTTCCCTAAATGAATCCTTATCTGGAAGCTACTATTCAGTAATTTTAGCTGTGCATATAAATGAACTGATTATACTCACTTTGGCCAAACTGTATTCCATCTACAACAGAGTTGGGGAGCACATGCTTATACTTTGGCTATGACACAAGACATACAATACAGTGCTTGTTTTTCCAATCTTGACATAAGTGAGTAACATATTACATCCTGCAGCGACATAATAAGTGACACAAATGACGTGTCACTAAACTGGACCCTAGATGGGTACCAATCATCAGATGCAAATGAGTAAAAGTTCTGCCATTTATGTGATATCTTCTGTGCAGGATTAAGACCACAAATTACTTCAGAGGTTGCAGGGTTGGCAACTGCTTAATCTTTCCTAACTGGTCTTTGGAGGCAAAAAACCAAAACCCAGGAGTGTGTCAGTCATATATCCCCTATGTCATGACCAAGAAATGGATCCTTTTCTAAAAGTGTTATTATTTTCCCTATAGTCCAGGGCAATATGAGTCTCATGCTCTCCTTCATGCTGGAACCAGGCTAACTCCAGGGGCCGCCACAGATATGGTCAGAGGTCAGGGACAAATTCATGTCCCCATTCATGTCATGTATGGAAAACTCATCAGGAATGTACAAACTGCTTAAATAAGAATTGAGAACAGAATATTTTCTGGTATGCAATATCCTTCCTGGGGTACTGAAAGGTTGTCACACTCTTCTGTTTTTCCCGCAGGCGTACCACTGCTGAGGTGGCATGTCACAGCTGAAAAGCTTATGGTATTCCTTTCATTTCACTTAGAGGCATGCTATGCAATGCAGCAACCCTAACTGCAAAATACCATCACAGATCCCATACATCGATCAAGCATATAGTGTTACTGGGCTACATACAATTGCAGCATCCATGAAAAGGCTAAGAAACTGGGGGAGGGAAGAATATCCATATGTCTGTACTTTTTAAATCACACATATGGTGGATTAGCTGTGTTTGGCATATGAACTTTCAGCAGAAGGTTGCTTATTTCACACTTGCAGTTATGTTAAGCACACTTGTTTCCTATGCCTACTAAAGAATTGTTTAAAAATCCTCTTCCTGATTAAGCAGCCAAGCTGAGACATAGGAAACCAGAGAGCTTATATCGAAAACTTTGTATCAAGAGCACTCAGGTTAAACACGGGTCATATGCAAGCTAAGTTCAAAGACAAAAGAACAACAACTGCGAAGCCAGATCTCTCTTTAGAGCCACATGGAAAAATCCTGAACTTGGCAGAAATCAGTGATGAAACTCCCATTAGCATCACTGATGCTTTAGATGTGTTTCTGCAAGGCCTAAACTGACGTTCACACAGCACCCAGCGGAGAATGCCCTAATGTCATTAGTGAGTCCTGGCACAGCTCTCCACAAAAGGCAGCACTTAAATGCAATTATCTGAGTAATAGAAAAGGATAACTCAGGTTATGAAAAAAACCCCAAAGCAACCAACATGTGCCCTCCTACAAAACCGCACCACACCGACAGCACAAAACACAGATAACATTAGGTGTAAGATATATCTAACGCATTCACTTTTGATGGTGTCCATTTGCAGCTATCTGTAAAAAGCAGAGGAAGCCTTAAGTGCAACCAGGGAAAGCAGACTTGATGCTTGCTGTGTTCCACAGCTAGCAACACCTCACTGCTGCTGGTGCTGCTGGGGAAAGGCTTAATGGATTCATAACATCAGAGGTAAGAAAAAGCTAGTGACTTGTGTTAGACCCCATCCCCACTGTACACTCCCTCTTTATTCCACAAGTTGCTTGCTTCCTATGAAGAAAGAACCTGTTGGGTTTCTGCCAGCATCACTTCCCACACAGGTAACTGTTGCTGTACCCAAGTCCTCCCAGGGCAAGACCAGCAATGAGAAGGTGGCAAGGTGAGAACAACTTCAGATCCTGGGGACAGGGATTGCTGCAAGGAGTTTGTGGGCAAGAAATCATACCCAACCCAATTCTGAACGTGCTTTTACAATGTACCCTGTCCTGCAGCTTAAAACAGAAGGAGCAAAAACCTTTCATGTCCCTGTTCCTAAAGGGACCACTTATGAGGCCAAGACAAATAAGAAAACTTTGCTTCTTTGCTTCCATGACATTCAGTTTAGAGTGGGAATACCTATCAGCTTGACCTGTCTTACCTACAGATGCCTAAACCTCAAAAGCAGATAGGCAGCTGGCAGGCAACCAGTGGGAGAAATGATACAGCTTAAAGGAAGGGGAAGAAAAAAAAAAAAAAAATCACAGGCAAAATGCAGAAAAAGGTTAGAAGGGAAAGTGAGCAAGGAGAAAAATATAGAAAAGACAGAGAGCATAAAGATGTGGAAAACATCCTTTTGGGTTCTTTTTTTTTTTTTAATCAGACTGTGCAGATGCTGCAAGCACCACATGGACAACTTCTCTGTGAAAAAGGGTTAAATCTGAAAGGCCCTCAGATATGTTCACTTTGATATATGAAACTCAACTTTTGCAAAAGGCTCACTTTCTGTTAATATTGCCAACCAACGGTTGTTTCTACAACATATGAAAGCTTCAGAAGACTTACACGCTCCCCTCACAGAAAGTCTTCAGATAAAACTGACAGATCTGGCATCAGACTGCCTTCTCAAACACACGCCCCGTAGCCTACAATCAAAACCGCTTCAGTGTCATTGAACATGTTCAGATGAGGCACAGCTCAATAAAGAATTCCTCGCTCACAGAAGGACTTCTGCCCTTCAGAAGAAACAAGCCAAGTGAAAGACATTACCATGCAATCCCAAGAACAGTACGCAAGCATGACTTTGATTGTCACGCTCTTCAGAAGTGGCACAGAAGAAAAGCTGTTGAGAATTTAAATAGTGCATACTCACAAATTTCAACATCTTCTCTACAAAATACTTGTAATAACCACACTCAAACTATTAGAGAGGAAACTCCTCATCACCCAGCAGCAGCCCTGAGAAGCAGCAGGTATCACCACTACTTAGAAAGATAAATCACATGCTTCTTTAGCCATAAGAAAAATCAAACTTTATAATCCAAATCAGATTCTTTCTTCTAAACCCCTCTTAATCATATCAAATATAAACCATTAAATGTCAACTGTATCCAAATATTTCCAGAGAAAAAGGAGATGCCCACACAACCAAAGTAATGTATTTTTACACTAATGAACAAATACATGTTACCAGTTATTTTTCTTTAATGGCACAAATTATGTATAAAAGAATCTTGTGGAGTCCACACATGCTCGCTTTCAAGCTTAGGAAACATTCATGAAGAGGAGGTCAAAAATATCTCATACTTCAGTTAAACTCTGTGCAGTCTTTCATCTACTGCTGCTTAGCTGCAAAACCTGTGTTATGACTCAAGAAATTTAAAGTGCATGAGATTAATTTTAAGGATAGAAAACCATAAATATAATTTCTTGGAAAAGTATTTGAAGACGTGGGCTACTCCAAAAGAAACATAGGGTGCTCTTTTTATGGGGTAAGAAAAGGACCAGTGCCTCTCTTTGCCAGCATGCCTGCCTGCCTCCCAGAGCTGAAGGATGGAGAGAGCCTGCCACCAAGATAGGCAGGGAAAGATGAGATCCCAGGAGGCTAGTCACCCACTTTCATAAGCTGTTAAGCACCACTCAAAAGCAGGGTGACAGTCCCATGTAAGGTCTTTCATTCACCACTTCATCCCTGTGCCTTCTTGCAATATATTATGGCAAGGCTACAGATCTAATGAGAATCTAGTACACAGCACTGTGGGACTAGACCTACCCATAATCACTATCTATGATACAGTAGGGAGATAAATGTAAACCCCCACTGATGGAATACAAATGTGTGAATGCAATGATGCTTCTCAGTTTAAATTTACATCCAAGTATCACTGACTATGGCAGTAAAGAATGAGTTTTAGAAGCTTTAGTATAATACATTAAAAAATCAGAGCCACGCTCTCCCATAAGTCTTCAGCGGGCATTTAACTGCAGCATCCCAAATCGGATTTCTTTACATGAACCCTAGATCAGATTATGAATGTCTTCAATTCCTGGAATTGAACAGAATCCTAAACATCATTAAGTATCCTTCTACTCTCTTGGTTTTTTTGGTCAAGAAAATCCCCACATCTCTTTGAACAGCAGGTCATGTACTACGAAACATAATGATCACCTGAGTGAAAAATCTAGATATTTTCTTGTTTAATGGAAAAAAAACATATAAAGCAAGTGTTCTGAGTACACCAGTTAGAAATTAGGTGGTGTACCCATCTGAAAAGGTTGTTACCAGAAACCTCAAAAAGCAGCAATATAATGTAACCTGTGACGTGATTTTGTCAATAAATAAGGCTGATAATAAAAAACAACTAAAAAAGTCTGTAAGGCAGGGGTAACTAGGACTAAAACATAAAATCGTTTGCGTTGGATCAGGTTGCTCAGAGTCCCATCCAACCTGGCCTTGAATGTTTCCCAGGATGGGGCATTTACCACCTCTCTGGGCAACCTGTTCCAGTGTCTCACCACCCTCATTGTAAAAAATTTCTTCTTTACATCTGGTCTAAATCTCTTTTAGTTTAAAACCATTACCTCCTGTCCTATCACAACAGGCCCTGCTAAAATGTTTGTCCTCATCTTTCCTATAGGCCCCTTTTAAATCCTGAAAGGCAGCAATAACATCTCCCTGGAGCCTTTTCTTCTTCAGGCTGAACAACTCCAAATCTCTCAGACTTAAAATATCAGGGTTTTTTTTCCACATAGTTGTCTCATAATTGGTGCTTCAATAGTTCATATATCTAGAAATAGTTTGTGTTCCAGAGTATCAAGGGTACATTTTCAATAAACAGAAACAGTGTTATTTACTTATGACTTTAACAGCATACAATGCAGCTGAAAATAAATTGACGAGATATATTTAGAGATAAAGGACAACCAATGATATTTCTCTGATGAATTAATTTTAACTACAGTCTTAAAGTAGTTAAAAGTGGGAGCGGCTAGTAGCAGTGACAGGACACTGAACCTAACAGACCACAAAGCTGGTCTGAATAGTCATTCACAAATCCCTGGTACAGTGACTAGTTTTATCTAAGAGATTAACCTTACCTGTATCCCTGCTCAGGCTTTATCCGATTACTGCAGACAAGAAGTGGTTTTGGCAACAATATTCTACACAATTTAGCCTTTGCCACCCACAAATCTCTCATATGTCATAAAGAGAAACCATATTTAGCTTTAAATAATAAATCAGATACTCAAAATAGCACTTCATATGAAATATTTAATAGCAGCACAGGGCAACCATGACAAGTGCTGTGTTCAGTGTTACATACCACTTTACAAACAGAAGCCATAATTCTCCTCTTTGCATGTAAGTCAGAAACTTTAGTGAGTTCAATAGCTTCACAGTGATACAACAATCAGGCGAGATTCAGACAACACATCTGGTATAACCAATCCCAGTTGGTACAGTTATTCTTTCAACATTTACAATGATTCCTTTTAGGTCAAACTGTACATTGATAAGCCCCTGAAACTCCCATCTAGCACGTGATGGAAGAAATATAAGAACAAGCTCTTCAGTTTTTGGGTTTGCATTTCATCAGTGAGGGATAGTCACTAAGGCATTGAAGTACAGCATATAAAAGTAGTCTTAAGTCTCATGTTAAATTCTGCAGCACCCTAAACAACAAGCTAGTTTCACACAATCTGGAACCACTATTTTATACTATCTATTACATTTTCAATATAAGAAAATTTAAGGAGACCATATATGCAAGGTCTCCTTAAAAACAGCTTGAAATTCTGGATCAAAACCACATCATTTATTATGATTTGCATTTCTGAATTGTGAAAAAAGCAAAGGCTAAAAGGAAACTTTCTTCAATCACTATTTTTTTTTCTTCCAGCAGAAAGCAGAGTAGCCTTTATCTTGGGTGATTTAGACCCTTTCTTCTTCTTTGTCTGGTGCCAAAGCTGCAGCAGCTGATAGGGCCAGCTTTCTGGAAGCTCTAGGGCAGCTTTGATTTATCCCACCACAGATAAATCTAGCATGTACCAGAAAAGCAGAGTCGCTTACCATCTACGAAATATTCTATGTGAAACCAGCCTCTCCTTGTTAACCCAGCACCGAAGAGACACACTGCTCTGTCTCATAGGTGCTGGCTGCTGCAAAGGCCCTTCAGAGTACTCCAAATCCACCCTCCAGCCATCTCTAATCTGTGTGACAGGAACAGTCTGGCACTAAGAAAGATGAGGAGCCACTAAGCACAAAATCACTTTGCACAAAACACCTCTCCCTAATCTGTTCTGAGCACTTGATCTGGTCCACAGACTATTTCTGCTCATCCTTCCATATTTTTTTCGGTGCCCTATCAGCCTGTGACATTTTAAGCGAATGTATGCTTCTTACATACATGCAAAGTCTGTAATTTGATGTGCACTTATTCTGAATAATCAATATAACTTCAGTCACCTAAGAAATGTTCCTGAATATATCCTTCTAATTATGCACCAGACTGCAATTCCATGCTACTCTGACACAACACTGACAGCATAATCCTCTCCATGGTGGCATATGGTGTAATCACAGATCCTGAAAATACTAAGTGCTGGCAATACCTAAGCAGATGCTTAAAAGTGTGCTACACATCACAAGCATGCAAGTGATCCAAAAATAAGAGCCTATACATTCCACAAATGTGGAACTGTATGTTACTGAAAGATTGATTAAATATTTCATACAATCATTCACTACGAGGAGTGTCTGGAGTCATTCATCTGTCTTTCCTAACAAGGTCTTTCCTAACAAGGATAAATATTTCTCCACTGTTCAGGAAAAGCAACACTGTATGAATAATTGATTTTTTTTAAACAATTGGTATGATGTCCAAGTTCATGTAATTAAATTTCCCTTTGTCAAGGCATAACGCCAGTAAATGATTCCTAAAAGGGAATGAGAAAAGGCAGACATTAACATCAAAACTTAACTGGCATTATAACCTCAAAAAAACCCCAGCAAACTGTAAAATTCTCCATCACCAGGCCAGAGATACATATTGCTTATAAATCCCCTCTTCCCTCACCCAGCCCTAAACCTAAGTAGATGTTATTGTCTGTTAGAGTCCACATACAAATTATGTGAAACAAAGGAAAACAGAAATTTAGTCAGCTAAATCCTATTCCAACTGGAGTCAGTGGCAAGACTCCTATGGACTTCAAAGGCAGCAGGATTTGGCAGGGGTTAAGCGTTCCAAATGGCATTCAAACAACAGATGGACGTTTGCTGTAGTTCAAAGGCACAAGACATAGCTTGTGCCTTACTTGTGTTAAAATCTTATCCCAGCTTATATAATTGTGGAAAGACCACTACTTCTAAAAATGGGGGACAGGTCACAGAGCGCTTTGTTCAAGCCACCGTCCATCCACTCTGAAACTGTGGTGGAAGTCAGCTTACTAGGATGAAAAACAGTGAAGGGTGGCTGTAAGTGGTCAGAGGATGCCTACATTTGGCAGCAACTCAGCTGTCTGCAGCAGATGCATCCCCTCCATCCCATGTTTCTGTTCACTCTGGTCAAATTTATGCTCAGCATTTCACCCACACTACAAAGAGATGTGCACATGCTCATAGCCAGTTCTTGTTTGGCCATAGCTTATCATTAAAAGTGTTGCATTAATTTTGTAAAGTTATAAGACTTGTACTATTCTGCAAAACTCCACTATGAGGATCTACATATTATTAATGAAATTTTGATGAACAAGCATGGTCATGTCCAAATAAAATAGGAAATTCAGAAATTTAAAAGAAAACAACCACATCTTATTCTCATTTAAACTCCTGGCACCCCTCCAATTTATTCCATTTTACTTGCTTCCCTACACACTCTGAAAACATTGTTCGTGGGTTTGTTTTCTCTGTTTCCTCCAAACGGCACTTATATACAATCATGTCTATCCAAAACTGAATTCTTAGGATATCACCCATCCTGTAGAATGCAGTATCGTGGCATTGCTAGGAAAGCCACAAATTTCATCCCGAAGACAGGAAGTCCCCTACCAAAGGAGAAGGGGTTTATAGCCTTAAGAGTGGGTTAAAAATGCTCAGCTGAGACTAAAATTAGACTACTAAAGAATCCAGTAAGGATTTGGAAAATACATTTATATCAAACCCAGCCAACTTACCACCACCCATGGGCTGAGTACCCAGGTGCTGGACTACGCAGGCTACAGGCACAGAGGCATCTGTGCTGACTCCAGGCAGAGCCAGCTTGGACTCACTACCCAAATAACCAGGCTCACATGGCAAGAGTCCAACTGGCTCAGGTGAGAATTAGCTTACCGACATCTCGTCTCCATTACACTTTTACTGTGCATTTTAATAGTGTGATTTGCATATGTTTTATATTATCCGTATTTGTTTTTCACAGCCACCCAGTGTCATTGTCCTGCTCTGCTCCTGTCTCTTACCACCACAGATAACCTGGAGACCCTTTTATAAATGAAGTGGCATTTGCAAAGCAGTGGGGGGTGGGGCTGAAGAAAGCTCTGTAACATCTCCATGAAACAAAAATATTTCATTCAAATTGAGACAGCCATTCAGTGAGCATAAATATGAACTTCAAGCAGTTCTTTGTTCTGACATTCACATCAGCTTTGCTGTATTCTCTTTTGTAAGTCTATTCTCATATTCCCAATTCATGGAAGCCAATTCGAAGATACTTCAGGCTTCCAAAGAGTAGTCCAAACTGCTTCAGAGTCACCATTCAGCATCTTGCCAGAAAAATAAAACAAAAGGGTCCTTTTGTTCTGAATGCCTCTGACTGAGAAATGACTTTGCTTTACAAGTCCCTATTTCGCATTCTGTCTGAGCATGCACAGTTTGGAAGCAAAGTGCTCTAAAAACAAGAGATCTATTAAAGGCTTTTTGGCAAACTGACAGTTTCTATGCAAGCAGCCCTGAGAGCAAAACATTTCACCATCAATTTGACAATTACACTTTAGAATTAAAGGCTAATGCAAGTTTTCATTCACAAATAGTTACTCTAGGCATTTTCCTTATAACGGTATATTCCAAAATGTAAATTGAAGATGAGCATTAGAGATTTATCATGCAATAATTTTCCTGTCCTTGTAGGAAAATTATGTCTTAGGCATAAAAGCTGTCCAATGAGGTCTTATTTAGGATGCAGTGAAGTAATTGTTACCCTAAAGATCATGTGCTTGTGCTTAATACAACATGGATCTAAGCCACCTTCTGTCCAGAAACTGTCCCACACCTCAGTTGGATCCATTCTGGAAAAAAAAACCAACAGATGTTTCACAGCAGCTTAAGCTCTCCTGTAACACTGACTCGTGGTAAAAGATTGCAGTGAGAGAAGTCTCATGTATCCCATGTATTTCACCACTACCTCAGCAAATAAAGTAAAATGTAAGGCTGTGTAGATAACATAATTTTTGCCTTGGCCATTGAACAAAAGCAAACATGCATGCAAAAAACTTCACAATGTTTTTGTTTGTATTCTGATTGAATGAAAGTTTCTACCAAATCTGAAATTAGATATACAGGTTTGAGCACTTAGAAAGAAATGAAAGATGCACATAAGTAGGGAGCACCATTTGCTCCCTGTTATCCAATATCCTATTGCACAAAGCATTTCCTTACTCTAAGGTAAGTTAAACCCATTACATCCCAGGAGAAGAGCTCACTGCTAGCATATGAGCTTTTCTAGGGTGGCATGAAACTTAAGACAGAGTTCCTAATATGCACTGGAGAAGATGTGTGAATCAAAACCTTCATCCTCGTAGCCAACATAAACATTTGCTGTCTTGCTTGATAAATACCTCAGTTTTCAGTGTGACAGAGCTGCAAAACTCTAATAATCCCAGCTCAGAATAACCCATTCTTGCAGTAGCAGAAGTCAGAAGACAGACATAGATTCAGACCTTTCATGCAAAAGAAGCATTTCAGCTAATATCTTTTGTACCTCAGAAGAAGGAAATTTGCTCATCATCCCAATATAGCTTGTGGAAAAAAAAAACCTACCCAACAAAACAATTCCACTAGTAGAATTACCCTGGAATTTTTCCAAGCCAAAAATATTAGATCAATTCAGTCCCAATTTACAAGTAACACACAAGTCATTCACCAAATATTCAATCTCCTGAATTTATTTTGCATCTATCTAGTCAAATATAAGCAATATCTCTTTTCTTCCCCTTTCGTCCCAGCAGTTGGAGAACAGACAGCAGAGTATTCCACTTCAACTTCCTGTGACAGTATAATTTTTTAATGTGTTGAAGTTCAAAGATGAAGATTGGAAATCGCAGATCTACAAGCCCCACAACACCATAATTGCATTTCTAATGTTCATTCACAGAAAGTAAATTAAACTGGAAGGAGATTTGAAAGAGTAGAGGCATTAGCAAATGGCTATGAAAATGGATTTTTACGTTGAGAATGCCAAGTTTGATACTGGGACCTCTGCTGAAGAACTAAAGAAGTAACTTAAAGGCAAAATTGAGCAAACCAATTTCCATCTGTCAGTGGTTAGACCAAGTGGTAAGGCACAGAAAGAGAGTAAAGGTTAGGCTTGAGTTGCTTTATGAAGATACAGTACTCTTTCTATGTTCACTTCCTATTCTGTCCTCAGCAAATGACTACTGGAGTGCTGAAACTTCCACACATCTACCTTTTACCCTTCATTTGGAAAAAAAAAAAAAAAAAAAAAAAAAAAATCTCAGTCCCAGACAACCAGTTACACTTGCAACACAACAAAGCAAACCATGTTTTCCTATTCAATTCCTAGTCTACAATTATTCAAGTATTACTATATCATTCTATGAGAACCAGTTTTTGCATAATTAAAACTAAAACCACTTGTGATATTTATGCCTTTTAGTTCTTCCAAACTGCCCTGAGGAACTGAAGGATAATTAGTATGACCAATACAAAGAGCTTCAATCATCACAGAGGAAAGCAAGCTATAAAATTCATCTTTACACAAAGGTTGTAAATCATCCATGTATCACAGGTACAAGCATCAATGATGATACAAGGTACCTAAGTGTAAAGATAGTCTACATTAACTGCTCAGTATCATTTAGCAATGCTAGAGTGTGAATTGTGCTGTATATGGGAGAAAAATAGGAAATTGTGTCTGCATTGAATGATTTATCTCCTCTTCAAACTCCTATATTTGACCTCATACACTCAATTTGTTCTCTGGAGCACTGTACTAGTAAACCCTCCCACCTCAAATCCCACCCATAACGGAAATAAAACAGACATGGTCTAATAGCAAGCTCTCTGAAGAGTGAAAAAATTTAATGTACTTGAGGTAAGGGTGTGGGCCTCAGGCTCTTCTAACCATCACAGAATATCATGAAACCTAAAAATAAGTTTTGGAAATATAAACAGAACTGTTCATTATACTGTTCTAGACTCTGATTTTCTTTAATTTCTCCTGTCCCTTCACAAGCATACATGAGAAATACTGGAACAGGGGAGACTGTGCTGACAAGGGCTAACACAGAGGTACAAATAACTTATGAAATATAAAATATTGAGAGGGGAAAAAAAAGAAATGAAAAGACTTAATGAGCTGCAAAAGGGGCTTACACTGTCAGTGGTCAGATTCAGCATGGCAGTGATCAGGAAAAATATATTCAGCTCTTTGCTTAACAGCAGTCAGACATGTGGAAAAAATCCCCCTGAATGTGAGAAAAAGCCAAGTCAATCAAAACTAATGATAACACTGTGCCTAACAGTGAATGGGAGCAATTCTACAGTACCAGCCACCCTTTTGGGCTTTATTCATGAGCTGAAAATGAACAATCTGGGTCTCTCGGCAATAATTACCTGCTTGTGATGTTCTGTGTAAACCCTGCTTGGGCGGGGAGGAAACATGGAGCTGGACAGAATTGAATAGAAAGCCAATGGAAAATCCCAGTGTTTCTTCCATTTTAATAGCAATTTCAAGATGAAATCGATTCTTTTCACACAAACAATTTTTTTTTTTTCCAATTTCAAATCAAAAGGGAAAAAACCAATCTAATTGGTTAACCCAGTCATGACAGCTCTTCTTTTGAAGCACTAGATTATTGTTTCAGTGATGTCTGTGAAATTCCTTTCCACAAAATGAGAACGTATGGCACTGGCAGGACATACCCCATGTCCCATTAGAAACAGTATTTCATACACCTTTGTATCATAGAAGGCCTGTACATACACTCATTTTAAGATTATCTTCAGCATATCAGTGTAAAAATGGGATATGCCTTATTCTGAACGACCTGCTTGACTTGGATCCACTTCCACAGAGTTGTTAGGCCAAAACACATCTGCATAACAGGAAGCAGCTATCCTCAGTGGAGGGACACCTTAACCCTGGAAATGTGACGTGAAGCAGCGTGCCTGCTGCTCTGGATGTGCGAAATCAACATGGCACTTTAGGAACCCTTATAATGTTTCTGACCTTGGCTGTTCCACCAAAAGGCAGGGCGTCAGACGCAGCATGAAGAGACTTCGTGCAGCTGCGTAGTTTAAACAGGTTGTCCCCTTATTTATCCCTGTATAGCCTCACAACAGCAAAACATATGCCCCTGCAGCCACAAAGACCAGCTATTGTAATTCTCTCCGTATTGAGTTTCTCCGCAGGGTTTTCCTGCCTGGTGCGGTTAGTGTGACATGCAGCAGTGTGTCGGCCACCGGGACAGAGCTCCAGTGATCATGTTACAGCCACCCCACACACTGCCCCACACTCAGACAAAAGAAAGCCTTCAGAAGATAGGCAATGTACAGATTTATTTCTTACTAGTTGCAGACATCCCCTCATCCCTGCCTTCAAACTAACATGAAGGAACATTAAGTAGGTTTTCCTTCAGGTAAATGCCTTTCCTGTAAGCAGCTCTGTGTGACGTGGCAGGTCACAGCTGCCCTACACACACCTCCTGTATGCTCAGCCAGCCCTTCGGTCTACAAACATTTTTGCCTTTCAAAGGGGTTAGCTTCAACTACTGTGTCACATCAGGATGCTTCAGAGCTGTACCACTTCCCTTCAGTCTCATGCCCACTCAAAACCTTCTTGCACTGACTACACATCTTCTCTCCTCTCTGGCCTCCTGCATTCAGGAATTGGGTAGATAAAATCTGCAGGTCTATTTCAACACAACTTACCTTCCTTACATGAAAAACCTCCATGTAAATAGGTATTAGACCCAACCATAGTATAATCGCCATTAGTCTTGGATATATTGTGATTAAAGTGGGTCCAGCATCCATACAATTGGGATCCAAGGCACACAGCAGCAAGTGCCTTATCAGCACACAGAAATTAATGGGTAAGAACTGTCAATGCAACACCCCTTCACTTCTCTGCAGGTCTCAGGTTGGAGTGTTTCACAGGAAAAAGTTGAATGCAGCTCCAGGGGCTCATTTACATCAAGTAAGCTGTTTCCACAGGCTTCACGCAAAAGCCCCAGCCTGTAGACCAGCAGCTAAGCCTCCTAGCAATCTCTGCAGCACACAGTGGTTCTGTTTAAAGTAACAGGGAAGTTAGTGCAGCTTGAACATAGCAGTACATCAAAGCAATTGGCACTGAAAATGCTACATCTATCTGCAGCTGGGGTATTTCACTTGAAACTACCTTTTGCCTGGTTTCCTGGACAATTGTTCATAATGTAAAAATGGTACCAAGGGATCAAGTAATCTTGTCTGTACACACCAAAACCACTTTGCGAACCAAACCAATAAGCAGTATAAGCAGGAACAAGGAGAGGATTCAGTTCCAAATTGCACTGCAGCTCCAAGCAAAAAACAAAAGAGGCAATCTCAGGCACCATGACCACGCTGAAACATCTTTTGGGGGGAACCCAAGTTCCCCTTAACAGTTAGCATGTGTTGGGAACCCACAAATCTTGCCAAATGACAACCGAGAGTGGTGCTACTGAATCTTACCTTTCTAGACAACTGCTACCTTTCCTTCAGATACAGATGCCTGAAATACGAATTACTGCACCTTCTCTCTCCAGTTTCAACTCAACCAATCATAGGTTTAAGTGTTGTTCAAGTGTAAAACCTCAGGCTACTGGAGGTAATATCCATCCTAGGCAGCTGCACAAACAAATGCTTACACACCGAGGGAACAGATAAAGATCTCACAGTGCATGTAAGGGAGGGGCAAAAGCAGCACGGGTTGCTCCTCCCTCAGGAAAAGTGCCAAACCCTTTCCTGGGATTGCCTTCTGTCAGTGACCCCGGAGCACTTGGTGGAAAATGCAGAAGGATAGCGAAAGCTAGTGTATACTTAAAGGAAATTTAACCCTGAGGGAAAATAACCCATAATTTGAGTTGAATGTTATAGGAAGTACAATAGTGGGAACAGCTTGAAACACCAGTGGATGAGCCTCACAAAGAACAGGTCAAGCATGGTGTTGACCCAACATAGTCAGTCTTGGCAGCCAACAACCCAACACCCTGCCTCTCCTATCTTAAGTGACCACCTTGACAGATGGACCCCAAGTCACTAACTGTTCTTATGGACATTTGACAGGGCCCTATGGAATGAGAAAATAACACCTTGATATATGTCAAGGAATAAAGGATAGCAGTTAATGAGGATATATAAGCCCAACTGTTGGATGTAAAGATGGTTTTAGTATGTAGTATAAGTTGTAAGTGCTGATGAAAGGGAAATTCAGGCATAATAAATAGAAAAGAAAAAAGGTATGGGATAGAAGGATCAAATGTTGTAATGCAGTGTGAGTTAAGTAAGGGGAAAAGCACAAGTAGGATACAGAAATGAAACCAAATAAGAATAGGACAATCAGAGGATACTTAGATGTATCAGGTAACATGTAACTGGAGCATGATGCAAATGGTACTGTATGATATCATGCTTAGCAATAAAAGCTCATGGAAAGGAAGAGGGGACATATTCATAGTTATGGTAATTGTACTCCCAAGCAGGCATTATGCATGCTGAGGCCCTGCTTCCCATGAAGTGGCTGGACATCTGCCTGGTGATGGGAAGTAGCAGATGAATTGGATCCCTCACTACAAAAAGGACATTGAATGACTCGAGCGTGTCCAGAGAAGGGCAACAGAGCTGGTGCAGGGTCTGGAGCACAGGTCGTACGGGGAGCGGCTGAGGGAACTGGGGGTGTTTAGTCTGGAGAAGAGGAGGCTGATGGGAGACCTCATCGCCCTCTACAGCTACCTGAAAGGAGGGTGCAGAGACCTGGGGATGAGCCTCTTTAACCAAGTAACAAGTGACAGGACAAGAGGGAATGGCCTCAGATTGCACCAGGGAAGGTTTAGACTGGATATTAGGAAGCATTTCTTTACAGAACGGGTTGTTGGGTGTTGGAATGGGCTGCCCAGGGAGGTGGTGGAGTCCCCATCCCTGGAGGTGTTTAAGAGTCGGGTCGACATAGCGCTGAGGCATCTGGTGTAGTTGGGAACTGTCAGTGTTAGGTTAATGGTTGGACTGGATGATCTTCAAGGTCTCTTCCAACCTAGATGATTCTGAGATTCTGTAAATTTCTCCTCTTGTTTTGCTTGTATGCACAGCTTTTGTTTTCCTGGTTATTAAACTTCTAGCCTTCCTTCTATTTTCTCCCCATTCTGCAGGTGCAGAGAGCAAGCAAGCAAGTGGCTAGGTGGCTGTTGACCAACGTCAACCTACCGCACCTATATCACTCTATATAAACTATTAATACAAGCTTGAAGACTGTAAATGGTACATGTTAGAGAACAAAAAGTTCAACCACTAAAGATGTTTTTTAAAAAACTACTCTCATCCTGAAAAAAACATTATGTCTCTACCAATCATATAAGAAAAATCATTATAGACAACAGCAGGGTATGCAATTTTAAAAAGTATTATGTGTGTGCATGTGCAGGTGTTTATGGAATAAAACAACAGCACTAACTGTTTTCCTGAGCATCACTTTGTACCAAACTTTCTCCCTCAAAATCTAGAGCTGAAAAAGCAATTTAAAAGCCATGGATCTGGACTTCCCCCATGTCCCTGACTGGTCCTTCTGCACATGGGCTCCATGGTGTTCCCAGGGTAGGGAAGATGAAAACCTGGTGTGCCTGAAGGACATTAGGAGGGCTCTGCATGGTCACTGGCTGGGTTTGGTGCTGCTGCAGTGCCAGCCCTGGCTCACAGCCCCCTCACCGCTTCTGTCCTGGTTCTGTCTCCATGGTCAACACTGCTCCAGCACATGCTGCCCAGCACGCCCAGGTGTGCACACCTACACGTGCACGCTAATTCAAATGATGCTAACTAAACTCAGAGCACAAGTCTATGGAACAGCAGGCAAGGGTCAGACCAAAATTCTTAGAGCCAAACACTACTGAATTTCGATTTCATTGGGAACAGTTTGTATGACAGTTTCCAAAACCTGTGATATTTGCTTTAGTCCATGATGCTTTCTAGTCTTTCCATCCAAGTAATGAAAGCAAATATGTTTTTTGCCAAAACTCATGTCTGTTATTGGTGTAAATTCACTTATTATAGAAATGTTATCCAATTAGCAGAATTATAATCACAATATGGAAGTGATCTTCAAATTTTCCTTGAAAATGCTTGAACAGTAATGCTGAAAATTCATCACCACAGAAAATGAGATGAATATTGATGAAAAATTCAGATGCATGTATTTCATTAATCTACTATCCATATGTTAGATGATTACAGTATGATCCAATAGCCTATAAAACCAAAACTTGATCAGGTAATACAAACAAACAAACCAGTCAGATTTTAATTATTAACATGTGCGGGGGTTTTGCACAAAATAAGTCACATCACTACATTAGTGCAGTGCCCTGAATAGAAGTAAGTTTTATCATAGAATGAATATTTTTAAAGACTTTTAGGTCAGAAAAAGAACACGTAAAGACCTTAAGGAAAAAAAAGTAACACAGATCAGTACCTTCGTATCATACAACTTTCTGATCCAAATTGTCAAAAAGCCTCATACTGTGGGACTCAGACTTGTAAATCCCTCAGTGCACACGCACATTTTTTGCATTCACTGCAGGGTACAGGACTCATTAGTGGCAATGTTTCAACAATCTATTTCAAAAAACAAATTCAAAGATGATCTGGAAAGAAAGCCTGCCATTGTCCTGCATAGTTACTATCCTTATTAAACAAGATTCTTTAAAAATGGGGCAACTGTGGTAACACATCGAACAATGGATCCCCAGTTCTCTCCCCCTCCCAAGCATCAAATATTGAGGAGAAGCTTTTGTTTAAATTGCTCAGTTACTGCTGAGTTGTTTACTGACCTCTTAAATGTTATATTACAGCATGCTGCTGTGGTAAAATTGTGAGCACAAATAAAATAGCTGCCTTAAAAAGCTTCTCTCTGCCCCCCTCTCCTCCCCATAAGGAGCACAATTCACCAGAAGAAGACCTCAATTGCATCTTTTTAAGATGAGGAACAGCTACAATGGGCTAGAAATGAATTATAACGAGGCACAGTGCTCCACTTGAAGGGTAGCTGCCTTCAGGTGCATCAACCTGCCAATTACAGTTGCAGAAAGCATTCAAGACTAAGACTGAACAAAAAGGAAATGAGGAGATCTCACTGACCCATTATCACCTCTGCAGCAGGGGTAACATGCACACTTAGGGAGTAACAACAGATAGGGCAGGAGGGTCACAACAACCTGTTGCTTTATTTTTTTCTCTTGGAGGAAGAATATGCCATAATGAAGACAGGAATGCCTTTTATTGTAAATGAATTCTGCCTACTTCTCATATATGCTTTCAAATGCTACTACTAAAATTCCCTCCAGCGGAGTGCCTCCCTGCTGCCAAACTAAATCTCCCCCAGTGCTGCATCCCAGAGCTGAATGATCTAGCCTGAAAAGCATCAGTCACTACACTTAAATACTTGACAGTTATTACTATTATTTTAAATCAACTGATTTGGTGAGATCTGTCCTTTTCATATGGAAGGAGTTATTTAAAACACTTGGGAGTGCACTTGGACTCAGACTAGTCAGCTTCATCTTAATCCTTGGGAAGGTGATAGAGCAACTTATCTTGGAAAACATTTCCAAACACAGGAAGGGCAAGAAGGTGGTCAGGAATGGTCAGAATAGATTTATGAAGGGGAAATCATGCTTAACCAACCTCATCACCTCTACAGTTATGTGACCAGCTTGGTGGATTTCATTAGAGTAGTGGATGTTTACCTTGATTTTAGTAAAGTTTTTGACACTTCCTCCTATAACACCTTCAGACAAGCTGACAAAGTACAAGTTAGATAAGTAGGTAGTGGGGTAGTTCGGAAATTGGCTGAGCTACCAGGCCCAGAGTGTTATGATGAGTAGCACAAAGTCCAGCAGGAGGCAAGTCACTAGTGTACCCCAGGGGTTTATACTGGGGCCGATACTGTTAACACATTCACGGAAAACCTCGATGACAAAACTGAGAGCACTCCCAGCAAGTTTGTAGATTATATGGAACTGTGAAGAGTGACTGATAACACCAGATTAGTGTGCTGCCATTCATCAGAACCTGGACAGGCTGAAGAAATGGACATAGAAGAATGTTATTAACTTCAACAAGGGGGAGGTATAACCCCAAACACCAGTACATGTTGGGGACCAAGTGGCTGGAAAGCAGCTTTGCAGAGGACAACCTTGGAGGTCCTGGTGAACCACAAGCTAACCATGAGCCAGCATTGTACCCTTGTGGCAAAGAAGTCCAACAGCATCCTGGCCTTCCTTAAGAGCACTGTCAGCAGGTCCTTAGCAACCTGCTCTAGCTGACCTTTCTTGAGCAAGAGAGTTGAACCAGACAATCTCAAGAGGTTCCTTCCAGCCTCAATTGTTCTGAGGTTCTGTGTGAGTGGAGGTCTAACTAGTATCAGCATAAGTTTGTTAAATTACTTTAAACAATAGCATAAGAACTAGAAGTTTCATTCAGGAATTAGGGCCAGACTGGGTAAATAAAAGGACTCTATGAACAACTTAATCACATTAATTGTATCAAATTAGAAGCAAATCACAGGAGTTACCTCCAACAAATGCCACAGTTAAGATCACATTGAGGCTAATTGATTGCTCTGTTCTGGACAAATAAAAGCGAATATTCAGTGTTTAATTACTGGAGCCACACGACCAGTATCAAGACCAATATATCCCTTTCCAGAAATATGTCCAAATATTTTGTTTCTAACAACAGTAAAATACTGCAGCATCAGCACTACTCATTTTCTCCTTCATTATCTAATGCTGGTTTGTCTTATATTCTGCAAGCACCCACATTGCAATTCATCAAGAAGTTTGTACCAATATGTTTTTATAGTCCCCAAAATGATGTGAGATTACTTTTCTGGAAATTGTGATGTCACAGTGTTAAGAAACTGATATTTTTCTCTCTGAGATGGAAACAAATACTCTGTTCATCAATGAGAATGTTATTGTGAGGCCATAAAACACCTGATACCACATACCTGTTAAAGGGGAGATAAGTAGGGGGAAGATACATCTCTACTGTAACTTGGAATCCTACTGAATGCCAACCCAGGCCTTGTGCTCAGAGATGAAGGCAGATATCAGGCTGTTACTCTAGGGCTAAGCCCTTCAAATGAGGAAGGAAAGGGAGCAAGTAAAAGTCAGGCTTTTTCTTTTCTTTTTTTTTCTCCTGTTTGTGTGAGGAGCACACGCTTGTTCTTTCACTGGACAGTTTATACCAAATTTACTAGAGGAGTAATTGACTGCTATGGTTACAGAGGAGTCAAAAGTGTATGCAGAAATCCCAGTATGAAACCTATTTTCCCTGCAGTCTGAGTTAAATACTGTATCTTAAAATTGCTGTTAAGCCCAGTTAATTTTTTAAGAAATTATGCTATGTCTAACTGACATAGAACAAAGAGCTCTGATCTCTGCAGGTGCAGCAGTGCTGTGCATCTGACAGAGAAGATACAACTATTGCCAGGGAGAGAAGAGTCCATGTAGTGGTGTGGCTCTACAAATTTGCCAAATAATGCAAGTTATAAATAAAATAACTTGTTTTATGAACAACAGCACCACACTCACAGAATCATCTAGGTTAGAAAAGACCTTGAAGATCATCCAGTCCAACCATTAACCTAACACTGACAGTTCCCAACTACACCAGATCCCTCAGTGCTATGTCGACCTGACTCTGAAACACCTGCAGGGATGGGGACTCCACCACCTCCCTGGGCAGCCCATTCCAACACCCAACAACCCGTTCTGTAAAGAAATGCTTCCTAATATCCAGTCTAAACCTTCCCTGGTGCTATTTGAGGCCATTCCCTCTTGTCCTATCCCTTATTACTTGGTTAAAGAGGCTCATCCCCAGCTCTCTGCAGCATCCTTTCAGGTAGCTGTAGAGGGCGATGAGGTCTCCCCTCAGCCTCCTCTTCTCCAGACTAAATCCCCCCAGTTCCCTCAGCCGCTCCCCATACGACCTGTGCTCCAGACCCTGCACCAGCTCCGTTGCCCTTCTCTGGACACGCTCGAGTCATTCAATGTCCTTTTTGTAGTGAGGGGCCCAAAACTGAACACAGGAATCGAGGGGCGGCCTCACCAGTGCCGAGTCCAGGGGTCAGATCCCTTCCCTGTCCCTGCTGGCCATGCTATTGCTGACACAAGCCAGGATGCCATTGGCCTTCTTGGCCCCCTGGGCACACTGCTGGCTCCTGTTCAGCCGGCTGTCAATCAACACCCCCAGGTCTCTCTCTGACTGGCAGCTCTCCAGCCACTCCTCCCCAAGCCTGTAGCGCTGCTGGGGGTTGTTGTGGTACGCCACACAACATCTGGCATTAAACACTGCATTGGAAAAAGGCAAAGATATACTGTGGAATTATTCAGTTTACTACGGGAACACTGACTTGAGAAATTCAATTCAGGTCAACCTTGTATTTGGTTTCAGTAGTACTCACATTATTCTCTTACAATACAGTAAGGGAACATGTCTTTAAAGCTTCCTGGAATGGGGATTATTAGTAAAATAAAAATTCTCCTTGGGGGGTTTCAGTGAGTGTCTTGTTTCTTGATTATAAAGGCAGAAGAGAACAAGAAAGCAAGAGAATTTAGGAGATAACTTTGAGGACAACTAAAGGGAACCAAAGCATTGTAATAAAACATCATCTGTGGATGTGAAGATGCAGGATGAAAGAAAAAAGTCTTCTGATCTTCATTTTAAAAAAGCTAGCAGGCACTTTCAGATCTACTCAAGACTTATTTTTATTTGACCATGGTTTTTTAGAAAGATGTTTAAATTAAGTGAAAGAAGTATATGCATGTGTTTGAATATATAGCATGACTAAACTCCTCATCCTTACTGCCTTAAAATCACATCATGTCTGCAGTAATATTAGTAAAAGACGGAAAAAAACCTCTAAAAAAAAAAAGTCTCAAACAGTTGAATATTTCCTCTCCCCAAAATGTCATAATTCATAGAAAGGGAATTTCACTCAAGAAGTATCACATGCAGAGTATGATACAGATTAATCAGCTAAAAATAATGTTACTGTGTCCATGTGATAGAGAAAACATGCACTGTGCACAACTGCAGAACAGATCTTTCAGTGGGGATACATTTTAAGCAGTGCTGGGTAGAACAAATTCTATGTTTAAATCAAAGTCAGTAATGTTTTGTACTTGATAGTATAAAGTTTGATTGAAACAGCATCTGGATTCTAGATATCATCCTGGACAAGTATCAAAATTAGTATTGAACAGCAAAGGTTGTATTAATTGAGTCCCATGATGAAACCATAAAAAAAGAAAGGATTCTATTACACTCTCAGTCATGCATGCATGAATCTAGAGTAACAGCTGACATCGATGTTATTTAGTACATTTGAGGCTTAACAGAGAGTAGAATGGGAAAACACAGGATGCTATGACTTTCATATACCTTCAATAGATTTTGTAGTTAAAAGGTGCTTTATTAAAAGACTGCAAATGGACAGACAAGAACTGCTATTTTGTGCTCTTTGAAGATTTAATAGCTATGTGCTAACACTTGTTACATTTATCTCAGAAGATGTCCAGGAAATATGTTATAATAATGCCAGAAGGGAAGTGAGAAACGATTACAATTGTTTTCCTGGTACTTCAGAATGGGAACAAAAAGAGAAATGTGAACTCTCTACTGGGGCCCTGAATTACACTATATAGCGTCAGTTCAAAATAAAAAAAAAAACCCAAAAAACAAAATACCCACCCCCTCATCCCCAAATTCAACCAGACCATATACATTGTGAGAATTGCTCTGGTATCTAAGGTTGTAATGGATGTACTTATTTCCCCTTATGTCTTCTTCCAGGATGTTTTGGGAAACCTGTAGTAAATTTTAACAGGTTTTCTCTCATCTCCAAAGCTTCTCATTGAAATAGCGAAGACTGTGGCAGTGTGAATGCAACTTACACCTTCAAAAAAATAAATATCATATTTATTATAAAACAAAAGATTTTGAGGACTCTCATTCCCTCAGTGGAGGGAAACTGGCAGCAGCTAGTTTGTCCAAAGAGACAGTCTAGGGCCTTTTCTCTAAATGAGCAGAAAGCCTGCTCTCATACAAGGTCTCCCTTGCTTTATGTCTGCTGATTGGCACCGAGCCAGTTATAATCTAAGCAATATTGTAATCACGTAGATATCTTTCATAAACACTGGATAAACACTTTCAATAAGCCATGCCATTAAGAATGGGACCAAGTTACATCCAGTTTTGAAATTTCCGCTTAGAATCATTTCTGTTGATACACCAAAGCATTTAGAAGTCCTAATCACAGCCCAGACCCTATCATACTTAATGCTTTACAAACATGAAACAAAAAGATGTCAAAACTTCAGATTCATCATTTGTAACTGAACAAGCTTTACACTTTCCATTTTAAAAGCAAAAGGCGTCTCTTGGTGCTAGATCAGAGCAATGGAGGTATCAATGATTGTCTCTCTCCTAGCAAAGCAACGCTAATCTGTTTCTGTTCAGCACCGACTGACATTTAAGTAACATTCCTAACAATCAGATTTTGAAATTAAAAACTGATAATGCAATCAGACCATAGAACTTAGAAGGACTTTTCATACAACATTTCTGAACAAAAAAATCTGAAGGTCACTAGGGTCACCAAGACCTGGTATTGATAAAAAAGATTTCTTTTACACAAAGAACAGCATGCTCTATTTAATGCAGTGGAAGCCTGGTACTAACATTCCCCTGCCTGGTATGTAGACTTTCCCCAGATACCACTTTTTCTCGTGCACTGCAAAAAAAGGAGAACTATGCTACCTGTGGTGATGGTCACAGAGCTTCCAAAGGAACAGGGAAGCTATTATAGTTTTTGTTTGTGGAAGTATGGTTTTGGCTGATGTAGGTGAAGATCCATGGAGGTTGCAAACCTCCAGAAAACACATTTGACCTGTACTAACATACACATGGTCTGAGGGTTTCCATGGCTCAGAAATCCATGTATATAAACATTATGCTGCGTTGGCATTCAGAAATTTGAAGTGAGACTTTATTTTCTTAGAAGTTGAGGAATAATTTGAATTTATATGAGCCCTCCAGAAATGGTCAGACTGCTATGTCCTGTGTCTCACAGAACTGGACAAATTCTCCGCAAATGCTACAGAACAGTTACAAAGTACAGCCTTGCATTGTAACAGGAAACAGAAGTCATCTGAAAAATATTTTGTTCTCACATCCAACAAAGCTTTCTTCAAGGTTTTTTACAATTTCTCATGTGACTAGCTTTTCTGTGCACTGAGACAATAAGTTTTAATTTTAATCAGCAAAAGCTGAGTCTGATTGCCTGAGTCTATCCAAAATACACCTTAAGTTTCAAAAAGAACAACAAAAAAATTAATCTCTGATTAAAGGATGCAAAAAAATTGTTGTACCTGTATACTACAATAGTGTACACAGGACTTTAAGAAAAATAAATCCAGATAGAATTGTAGAAGAGTTGTCAAAAATGCAAATCCAGAGAGATTACAGCCTGAAGGATCAGATAAAACAAAGCAAACGAGACATGTGTTGGTCCAATAGTGGAGAAGTTCACAAATTCATTCCTAGTGCCCTGGCTCAATATGCCTCCATGTTTGCCACTTTCATCTCTGCTTCCTTTATATCCCTGCTCCCACCACATGAAGAACCACAGTCCACTTAGGTAAAAGAGACAAGAAGCCAGAGTGCTTTGCTTCAGTATTTTTCCGGCTTTCTTCCCTTACTTCTACCATACTGGTCTCATGCTAGTCATGTCAGAGACTGCCTATAGCAGCCAGTGAGAGAGCGCACCCCTGTAACCCAGCACAGATGGAAGAAAGGGAGAGAGTACATGGTCTAAAACCTCCTGTACTTGAATATTATACCAAGTATCCTCCCATACTGGGTCTTGCATCATCTACTGCAGATGCCACATGGAGGAAGCCAAGCAAGGCACTGCAGGACATCCAAGGTGCTGGTGGCAATAGGGAGATTTGTGGAGGAAAACATCAGAGGAAACGAAATGCAGAAGTATATGACTCTGCATCTGCTTTTTTTGCCCCAGTCCAACCCAGTTATTATCATCCTAGATTAATGGCACTCTGCCACTAAACCTATTGGGACTTCATAGCCAAGTGTATTTTGGGGCATGGAAAAAAAAAAAAAGAAGTCCAATGGATCATATGGCTCAATACTGCAATATGAACGTGGCCCTTTGATTTGCTGTTGAAGAGCCCCCTTTTAGAGGCTTTTATATGACACCTGCCATATTCTGACAGAAGCACCTAATATATTTTATTTAAATCTTTTCCCTCAAAGTACACACATTGTAGTAAAAAAATCTTTATTTTTATTCCAGAAAAATAATTTCATGAGTAAGTACTATTCTTGCTAGAAAGTTTTCATAGATAGGTCCCATATTCCAATCCATCTTGAGAATATTATTCTTCCTATATATTGTGAAGTTTTACTTAATGTGTTAAAGTTTATTTATAGTCATAATTTATAAGCAGTCTTTCATGTGATGATCCATCAGTACACATAATACTACATATACTACACTTAAACCAAAACATATATTCCAATTTCATATTAAATTTAGTGGGTTTTTTCTTACTAAAAATTATCTAATGAACCTTTTTAACAAGAGACTTATACTGTTCTCAGCTGATGTTCAATTTACCACTAGTAGTTCAATTTAAATGTTAAATCACCTTTAAAGAGTCAGCCTGGATATCAAAGAGCAAAAGAGTGCTTTCTTTTATAAATTTGTTTCCAGTATACACAGGGAACAACCAAAGGGGAAAAAAAAAAAAAGGGGGGAGATGTCTAACCAGACTATATTATTTTAAATAGTTGTCTAATACTGGACAATTAGTTGGTCTTACAACCAAAAGTTTTGGGTAGAAATTTTGGAATAAATATTCTGTCAAACATACTGTTTTCTCAAAATTGAAATCCTTCGGTAATATGATATTTTGTCTGACCACTTTTGTGGCTTCACAACTATATTTAATCAACTGGACTGAACTGACATGAACTGATTTTGCACTGTCCAAAAGGTGTGTTTTTCTTCAAGCACAAAATGACAGATTTCAAAACCTCTGAAGATTTTATAAAGCTGAACTAGAATCACCCATACTGCTCCTCTGTAAAATGTCTTTAAGAAACCTGATTCCAGGTAAGTTTTCTAACTATATGTCCTTAAACTCATAACTTAAATACTTCAGGAGTCAAAACATATTACATCTGAAGTAGGCATCTTTGGTCCTTATCCTCATCTATTTTCGTAAGAATTACCACCCGTATTTTGTAAAGAACAACTGTGTGAACTGGCTTTCTTCCCTAGCTGCATTGTTTTCACTTTGTTCTTCTTACTATTGTCTCAAGTACCACCTGAGGAGAATCAGCACCTCTCCAGCAATCAAAGAACTGAGAAAAATCACTCCACAGGAGAGAAGTGGAGCATGCAGTTTGGGGGAAACTGCTAGAGAACTGAAGAAAGCTGCTCACATAGTCAGACTTAGGATGTCTTAAGAGAATTTTAAGTAACTACAAATGTTTAAGTCTGCATATCCAACCTGTATTTTTGCATATGTATATACAGACACATGATTCTGAACTAATGCTTACACATAACCTGTGGAGAAGATTTAAAACTTTACAAATGCTACCAATTTGAAATGAAGCAGTACTGTAGTAGCTACACAAGTACATTCTGAGGTATGTAGTTCAAATTTGAGTATCCATTCCTTTTCTAGATACATGCTTTCTGGAGTATTTTGGGTTTTAATTTATTTTAGTTGATTAGTAGGATTTTTGGTAATTTCAATACAGCAAGAAGCTCAAGTTATCAGTTGTACTTGCTTACAGAGGTGGGGAGGAAGCTCCTTTTGTCACACCACAGGAGAAAGATGAGGTTTGGTCTACATAAAGCAAGGAAAGTATTTCACCTTTGCTGTTTAAGAGATTGTCACACAAACCACTGATTATAAACTGGACTCACAATGAGTAGGACAACTCTCAGACCAGACCCCACAACTTCACTAATAAGTCTTCCTTCCCTTCAATAATTAAGTGCTTTAAAATTCAGCAGAACAGAGCCAGTATGTTCCAAACACAATATTCTAGGTCTGGAAAGGACATCAAGGTCAATCCCTTATTACAAAGGGCAAACCCCAAAGGTAATCTTCTAAAGGTAGATGGTGAACCTTAGACTGCAACAGCAGATGATACTGGAGAAGAGATGGATAACACCAGCATTATGATCCTGTGAAAATCCAACCCTTACAATACTCATAATTAAAACAGATATTATTCCCAAGGTAAAAGATCCAATAGCACTGTGGAATCCCCCAAGACTAGGTTATAAATGAAAGAAATAGGCTAAACAGTTGCTCTCTGGCAACCCATACAGCTTTCCTGTAAAAATCTCTGGCAATCCATACAGCTTCCATGACAGCAGGTACAGCCATATGAGACAAAAAAATGAGCTCTCATCATTTTTAGCTGGTTTACAAGTCTTCAAGTAAGCTGGCAATGGAATGGTAGTGAAAAGTGTGATATGAAGTGATAGATAAACCACCAAGGTGATGCACAGCTATCATATCGGCAGATGTAAACTAGATGAATGTTATCATCATTTCAGAAAGTGCAACTCTGCCATGAAAGTAAACAAATCAATATTTCAAAACCTATAAAGTGACAACACACAAAAGCGATACACTTCATTTTCTGCCTTGGTAGACAAACCTATCAGTGGGGCTTCCATTTACATGGGATAGTGTGAGCAAGATGTAGTATCTAATCCAAACTACCTCAATATCCTCCATGGAATTTCATTCCCTTTACATTTCACAGCAAGAACAGCACCTCCATTCATTTTGGATGCACCTACCACAAAACACAACTCTTTACCTCACCCTGGTCCGTGCAGACCACCAAAGACTGCCTCACCTGCATTTGCTCCTCTTACCTCATCTCATCTCTCTGTATCTGAGTAGCTCTGAACAGACACTGTCTGAAAACAAAGGAACATGTTACCACTTTCCCCAGCAAAGTGAAAAGTGTTTCCCCAGCCTGTGCTGCCCTCCAGCCCAGGACGACTTCTTGGTTTAAGGACCAGTCATTCTGGGTGAGAAATTCCACTTTGTGTGTGTTGGAGGGGGGCAGTGGTGGGATAGACACATTTTTAAGTAGACTCATTAACCCTTATTATTGTCACTGACCACCAGCACATGTGTTGGAGAAGCTACTTTTTGATAGCATTGTACTAGCTTTGAGTACATTTCCTAATATACTGCTTACAAGGCTTGTAGACAACTGTGAAGCATTTCCAAATAGGCTGTTACAAATAATTCTGAATAACTGTCATTCAGCAAGCCTTTACAGACATTGTTGCCTCCTTAGAAAAGGAGATTGACTGAGAGCATTAAATCGATACAAGCCCAAGCTGATCCTTGGCTTCAGCATGAGACTGAAAATTGGCCTTTGAGTGTTTTGAACACTTTTGTATTTCCTTCAAGGTCTGTGTAGCACTAATGAACCTTTAAAATTCTTCATCTTCTCTAGGTCCTCAATGATATCACTTGAATATTAACTAGTAGGTCAGATGACAATGAATGTTTTTTTCTACTAAAACCATTAACAAGAAAAAGTTTTACACTCTCCAAGGTCCTCTGTGTGCCTTCCTATTCCTTGGCAGCAGCCAGTCCCACTGCCCCATCTGACATCTAACAGCTTTAAGTAACTGTAAAAGCCACCTTTGTCTGAGAGACTCCCGCTTCATCAACAATGAACTTCTGCCATCAAGACTTAAAGAGAATTCAAAAAACCCCATAACTTTTGCAAGATTAAGTGCAGAATCAGCCCTCCATGTCTATTATTCTAGAAACAATTAGGAAATAGCTCACTTTTGTACAAACAGGTCTATAGCAGGTCTTAGTTTTTGTCTTTGCCATGTGATATACATTAAGAACTGAGAAGCAGTACCATTATATTCTAGTGTGTTCCCATTATATAAAGAAGTACATGTACTCATAGACAGTAACAATAGTTACCACCATAAACCAGGAGCTAATCTGCCAGTCAGAAGAAGTAGGATTACTCTCATTAAATGCAGAAATTCTCATCAATGCAAACAACCTCAGGCTTCCATGATTCTCACAGATAGAGGGTGCAATTCCTTTCATCCTAAATTAGATGCCGAATATAGGTCAGATTAATCTCACCCTAGCTCTACCTGTTTCTCTCTAGTAACTACACAGATAGCCCAAGGTGACTAGTTCAGACACAGCTATACAAAGCTAGGGAAGATTCATCTTGTTCAAGATGCCTACAAGCTACCAGTAAGTTCCCTCTCTATAGAGGAGCCAAAGATATATCGAGAAATGTGTTTACATTAGGAAGCATCAATCCTGTAGAAATTGGTGAAAAAAAGTAATAGTTTTGCATATCCTAAATCAAGAAAAATTTAAAATGGACAAGAGACAGAACACCTAACCAAAATAGCAAAATAACAACAAAACCCAACTCCCCACCACACTTACCTGAAGAGACACATATTAAAGGTCTTATTTATTAACTCTCACAAAAATAAAACCTGAGCAAATTTTACACGCAACAAAGAGGCAAAGTCATTTAAGATAAAGAACAATACTGGCTGTAGAACAAATACTAATAAACTGGCTTCACACTTGCCTTAGCCAAAAATTGGAAGGCTTCTAAATTTCACAGGAATTCAGCTAGGGAACAACCAGCCTGTAACAGGGCAAAGAGCCCTGCCAAAGTGAAGAAGGACTATAAAAGCCCTAAAGGGATTTATATACTACAGCAGCTGTGATGGCAAGAGGAAAGACAGATTCAGGAGGTCCCTTCCAATCCTATACTCCTAACTTAAGTTACTATTTAATAGCAGAAGTCACAGTGATCAAAGAGCACTAGCATTCATGTAATTCAAGATACAACTTCCCATTGCTCCTCTTCTTCCCCAGCCTCACCCACATCTCAGCCCCCTCTACCTTTATCTGACCCTAAACCATTAGTCCCAGATTGAGTAAACAGCCCTAGGGTTTTCTTTAAGTAAATTACCTCCACCCTGATACTGAAGAAAGAAAAAGACAGCTTCCAATCCCTCTTGCTTCATTACCACAGAGAAGATACTATACAGCTACACAACAGAAATATTTTGAATTCACCCCAGCAGCATTCTTATTTACACACCATATGATATTGCATTTCAAGGCTGAAGAATAACACAAATAAACCACTCTGGTAAAACACTTCCTTTAGGAAATGAGATATTGTTTTATGTTTTAAAACTACCCACAAGATATAACCTAGGAAACACATCCTACTTCCACTTGTAAGACAGGTTTATCTCACCAGAAGAACTCCACAGCATAAATGAAGTCTAATACTAGTTGGGAGGCACCAGCTAAATCCTGACTGTGATGAGAAGAAAGGTTTCACCTGGGCCTTACAGGAATGTTCTCCTCCTCTTTGGGAGGATAATCAAATATCAGAATTAAGAAAGCAAAGCAGCGGCACCTGCAAAGGTGGCACTAATACTCAGAAAAATGGATCCCTAAAGAAATTTTCTAGGGAAGCTTGTATACTTTATGAGAGTACATATTACCTAAGTAAAATGAAAAGCATATAAAACAGCTCCAATGTCTGCACTGAGGTGTGAACTACCATAAAAGTGGAAATACTTTAGAAAAATATTTTAGGGGGAAAAAAAAAAAAGCATGAACATTCATGTAGCCACATTTAAAAAATCACACAAAACCAACCCAAAACTTGGACCAACTGCTTTCTCTGAAGAGTGAGCAGCACCCAGAAGCATCCTTAGTTCTGAAATCCAGTGTGGCTAGCTGAGGAGAGAGAGGGGTGCCATGCCACTGTCACTCCTTTTGGCACTCCCCATTGCACTGCTTTACACAACATTCAGGAGGGAAGAGGCAGGGTCTTGAGGCACCTGTGGCTTCATGAAACCTGCATGTTAGGGATATGCATGTGCAAGGGTTGCTGGTAACAGTGGTAGAAGATGTCCTGTATGGCAAAGTGCAGTAAGTAGATCAGTGCTTTCTGGCAGGGAAGAGAGGAGTGTGATGTATCCAGGGAAACTGGGGTTCGTGCTGGTGGGGGCAAGACAGTTTTGTGTAGCATGTGGTGTTAAGATGGCAGATACTTTAAGGGAATGTGTTCATGAAGTGCAGTAAAAGGTGCTTGAAAGTCCTTAAAGAAAGAGTTTCTTCAGGCATTACTGAGGGAAAGAAGTCAATATTCAGTGGAGTAGGAAGTGACTCAGGACAGCAGTCATATCCTCTAAGTATTTTTGGTGAACCCAGATTGGTTTCAGTGACCAAATTCACATTTTTTCCAGTTAAATTTTATGACAGAAAAACTACAACCATTCAATCCTTGTTGTAGCTGGAGCTTGGACGTAGTGCTCTCATGAGAAGATGATGGATAACCATTTGCATGAGTTGTTATTGCAAGGGGAACAGTATTTGCATAATTAACCTTTCACCTGATTAAGCACTAAGAGATTCATGGGGGCAAATCACTGAACCTAAGCAACTTATTGAAAAAGTAAAGAAAGATAGGAGGCAAAATTAAGTGGCTTTATATGATCCTTCACAGCTTGAAGCTAGTCTAGAAAGACCAAGATGTTATAAATAGGAAAGGACAAGTATCGTATCCCCTCCAAAATGCTGCTGACCTTGGTGACAAGGTATATACTGGCTATATTTGTTATTTCTGAACAAATACTTTTTCCAAAATACACTGTTCAAAGTTTTCTGAAATGCTAAAAAGAATCACTGCTGCTCTTAGCAAAGCTCTTCTCCACTAATTGCAATACAGCTGCTATTAGCCAGTTCCCCTGGCCTCTCCAGCTTCCACAGTGATTTGAAACCCTGATAATGTTTTTCATTTTGTTTCTTCTGTAGACAGAGGCAAAAGTATTTCCTTTCCAACAGCATGACACAGGCCACAGACAGCCTGACGCCAAAGCTTTCTGCAGATCAATATATTTAATGCATTTGAAGTCAGTAAAATCTCTCAGGCTAGTCCAGAGTTGCCTGAGGAAAAAGAAAGCCAAAAGGCTAGAGAGCTGTGCGCATACGGATTTAATGTTCAATTTGCTTACTTAAGAATCTCTCAATTTTAACAGAAACCCATTTAAGTTACCTTGGGTTGGAATGTATAGTATTTTTTGTCAAAAAGTTTTGGTGAGCGTGGAGAAACATTTAATGTAGTAAGTGGAGTGAGATACACTGAAAGCCAGGTTGGCAGGAGGTATGTTCATATGCCTAAAGACAGAACAGTGAATAAATCCCAAAGATTGTGGGAACAAAAATATTATCAATCTCATCACATCAATTCTTCTTCTCCTCATCTCCAAGATTTATTTTGTTCATTGAATATTGCTCCAGACACTCTGACCTTTCCCACAAACTTTCCTTGTTTACTTAAGATATCTCTCATTTTCATTAACCTTCATTCTTTATTACTCCAAAGCACCTTTCCTGCCCATCGATGAAGTTTTACTGCCTCTTATATACAACAGCCAGAAACAATCACACAAGTGAGGAATCCAGTCGTTCTCCTATCAAATTCATCAGAATTGTTCTTTCACTCAGCCTCAAAAATTCCCCAGGGATTCCCATTCACGCTACCTTCTTCCCTCCTCCAACTCCACCAAACTATATGAAGAAAAAAGGAATAAGCATTGCTAAAACAGCTGTCATACTTTTCAGTCTTATTTCATATCCATCAGAAAACATGACTATGTACTAGACTAGCCCACAAAGCCCTATAATACCACAGAGCAATTACTATCTTGCCGTCAATCCATAAAAGCTGCTAAATAATGTTACCCTAAGTTCACTATAGATCTTGCAAAACAGAAACATTTTTATTGCTTACATTTGGAAGTGCAACTTAATAAACTTCACCTCTAGGTACAACCTTGGGCTACCAGAACCAGTGAATAAAACAAGATCTTCCACCTTAACATAGTATTAACTGTGATGCTCAAACACACATTGCTTTAAATGCAAATATTAATTTCATATAGTATTTATATATTCATATATTCATATATTATTTATATTATTTATATTAATATATATATATTTCATGCTAATATTTCAGCAAGAATGAATGCAATTATTTCATCAAAGCAGATGCAGTGGGAGGTAAGCAAGAAGAGGTAGCTGTTACTGGTTTGTGGGAAATAAATTGAGTCTTTTTCTCAGACATTTTTTTCTTGTATGGATTAGGTGATTAGAAAGAGAAATGTTGCCTTTTTGTTACATCAAAAGGTCTGGCTATGAAGTTCCAGACCACTTGTGCTGCTTTCCTGAATACTAACAGTCCGGGTTAACCCAATAATATTTGCAAAGTGTTTATAATATTTTTAATAGGATTTCTGTTATATTGGATTTATAGTATATCACACAATCATTAAATTTAACATCATTTATTTCTCTCTCTGAGTGCATCCCATGCTGCTACAAATCATCCTGCTATGTTACAGTGTTACAACAAAGTAGGGTCCCTGCCACAAATTCCAGGTCTGACTCAGGCAGGTCTTGGGAATGCCACTTTATTCCTTTGTAGCAAATATAGGAGGGGGGCAGGTGAATTATATTGTCTGGGTTCAGCACAGCAGAACAGAAGAGAATTAAAGGAACAGCTTCAGTGTCTGTCTTTTGTGCAGTGTTGTGTCTGAAATGGCAGAAACCAGCTGTGGGTATTTCACCTGGGGACCAGGCCTGCCTGATGCCATGTCAGAGGTGTTGGGCAGCAGCCCAGCTCTCTGCACGTCTCTGCTTACCAAGTCAAATTGTGGATGCGCTGCTTCAGCCAGAAGCTTTATGTGATGCCTATCAAAGTTCCTAAAGAACTCAGTGATCAAAAAAGTGATAATCCGCTCTGAGAAAAACTGTCCTCGTGCAGGTCCCGAGGCCTCTTGTGGCTTGAGCTTCTTGTGGTGGAAAAGTTTAGCCTGGAAGCAAGTACGCAATAAAAATTCGCACATAAATTCACATCACAATGCTAACTCTTCTCTGCATAAACTTCTCATTGAATCAACTCTTCCTAGCTGCTTGCCCCTGCTATGCAGCAATGCATAACGGAATATATGAATTTTAGGAACCAAGCACCAGTTCCTACTCTTCCTTGTGATCTACAGAAAGCAGTTTTTGCCCATGCCTTCTGAAGAAACTGCTGTAATGTCACATAACAGCTGCATGCTAAAAAGGCAAAAAAGATGTATGATGAGATATTAAAAAAAGGACTTTTTCTACCTCAACAGGACTCCCATCCGTGCAGCAAAGTTTCTGTTTTGAACTCGCATTTTCAGTGATCTTGACTGTAATTTTTGAATCCTACAGTACAGGCCTCAAACTTTGCACATGATTTCCCAGTCCATGAGAATATCTGTTCTATCATTTAAATTTAAATATGGCTTATGTGATACTGTAGCATCTAGGAAGTCCAACCAATACTGAGTTGGGCAGATGACAGAAAACATACTTCACCTGAAAACTTGTAGTCTTTTATATGCCAGTAGTGTAAGTAAAAACTCCAGTATAGTCCATTGGCATATGGATCAGAGGCCAAATTCCTCTCTGGAATAGCTCAACCAGTTGACTTCAAACAACCCGTACCATTTCATTCCAGAAAGAGTTTGTCCCAAGGGCCTTGCTAATGCTTTTGATCATAAACATTAAAAGGGCAGTAATCCTCAAGTTCAAATGAATTAACATGCTAGGTTTCTATAGCTCAGAAGAAGTAAAAGGTGTTCAGTCTACTGTGAAAAGAAGGCATTTGTCTGATAAATGAAAAAAAAACCCCACCAACCCATTGTCAAAACAAGCGTGTATATGATGGTTTCAAAATACAAATTATTCACTCCTAAGCACATACAAGGCTAAATATTATGGACGGCAGGACATAGCAATGCTCTTTGGGAAGCTTCTCACAAGGAAAGCAAATTCTGCACTCTTTAAACTCTGACTCTACTCACTCAAGGAAGCCCACGGAAATCACTGGGACCATCCATCTTGCTGTGAAGTGACCACACCTGTGCTTCCCAGTGCAAGACTAGAAACCTCAACCATTCTAAAGGGTAGCTGATACTATACTTATTTTTGTACCTGTGAAATGAGTTACACCAAGAGACTTTCAACAATAGCAAGAGGTGAATAAGAGGGTACAATACAATGCTGCTGTAGGCCTGGATTTGTTGCACATATTTAATTAGTATTCCAGGCTGCCAAGTAAAGGTCAGTGGAATAACAGGAACATCTCATGCAGACTGCTAGATCTTAAACTAGCTAGATCTTAAACTAGCTATTATCACTCAAGGAAAAATCACAAGTTTCATGTGAACAAGTCCTTTCCTAAAACAAACACATATTTCATCAAAAAAGCAGCAATATCATCCTCAAAAATTATTTAAAAAAGCAGTACCGGAGTTATGACTTCTTATAAATTCCTGGAACAGCATGTTCTTGTTAGTTACCTATCTTTACCAGAAAAAAACAAAAAAACAAACAAACAAACAAAAAAAAACCAAACCCAAACCAAAACAAACAAAGCAAGAAACAACAACAAAAAAAAGAAACAATATTTGAAAAATATTAGGCCAAGGAAAAACTTGCCCAAAAGACAGACATACTAAAGAAAGACAAAACAGAAGTCCTTTCCTACATAATAATTCCTCAAGAAAACTCACTTTTATGCTCTTTTATTCTTCTACAATTCTATAAAGATCTCAGAAGTTTCAACTGTAATTTTGCAGAAGATTAAAACAAAACCACCCTGATATTTTCAGTGAGACAAAGCATTAAGAAGAGACAATAACATCATGTGTTAGTATGGAGAATGTAAATTACAATACCTTCAACAGAACAAAATTAAACTGTATTAAACATTGCCGTGAACTGTCATTAAGTACATCTATAAACCATATTTAGGTTAAAATAGTGAAGACAAGACAACATATTTTTTCTGCTCAGGTTAACAGCTCTAGGTGAAGTTAATATGGGTGTGAATTCAAACTCCCAACCTGAAATAAACCCCATGCTATTCCATCCTGCAAATAGTCTGGAAAAGAACAACAGTTCTTGTGTGAAATGACTCTAAGAGAAGAATCTTAGTATTGTATGTTGGTAGGAGAAGAAATCTTATTTCTTTAAGTGGGTCTTGGCCAAGAGGAAGTGTGGACCACATGCAAATTTACACATCTGAACATGAAAACTGTCACCAGAAAATGCTTGTGCAGTGGCTGCTGAAGCTCATTTCTCTAATGTCCCACCTCAGCAACAAGGTGCTCATCTCAAATTCAGGAATCCCTGCAACGCTGAAACAGCAACTAAGCCCCACCCAGTTGTTTCTCATATCTGCTCATTGTACACCTAACAGGCACAGGCAGATTCGCACTCCTCAGAAAATGCCCTTGTTTTCCAGCGTGCAGGTGGAAGAGGTAGCATCCTGTAGTACACAAACATACAGCTGGAGCCCTTACTGGAATGTGAGGGATCTCGTTTCCAAGCTCTCCCCACCCTGAGGTGGTGTGGATACCACCATTCCAGCAGATAAGCTGGTCCATAAACAGGAGTGGGGAGTGGTCCACTGGTCCCACTAGAGCCCTGCCAGAGCAAAGCTGCAAATTTCATGCAGCTGGCAGCAAGCCGCGTGAGAGGATAGCACCACCCAGTGCCTGAGCAGTTTGGTAAGGAAGAGGAGAGCCCTTGGTTTCACACAAGCAGCGAGATCCCACATATCTGTCGGGCCGCACTGACAACCACGAAGCCTAACAAGTCCCTTTAAAAAACCCTGCTGTGGCGACCTACCTCCAGAGAAGAGCCCGGACTCTGCAGCCTCCAGGCACTGGGCTCTGCTCAGCCTTTGCTATGGGCTATTTCAGGGCAGTTTCTGCTGCGTTTGCAGGTTTCCACCCAATTCTGGCATGCACTACAGAGGGAGATTGTGTGTCCCAGCCCTATGTCTTTATTGAGCCTTCCTGGGACTGGCCACTGAAGACACCTGTTTCAGCCCTAAATATGACAGCAGAGAAGCACAGAGAGTACATCCCACCCTTTGTTCTTACACATAAAGCATTTCTCACCCAACATTGTAAACACTTCACAATTCTCCCACCAACTGCAGTGGGAAGTGTATTGCATCTTCTATATTTTGATTTAATTCTCCTCTGTACCTTGCAGCTGAGAACAAAAAATGTTGTCCTTGTGATAAATTTCCTTACCATAAGATTACAGACACTAACAACAATGAGGGAAAGAAGAAACACTAGGAAAAAAATGAAGTGCATTACTTAGACAAAATAATGGAAACCATAAATCACTGCACTGACAGGATTAAATGTGAAACCTTTAATTATACATTTAATCATTTACCAACTTCTTATTTTCCCTGTAGTAATGTTCATGAAGCTTCAATAAGATTTGAGTCTGAGGACGATTTTATTTTATATGTAAATTGCAAAAGCAATATACATAGAAATGATTTTAAGAATAAAAATAATATTAACTTTCATCTTCAACTATGTTGGCACCTCTACTGAACAACTTTATTGTTCTCAGTCATACTGGCCCTCACTTAATGGCATCACTGTGTCAAAGCATGTCAAGTCCATCTCCCTTGCACAGATAGTAATTAAACCAAAGTAGAACTAAGGGCAAAATAAGTGGTGGTTCAGAAAGTACACTACTGTATTAAAGCAAGAGAGTGTAATTACATTGTTGAAGAAGACACCGTGTTATTTATGAAGTATGGACAAACCTGTCTCCACTGCCTTTTCCCAAAGGAGGCAAAAAGCAGCTGCTGGAGCAGAAAAGTGACTCCTCAGCCCCTGAACACCTTTTGCTATGGGTTCCGGAGTCCCCCAACAGAGATCAGGGCTGTTGCTGCTGTTGCTGTTGGGTTCAGTGTGGGCAAGTACATAACCTGATTTCTGTAAAAATTCTGTGCGCCAGCATAATCTTTCAGCACATTCAGAGCAGTACATACTGAAAACTAAAAACCCGAACCAAAACAAAAATCAAAAGTAGCAGAATTGCCCTTCTTCTAACTGGAGAGTAATGCAAAGTCCAGACAGCCTTAGTGTTTACACAGATCCCTTCAAACAACGTGCAATAGGAAAAAGCAGATTTTTATCAAAGTTGAAACATTGCTTGTATGATGAGAAAAACAGACTAATATGATAAGAAAAACAGACTAATATTATACTAAACACATTATCTAATAGCAATTGTAAAGGCACTATTACACTGCTAAATATTCCATTGCATATCAGAGAGCTGTTGGCAGGAAAGTACTTGTCCTCTGGAGTACCCTTCGTTTTGTTCTATCATGTTGCAGGCTCTAGCAAATTGCCCTAAGGTTCCTAGGTGGGGTGGGCTGTCACACACCTAAAACAATAATTCAGCTGCTCTGCATTTTCTTTTTAATAAAAGTGTCCACTGGGCCTGGGTTGTAGGGAAGATGGGTTTGCTCCACTCGTTCAGCTCGTGCTTTTTGCCCTGGCACAGAAGACAGAAGGAGAAGGGGCCTTGCCAGTGTTTAGGGTGAAGAAATGGGCAGGACCAAATACAGTGGAGAAGCATGCACTCAGAGGGAGTTTCAGTCATCCCAGTGGAGGAGGACAACATTTTTATTATCTCTTGTGTAGAGACACAAACCACCAGATGGAGGACTCTGAGGTAATCTTCAAGTCTTATTTGGATTTTCTGCTGTGTTAGTCATCTGGTTTGATTTGGATCATCTTTTTGAAAAATAAGTCGTGCTCTACACAGGACTCCTGAATCGGTTGGATGGGTTTTTTGGTACTTGACAGACCTCCTGGCTCACTGCTCGTTTCCTCAATTGGAGGAAATGCTCCAGACTGCTGTGGTCTCTGCCTCTACCACTTTTTGGAACAGGGAAACCCCAAAAGAAAAGGGGATCATACTGTTAGCTTCTGACTATCACATAAAGTCAACTCCGCATTTGCTTCTCAGCTAAGTAATTTTTTCCATTGCATTTTGTAAGCAAGAAAAATTGCCTGGGGAAAGCATGGAGCATGGGTCCAGATCTGTAGCTGTCAAAGTACAGTCAGCACCAGGAAAATGAGTTTTCTTCCTTTCTTTCCTCTTTTGGATCTCTTTTTGAATCATGAGGAAGTTTGACTGATGTAGTAATAGTTCGATTTTTTCTGTTTCATCCACCCAGTTTGAAGAGGATATTAACAGTACAACATGCATAAACCCCCCCATGACACAGAACTGCCTATTCTATTAAATCCATGTTCAAGGCTTGAACTGAAAATGTAGGAGGTGTTTGGCTTAGTACTTCTGAGAACATGTGGGGCCTCAGTGTCATAGACCTGGAAACAGGAGACAGTTTTGTCATCTCAAAAATTACTGGAGAGGAAATTCCTGAGGCAACGCTTAAACAGGATCACTTGTATACCTGACAAGGCAAGACTGAGATGCCAGGACATTTACTCACCCTGCCAGCAAGATGGTCTGTAGGTCTTTGGAGGTTTTCTCTCTTTCCTTTCTCTAGTCCACTCATGCATCAGTTCCCTTAGAGATATGGGACAGCCAAGTGAATTTACCTTTCCTGGTCTGGGTGTGAGATGGTTTCCTGTGACAGAAAGGATATAGAGACCAAATGTGGCATATGAAGGCACTGGAACAATCATTTCCAATTATACTATAATGCAAGTAGTTCCTACCTCCTGCCTTCAACAGTTGCCAATATTGAGGAATAAAAACCCCAAGAGATGGTTTCCAAATAAGCAGCCTAGGGAAATTATTGCTTAGTAAGTGCCAGAATCTTTTATACTGTCCTGTTTAGTTGTAGAGAAATAATATGTGTGAGGAGGGTTTCCAGTGTTTTACTCAATAGTGTCTTAAAGCAATCAATTCTACTAGCTAACCGAGTACATTTCAGATAAGTTTTTCTTTCATCAGTGTTAAATGCATTTATTTTTAAAGTTTCTATCCCACTGTTCAGGTACTACATCAGTGACCGTGATATTTTCTGAAATATTCAGTTGATCCCATAATTTTATGCATATTCTTTCCTGTACCTTTTCTAAACAATTTTTGCTATTTGTTTTTTCACTCCAGAATATCTTCCTTAAAGATTATTCATTGGTTTTGTGTGTTTTTTTAATACCTAGAATTTTTGTCTTTAAGGATGAGCTAGTCAGACCTAAATATATTTCAGAATGGTGACCAAGCATTTCCGTTTCCCTTTTTTCCTCCCTGTACCACAAAGTGAGCTGTGGGAGACCAGTTTAAAGTCAAGCATGATAATAATCTATGGCACTTTTCTGCTCCATTTCCTTCAGAAAAATGGTGCAGCTGGTAGAGAAGTGGAAGAGGAGAATTCAGAACACACATGCAAATCACATCCTCTACAACCACTGGGCTGCCATGGGTCAAGTGGAGAAAAGCAAACATGCAAACCCCCAAACACACGGCACTTAAGAACATTGTAAAAAGCAGAAATGGGCAAATGTCTAGCTTTGAGGATTTTAGAGATCCCCTGAATAATTTTTCTGATTTGTCAGCTGAATATCCAAGAGACTGGAATAGTTCAGAAAAAAAGAAACAATCTAAGAATGGATAATTATTTTAATTGCCTCACAAAGCCTAAAATATAGAGGACTTTCACTAGGAATAACTCTAGAATTGAAATTGGAAACTTTTTGTCAGAGATTTTTCTATTAAAGGTCATGGGTATCAAAACCTATCATCTCTCTTTAGATCAATTATAAAGCTACTATAAATAAAGTCTTCTGTATGGCACCTTGTCATTGATTCCCACTTCAGTGTAATCAGCACTGCAGACACAGGAAATTCTTAAAATACGCAGCAGTATTCTCTACTTATTGCACTTAAAATGGAGTCAGGAGTTCTGTACTTTTATTTCAAGATATTCATTGTAATTGCTCATTAAGCAAATTATTTTATTACTGTTTAGATGAACACAACTACTATATCAAAATACAGTGTAACTATGACAACAGTAATTCATAGTTTACCACTCTCTTTATTACTAAGCAAATTAAGTAATTTTGCTGAATTATTTCTTTATAATAAAAAAAATAAATAATTTCCAGGCAGCAGCGTTAGCATTTACAGTTCTTAGAACTAGTCCAATATCTTCTATGACAATTGTAAATACATCAATATATCTTTGTTGGATAAAAACAGATCATAAAACTGGAAAATATAGTGACTATTCTACTGAAGCTGTCAGAGAACTGTTGACTGTTAGACTGTTAGAAAACTGTAGGTGACTGTTCCAAAGCTCTGGCTAAAAAAAAAAAAATATATATATATATATATATATATATATATATATATATATACTTGTCAACTTCTAAACAAACACTAAAAAAAAAAATCTGTAGTACATTTACTCACATACAAATGAAAAATCATGCTAAAAAAACCCCTTATGGAAATATAACATTTTGCTATCCTTCAGATGACACTGCTATATGTTGCTAAAAAAGATTTGGGAATGTGAAAATGGAAGGGTGAAGAATAAGTAGGATGACCTGAAAAATCTAAACCCAACATTTGCATCATTTTTTTTAACAGCTCAAACTGAAATATGTCCCCTGAAAATCAAGACAGCAAAGGGGCCCAGAAGAGCAAACTGCTTGCTGAGTAAAGCCTCCCCAGTGCCCATGACTTCCCAGCTTGCCATGTGGAAATGGTGAATGTAGGCACAGCAGAAGGGCAGCACGGACAGACAGAGAATGAAGAGGCTGGGAGGGTTTCTTGGGAACAGTATAGAACCTCCTTGTTCTGGCGTGCTTGGATGAAAGTGGGGAAGCCAGACCTCAGGTGCTGGTGAGTGACACGAGGAGCAACCAGATGAGCTTCTAGGGGTACATCAGCAGGAAAAGAATGAGGACCAGGTAGTTAGGAGACACTGGTGAATCTTCATACTTGTAGATACTCCAAACTCAACTGAACAAGTCCTTGAGCAACGTTATCTAAATTTCCCTTGCTTGGACTAGGACATCGTTGATGCCCTCCAGAGGTTTGTTCTAACCAATGCAATTTTGTGATTCTATGAAATACTTAATTTGCCTGCAGTTTTGTCCCTCGAATAAAAGAATTGTGGAAGTAAAAATAGAAAAAAAAAAAAAAAAAAAAAAAAAAAAAAAGGAAAAACAATTTATCTTGTATTTAATAGTTTTCTGAAAGAAGAGATGCTGAATTTGAAAAGAAAATACCCTGAACAGGGTAAACCTGTTAGAACACTACTAATTGCATTTGTATGTTTTATTTTATCTTTCACTCTCTATTACCTATATGATTTGTAAGCCAGTCACCTTGTTCTGCTGCTTTCCTTTCACTGAATTAATGCAGACCGATAAAAGATTAAGTGACAATGTAGTTCTCATCAGATTCTTGACTGTTCTAGGTAAGTTCCAAGTCTAGGTAGGCGCTAGAACTGGTTAGCACAGTTTGGTAGGCAGCTTTCCCTATGTCACATATTGTCAGTTTACAAGTGACGCTGTAATAAGTGGGGATAGATAGGACATGGAGATCTTGAGTCAAGCCTTCACAAAAGGACTTACAGGGGCCTTTCATTTCACCTGATGTTTTCCTGGGCAGAAAGCTTCCACTGTACCATGGGATGGCACTAGATTGTAGGCATTACCATTTTTCCAGGTGCATGCTCCATCTGTTTTTCCCTCTTTGCCTCTTCATGTTTACCCAAGAAAAAGCATGAATTTAGCACCATACACTTTTCAAGCCTGAGTAAGCAGCTTAATTATTCAGACAAAATACTATTGATTTGCAAGTGTCTGAACAAATGAAATTCAGGCTTGCCAACCTCATTGAGAAGGACAGCCAATCTTCTCGGGGAATTTCCAATTGTGTTACTTACAGTTCTTTTTCCCTTTTTTTATTTCAGGGGCATTTGATACAATAGAGTGCAACTTCTGGTATTGTGTGCACACAGCATCTTTTGAAATCAGGGGAGACTTTGTTTAAATGCAGAACTTCAGCTTCCTCTAAATTCAAGATCAGCCTATGTGCACTCAAAGACAATACACAAATAGGGGAATCTGACAGTGATTAAAAAAAAAAAAAAAAAAAAAAAAACCACTGAAATGAATGGGACCATATACAGCTATGAATGTGTTACCCTTATACATGAAATATTTCTCACACTCCATCATTGACTTCTCACACCACATTTTCAAGGTTCTCTAATGTCATTCCATAGGATCATTTTCCAAGAAGCCATGCCTTTTTTCTTCAGTATTTCCAAGTGTAAGCATTTAGACAATGGACATGCATCTTCCCCAGTATTCACTTTTATCACAGCAGGCATGCTACAAAATAGAAACCCTATATACTACATTTACTAAATGTAGGTAGGAAGCAACTTCCCAGTCTATAAATGGACCGTATTACTCATTATGTTATTTGCTATAACAGTTGAACACCAACAAGCTGCAAATCCCACAAATATCCAAAAATGGCTACCCAAAAAGCCCTAAAATTAGGTTCTTGACAGATAATAACTAATGCTGTACACCCCTACTCTTTATGTTCTGAACAATATGTACAATATTTATGCAGAAGAAACCAGTATTTAAAACTCTTACATTTATCATAAAAATAGATTTTATTACAGAAAACAGTGACTTCCCATAAGAGATTTACAATTGATTAAAAAGGATGGCTTGTCCTAAAACACTTACATGATTGCATGCAAAGAAAACAGATGGTCTGTGTAACAGTAATTTGATTTCTTCCAGTAAACATTACTCATAATATAGAAAACGCTTATGTTGATCTCTTCCAGAATGATGTGTGCGCTTTGCATCTCTCTTTAAATGAAGCCTGTAATTCCATTCAAGAAACAGCACAGCAGCTCTGGTTTCCCAACAAATCAAATAAAATCAGGTAGTCTAATGCATCATTCCTCACTTAAGAGCCTGACAACACAGAGATTGATTTTAACTTTTCACTCTCCCAAAAGTGCTTAACATAATGCCATGCTCCTTTCTCATTTACTCCTTTTGTAACGCTTCTTCATACCAAAAAAAGAACACCATTTCTACCTTCATCTCTGCCTAAGAGAAGTATCATAAGCCAAAATACAATGTCTGTTCTCTTCTGATTGCATCTAACATTTTTCTTTATATAACTGCAGGTATATAAGAAGGGAGAAAAAAAGTCTTACTGATAACTCTCCATCTGTCCACCTCAAATTCTGTTCTATCTCTTGAGTCACACCAAGAATGCAGCTCATGGAACTTCAGCACCAAAATTTACCTGAAATTACTCTACTCGAGCTTTATGTTTCCTCAACACTGGATAAAATACCATCTGCCTTCGTAAGGCACGCAGTCCTCATGATGTCATGTAAATCACTGAAGTCCTTGGGACCAAACCGTGATAAAGGATTCATGTTGCCTTTTACAGATCTTTTGCACAGGCTAATATAGGTGGATCTTTTCAAAGGCACAGATTTAACCCTTAATGTGGACTATTACATCTGGTCCTAATTTTTACAGGGGCTTCACACTGGGATATGTTCCATCATCTGCAAGTAATAACATTCCTGCTGGGATGTAACCCTATTTGTCATTATCTTGTCTTGTTTGATTACTGTCGCTTCACCTGACTGGCCTGGACTTACCCCAGCCAAATGAAGTAAGGGCACAGTCCTATTAAATGCCTGCTGGGAACACCCTACACTGCTGCTCTTGTCAGTGGGAATTAAGGGTTCTCGGCACATTGAAACAGGTACTCAGACCCTTGAGAAATTGGGCTCTTAATTAGATATTCCCTCATGACATTGTGTGATTATTTAATGTTCTGACAAGACACCTCAACGATCTCACAGGCCCTGAATTAACTACCTTGGAAGAGCTCTTTGCCAACTGCAATTCTGTGAAACCCTTGTCATGCTTGACCATGGAAGCAAATTGCATTTCATGGAGCATATGAAATGATTTACCCAAAGAATGGGCTGAATTGTATATAACACGAACTCCTAGTCAGGCTCGAGATGTCCAGTTTTAAATAGTTGTTCTTTCTTTGTCCCTTTCCTAATCCCTTGCATGTGCCCTTCCCTCCACCCTTCCATGCACACTTTTTATTGTCCCACTTGCTGGCAGAATTCAGCAGCAGCAGCAGTAGTCCTTGTGGCAATGTGGGATGATTCATCACGCAGTCTACATGAGGCAGATTAATACTACCAGAGCAGTCCCTTATTATAAATTTCCCTTTCTCCTGTCTGGCTTATCTGCATTATAATATTTGTTACTCACACGTAAATTTCCAACTCAAGCCTATCCATCCAGGGGCTGCTGAAGTTTTTTAATCTATACTGAAAAGTTTAACAAAACCCCAGCAGAGTAAACATTTCTGCCTTGCAGCTGCTGCCATGTTATCAAACACATTAATAAAAGCTACAATAAGCATGAAAAACAAAGTGTAAATAAACAGAAGAGTGCTGAACAACACAGTATATCACATAACAAATGCACATAACAACTGGTCATCTTTTATCATTCCCTATGCATAACAGCTTTAGGCACAATCTCCTCAGAGGAAAAGGGTATATCGTCAAATGTCTTCCATATGGTTTTAGACACAAGTCATTCTGATTATTAAACTCTGGCTCAAGTGTGCAATATAATGGTGCTTGGCAATCGATATTCATCTCCTTTTCTCTTTGTACAAATGGAAACTAGAGAAAGGAATATTTGGACCACCTATCCTAACTCCTGTGATACCTGAATACCCACCTCAGATCCAAGGACTATAGTCAGATTATATCAGCTATAGGCAATTGAAACATGGACTGCAGGTAAACAATAAGAGAGAAAATTACTGTCATGAGAAGTATTAACATACACTCCCGAGACTGCATTTTTAGGAAAAGCTTTATTAAACTTTGAACTTCTCCATCCCTGCTGGGTTGCAACACACTTTCTGACACCACTATGCAGAAATTACAGCACTTGCATGCTCTCTGCTAAGGCATGTAGTTAGTATGCTTGCAGTTGATTTCCTAAAGGTGTATTCAGCTCCACTTATCTGTGGTCATATACAGACATGGAGTCTCTTCCAGCCCCCTTCTTGACCTCCTACCCAGCTGAGACTCTTCCTTTACCTGTTTACCTTTTAGGGAGGTTTTTTTCATCCTTCTGTTGTTAACAACATTTCCATCAACTATTTTTTTTTTTTTATGAGCCTTCAACACGACCTTAAATTGTGTCTCAAAGCATCATCAAATCCACTTCCACAGTGAGGAATCTAACCAGATAAATCATTCTACCATGTAGTTTCAAGTACAAAAACAGTTCCTTGAGTGTCTTATGCATTCTGGCAAGCATCTGCTTTGCCAGGAGTGGATTAAATAACACTACCTCTATTATTCTAATAGTGTGGGAGATCATATAAAATATTTATATTGTGAACTGCAGGCAAAATGCCTACTCTAAATTATGCTCTGGAAGCTCAGCAAGATCTTATATTGATAGAAAAATATCTCAGTTTAAATAATTGGGCAATTTTAGTTATATCTTATTCTACAAATCTCATGTCATTTTGCTGTTTCCCCCTTGGGAACGTGATCTATTTTAGTAAGTACTATTTTCCATGTTCAAAGGTTTCCTGTGTACTAGTACAAACATCTCACCCACATCATGCTGTATCACAGGGACAGCATAGAGGTAACTATAAGAAAATACAATGCTGTCAGTGCAGATCAATGTTCTCCCTGAGCTGCTTCATTGCATTATATAGGGCATCAGACACTTTTTAATACATAGCTATGAAGAAATTTGCTTAAGGCTCAATTTTCAGCTGACTTCCAAATTTGCAAACAAAGAGTTTGCATGTGCAGTTATTTGCAAAGACTGCATTCACAAAACGCCATCAATGTGGTAAATTGGCACCAGTCTGCACATGCAAGAATAATGTTTATACAAACCAAATATCCTCTCTCCCCACAGTTGTATTCTTGATTTTACTGGGCTCAATGTACTTCACTATTGTGGATATGCATGATTGCTTTAGGATCACAAAAGACACTTGTTTCAGCAGGCTCAATTTCTAATTTAAAGGGTTGTTTTTTTTCTTAAAACACAGCAAACACTATGGTTTCCCCACATTTCATGATTATACAGTGAAGGATGATTAGCATTAGATTCTGCAGCTGGCTAAATGCTGTGTATGAGTGCTTGTGCTGTTTTGTACAACCCCAGGACATGAGGAAGAAGGGCATGAGCCATTCCTGTGCCGAATTTTCCCTGAGTAGCAGTATTTTCAGTCAGTCTGGAGGCCGTGAGGATAGCTCACTGGATCTGCATCAACTTTGCCTAACCCTGATGATACTTTGCTGAGCATCATCAGCAGGGAGAGGAATGAGGACATGGGCAGAGGGAAGGCAAGGTTGCACACAACAGAGAGTGTGCTGTGCCTTCCCCTTCATTGGCGGAAGGCATCAAAAGCAATCCCACTGCAGCTCTCATGAAGCCTTTCACATGCTATGGGCAGGGAAGCTCTTTAAAGCTGGGTATCTCAGTTAATAGCTGAAGTCAGATGTCTAAGCTAATGGCATTTTTAGTGGTCTTGGATAATCTTCTCTGCAGAATATCACATGTGGTCCTGTCTATGATGAGATTCAGAGACTACTCTAGGTTGCTCTTGCCCAGCTCAGTTCCCATTGAATGCAATTTCCCTGACAAAACAGCTGCAGAGTGCTGTTGATACCTGAGGTTCATTTCCTCAAGTGAATGGAAATGCCCTCCAGCCTGGCTCCCATTTGTGAGGGCTGGCAATGGACAGGGTTTCCTTGTCTGTCTTACTATTGTCAATTCTGCCTCAGCTCCAGCACTGCCACTTGGCAAGGGCACAGATGTGGCAGCAAGGATCCGTCCCCAGTGCATGGATCTGCTCCTTTATTTTGTAGACACCTCCCACTGCAGTGTTCTCCACATCCATGTCTTCACACTGCAGTGCTCCCTGTGGGAGAGCGGCTCCCCAGCCCCCTGGTTGCCAACCCCTTCTGCCCAGGCTGCAGCTGGGTTGTGGCATCCACTGAGATCCAGTGCAGCCTATGGAGTAACTGGTCTGTCCATTCATCCTTTCTGGGCTCGGCAAAGGACTTAGATACCCAGTACTCTCAACTTCAGTAGATCCAAAAGCATAGAGACAATCCCACTCAAAATCAGGATGATTTTCCAGAAAAAAAAACCCAATTGTGTTATTGTAGCCTGTCTTGTGACTCGTTAATTTCCTTCCCTTCAGCCAGTTTATGCAAAGCTGCAGTAACTTCAGACCAAAAAGTAAGCCTTGAATGCATTTAAAATGTGGAGGTTTCCTTTGTTGTTTATGCAGACATCACGCTGACTCTCTGCTCACATCTCTAAGAAAATCTATCCATTTCCCCTCACTGGTCTGATTTCTTCCCACTTTCTCAATCTGACCCTCATGCTTACCCTCATGCTTCTGCAGTCCCACCATTCCTGTTTTCCTTTTACTGTCCCCAGTACAGCAAAAAAATACAGCGAGAAAAGCAAACAATGAACATCCATAACCCAGGAAGCACTCCTCCCATGTATTAAGTTTTCAAATTATTTTTCAGTAGGGATTTATCAGCTGCCTTGCTAATGGATAGTCAGCCAAACTTAGCACCTTCTCTCACTTACTATTGTAATAATCTTTAAAATTCTTAAATAAACCAGAATCAAGTCTCAATCATTCAAAGTATGTAAATCAGTTTTGCACTGCTCTTTTTTTTTCAGTTAACATCAACTATAAAAATAGAGAAATTATAAAATAAATTTTGTTTACTGCTCAGTAAATACACTGCATAATATACTGCTCAGTAAATAGTTTTTATTAAAGAAAACAACATGACAGCAAAATTATCCCAGTACCTAGAATAACTCGTTTCAGATTTCTTCCATGTCTAGGACCTTAAAAGCACTTCCAGAAATCATTTCCTTCACTGTCTCCTTGGACACAACCCCAGGAACAACAGAAATCCCTCATCCCTTCTTAAACAGTCACATCTTGCCCTACAGCAAAACAGAAGATGATCTCACATTATTCAGAGAACCCTTCCCCAACATTCCTGCAGAAACAGCAAAGTGTTTGATTTTCACTTCCATTTTAACCTAGGACTTCCCTCACTGTGTAGACATAACCTTAGCATCAGGCACCCTGTTGGTTATTTCAAGGTGTCTACCTTGGACAGTAAGCAACTGAGGATATGGCTGAAATATTCACAAGGTTGCAGCCTATGTAAGAACCACTTTTCACCTAAAATCTCTGGTCCAGCAGTCTGATATTGGAGAAGGGAAGTATTTCAGGTAACCTGAGACAGTTCAGTCCCACAACAGGATTGCACTCGGATGTGAGCTGAGCTGTTTATTTTCTATTTTAACAGCCTTGCTGACATATATACACTCTGCAAAGCAAGGAGGCAGATAAAACTTTTATGTCAAGACAGGCATTCAGCTACTTAGCAGCACAAGGTGATGAGAAGGGTTGAATTTTTGCATTGTCTCTTTTGGAGACCTGGTCAACAAGTACACAGAAGCAAATACAGACCAACCATTTGAGCAAGAACTGCTGTGTCCAACACAGAGAGAAAAACTACTGTGCTTTGAATTGCCTTGCCCTAAGATCTTCAGTGACAACACTTGTCAGCAAGTAGGATTCTATTGATGCAACCCTCCTCCCCCTGGCAAAATAAGAACCAGGTTCCCCAATACTGATTTTAATATTAAAGCATGTTCAGGAGAGTCTTTTTCAAGTTCTCACTGAAAGTCTTTCTTGACTTTATGGCTTGTCACAGCTGACATGATTCTTAATCAGACCTCCTTTAAAAACACAGTGAATAGTTAACAATATCTGGAAAACTAGGACATTAAAACTTTGATTCGCATAGCACATCTCTCTAGTCTTACCATACATTATGCATAGCTGTACTATATTTTGAAAGAAACTGCTGTGACGTGTTTTCAGTGGGACATACACGCATGACTACAGAATCTACAGCACATCAAAACGCAGGATTCTCATCTGTGGAATATTGTCAGATAATTAGACAAAACTGCAATACAGGAACATTTTGCCCCAGACCAGAAATGTTTTGGATTGATAATGAAACACTTGGATTCCATATTACCATGAAAGTATCTCATGGGAGTTATCATTTAGGATCCTCAGTAGCCCAGTGTCAAAGATATTTAGTTTTCCAGAACTTCAGTTTGCCATGTGAAGACTGCCATTGGAAATATTCAAACCCCAGTTGGTATACAATAAAGACCCATAGCTGACTACTTTTATCATGTTCGTTTTGCCTTTTAAAGCAGTGGCAATTATTGACAAATTGGTATTGACTCTGATCTCTTTAACTGTTATGTAGATAAATTTTCATCCTTATCATTTACTTGACAGTGCTAACATCATATCCCCGCTTTAATGATGTGACTGAATTCAAGATTCATAAATTCATTACTACAGTACATATCAAGGTTAAAAGAGGGAGAATTCCCTTATCAGTATGAAGGACTCATACAGTTTGCAACAATTCTAGATGAAATTACCCTTTTGTCTTTCAATAAGCAGAAATCTCCTGCAGTGGCAAATGTTCATAATGGACTGTTTCATCTTGACAATCATTTGAAAAGCATCTAATTTAATTAAAGCTTTAGGACAAAGTGATCACTCCTTTAACAATTAAATATTTATGTTAACACACATATCACTTAATTGGCATAACATATCAAGGGGTATTAATTGATTGTACAGTGTGTAAGGACTGAAAAAAAGTCTAGCACAGGTTTTAAAGTCTTTTCTGTCTTAAACAGTAAATTAAAAAATGCAAGGCAGAGTAAAGGCATGAAAGATAACAACAATAAGCAAGAATTAAGACAACTGAGATTTTAATGATCATTAGCTCTATGCTAACTGCTAACTGCTGGCAGTACAAGCTGTATGACGAGTCACCAGAAATGCTGTGTTCACAGAACCTGAGATAACTAATGCTGGAATCCAGAGAAAGAACAGGAGCAGAGATTAGAGAGATCCTAGACCCAACAGTAGGTCTGTGTATTCTTGGTCATTAATCACTGCTGAACACTTGATTCCAGAGCTGTGCCAAAGAAGCTGTAAGTGGCATAATACTATCTATGTCAACATGAACTGTATAACAAAACAATATCTACAGCCTACATCATCTCGACAAAGATCAAACGAATCTATCACATTTTATTCAATTATCTGGCAGAGAGACACAGAATTTAAATATGTGAAAGCTACACTAATTGGAAACGTCCTTTTCAGGCTTTTTTCTGCCTTTTTCCTGGGGAATTAGAACATATCTGTGAAGGGGAGGAGGTGAGAATTTGTCTGAATAGTTGCTAAAATTAACTTAAATGTGCAGTTACAGGCCATCTCCTCAGCTAACAAGCACTTACTGATACCATTTTATTTAGTAAGAAGCTGACTTCTACACTAACAAGTAGCTCAATGGGGAACATTCAAGGAATTTCATCAGGGAAAAATCAGAAATTAACCTTTTATATAGTACTTTTTGAGGTCTTACAGGCTCTACTGCTAAAGCCACATATTGTTTTATTTCTCTATCAAAAATCAGAAAAGAAAGCTAAAAATTAACAGATTTAGATATTCAGTACCAATTCAAGTGACTACTTCTGATGTAGAAATATGTGATTACTCTGTTATACAGCCATTTGGAACTGTAAAAGCTGCTACTGAAGTTGCAAATATTAGCAAATAAAGCCTGTTAAAGCTATAGTGTTAACACTTTAAACTGGCATGAACAGATGCTGCTACCAAATGTAGTCCTGGATCTCTCTGTTAATGTTGCTGCCTTTGTGCATTTAACCCAGGCCAGTTCTTTCCAGAAACACTTGTGGCAACATCAGAGAGAACATAGGCAAAGGAATAAAGCAGTGGCGTGCAAAGAGACAGGATCATTCCCTTCAGTGGCAGCAGAAGTTTAAAGTGCTTGATCTCATCTCCATCATCTTTCGTAAATGCAGAAAAGGAAACAGGAGGGAGACAATATCTGAACCCCAAACCAGAAGCACTCTTCACTCTACATCCCAGAACTAGCTGCAGCATCCAATGAAGGGTGTACTTCCATTGTTTACTAGTGAAAGAAGAAAATATGACAACTTGCCAGAAATTCTGGTGACAAAAAATTTTAGAATTGATGCCTTCCTAATAGGGAAGTATACCAAGGGATGAGTAACAAATATTTAGTAAATAAAGGGAATGGTGTCTGGGAAAAGACAAGGGAATTTAAAAAATGGAGTGGTGCAGTGTGTAAAGATGCAGGGTGTGAATTTGCTAGGTGCAACGTCCCAAAAGTAAAACATAAACTCATGTAAGCATCACTAGTTATTTCAGCCACATCCTGCTCAGAAATACAGTTTGTGGACTTTCCCCAACGTTTATTTTAAAAACTGCATCAATATCTAATCTTCATCTCAAACTTCAGTGAGTTTGGAAAACCTTGCTCCTTATTCATATCCCAATCACTACTACACTTACAGCCCTTATACAGGAGCAGCTGCTTATGAGTCTTTCCAGCACAGCTCTGTGCACATCCATTTGGCTATTTGTAATGAACTTTCTCACCATGACTTCTGTCAAAGTAGATTACATACTATTCCTCAGTTTTCTAGGGCTATGTTTTACAGTTAAGAACAACATTTAGGTCCCCGAGGGCCTTTAGAAACAAAAGGAATTAAACATTAAAGAATTATTCAGGAAACTTCAAGCTAAGATGGACTGAGCTGTTGAAGTTTTCCCTTAGAAGTGTAACACAAAACGGCTGTACTGGATCACAACGTATAGTCCAGTACTCTACCTCTGACAACAGCTAACAAAAGATACCCATGGTATAAAAGAATGTTAAGAATCAGTTAAGCAAAGAAATTTTAGCAATCATTGTGTTTGGGACTTTATGAGCCTGGACCATTTTGTCCTTAATCAGTCTTGAGACATCACTTTAAAATATACTTTTCAAATGTATATCAAAATCATGTATATCAAAATCTAAAATAGTGTAGAAAGAAAAGAATTTCCTTATGTTTTAAAAATTCTGCAACTTCTTTTGATGACTTGTTTCTTCTATTGTGAGAAACCCTGAACGCTTGTTTAACATTACCATTTCATATTTAACTACATCCTATCTCAGTTGTCTCTTTTCGAAGCTGAAAACTAGGCAATAAAATAATAGATGATATTCAATGTTGACAAATTAAAGGAATATGCATGGAGAAGAAAATGCCCTCTTACTAGTCAAATACACTGCTGGGTCTGAATTAGCTATTGCTGTTGAGGAAATGGCTCTCAGAATCACCATGGACAGTTTTGTGAAAACATCCAGTCAGCTGCAAGGATGGTTGAAAAGGCAAATATAACATTATTGATAACCAGTAAAGGAACAGAGACTAAACCAGAAAACAAATAACTAATAATAATAAACAAACAATAACAAGTAATAATAATACTATTTCATATTAGCATAATTGATCATCATTATTATTACTATTATTGTTATTATTTGTTATTATCATGCTATTGTGCAAAACTAGCGTGGGTTCATACCTTCATGATGCACGCAGTTCTGCTTCACACCCTGTGAGAAAGAATGGAGTAAGACACAACAGGGTATATATTATACACTACACCATACATCTCAACAGGCTGGAAGTCTGGGCCAACAGTGAATTGAATGATGTTTAACAAAGATAATTGTAACATCCTGCATCTGGGATGCAATAATCCCAAGCAACAGTGCAGGCCAGGGAGTGACTGGATCGGGGGTGCATCCTTGCAGCAATGAAACCAACCTGGGACCTTCACTGCACCAGCCAAAGTAAAACCAACAGATGAAAGATTGTCACTGTTTCATCTGGCATTTGTTAGGTCACACTTGAAATAACATGTCTGGTTTTGGATCCCCACTTCAAAAGAGACATTGAAATACTGGAGATGGTTCATGAAGGGCTATCAAGTTAGAAGGCTAGAGACCCCTTGATGCATGTTGAAAGATTGAAGAAATTCAGTTTGCTCAAAGTAAAGAAGACAAGGGGCAGAGGGGAGTCTTACGACATTCTCTCAATACCTAGAAGGTAGTTACAGGGAAGATAGAGGTACTCTTTTCACAAGGACACTGTGACAGGACTAGAAGCAATGGGCATCAGTTGCTTCAAAAGGAAATTTCATCAGTTTATATGGAAAAGTTCTTCAATGTGAGAACAAACAAACATTGGAACAGGTTATCCAAACAAGTGGTGTAATCTCCCTTGCTGTAAGTAATTCAGGACTGGACTTGTGGGGTCAATGGATTATCTAAACCAAACCCCTGCTGTCAACTGTAGGTGGGCTCAGATGATCCTGGAGTCCCTTCCAATCTAGGCTTTTCCCTGCTTCTACACGGGAGGGCAGCAGGCACAATGAAATTTCTGAAGCAGCTTCCACAGAGGGCAAGAAGCAGCAGACTATCACTCTAACAATGAAATAGAAATGACAGAGGACAGAAACGGGAAAGACATAGGTTTACAGCATCATGAAAGATCCAGAGAAGGTAAGTATGGAACAGATATCCAATCTTTTTCACAATATAGGAAGGAGTGAATATAAAATGAAATTTTCAAAGAGAAGACTTGAAAGAAACCAAAGTACTTTTACCAACAGAACGTAACTGACCTGTGAAACTCACTAATTTATATTTTCTGGGTAACAAAAGAATAAAGGGAACCAAAAGGACATGCTGAAATGAGTCCATCAAGAGCTGTTAATAGAAAAGATGCAGAATCAGACTTTGGACAGGGAGTCACCAAGTGCCAAACTAACTGAAAATGGGAGAGTATATCATGATAAGTACTCACACCTTTATGGAAGGATTTTCCATAATTAGAAAACTAGAGTTCATGGGAGAATGAAAATGTTTTACCTAAAAAAAAAAAAAATCTCAACAAAAATAAAATCTGATCCCTTTACTACCATGTGTGAATCAGGAAAATATTCACCAGCTCAGTGGCTCTTCACATCTTTTTTTTTTTTTTTTTTTTTTTTCCTTATTTTTTTTAAGATTTCCACTAAAAAGGTTTTGTTTTGTTTTGTTTTGTTTTTTTCTGAGGACAAAATTAAACTCTACAAAATATATCAAGTTTCTAAGCTTTTGGGTAGCTGACTACATAAGAACCAACATTTGGCCTATTTTTCTTTTTTAACTGATGCTGGGAGCACTGAGATGGAAGAAGGATCATGCATATGATTATAGCAACAGTGGGAATTCTCCTGGTTTTACAAATGAGAACCATGGCTTACCACAGGGAAGCCACAGAACGCCTTAAGGCCCCAACTGTAACAGCCTGTCTAAACCTGCTGTGCAGCAGGATTTGTTTCTTAAAATTCACAATTTACATCTTTTTGCCAGAAGGAAGGATGCACATTCTCCTATTAAAAAAAAAAAAAAAAAAAAGAAAAAGAAAAAAAAAAGTGTAGATTTTATCAGTAGCCTTTGGTAAGTATTTACTTCTTTCTTCTAAACTAAAGGCTCCAAGGGAAACCTGACTCATTTAAAAGTGAAAGATGAGCTCCCATGCATTTTCTGGGTAGCATTCTCAGAGCACGATGCTGCAATGCTGCCCCATCATAGCTGAGCTCTGGTTAGTTCATTTTCCCTGTCACACAAACTCAGAGGTAGCTAAGGCTAGCTAAGTTGCCCAGGCACACCAAGAGGGGCACAGGACAGGAATAGCAGTAACATATATCTCCATTGGGATCAATGTCAGAATGCCGACTGGTTTCATTTCAGCCATAATTTACTATCCCAAGTGTCTATATCGACTAAAGCGGGTAGACATACTGAAATCAAATTCCTCTAGGTTTTTAGTTTACTAGTTACTAATATTAGAGGACTGAGCACTAAAATTATTATTTCTTCAAACAAAATCTTTTTCTGATGGTGACAAATTTCACTGCTGTATTTTGCTGTGAGCAGGTACCAAAACCAAATGACAGTATCCTAGGATGATGCACATCTTTGAGCTATATTCACATGCATCCTGGCCCACCATTTTAACTGAATTTAAGGCTGTGTTTTACATCCATTCTGTCAAAATATTGATAAGAAATTCAAACATCCAGACGAGTCATTTAACAGCACATGGCTCAAACACTCACTTCCCAAAATAAACAACAGAGCATTAAATTTCTTTCCACTTTGCTTTTTGAAGGTTCTTCAGAAATCAGAGGTAAATCAGTGGGCCCGTTCACACATAAATATCTCACTTATCAGATCCATTGCGAATTATCATTTCATTCTTTTGTGATCAAATTCAGATTCTTGAAAGGATTCAATTCTGTTTATACAAAAATCTTTGTGCATTCAGTGGCAAAGAAACAAAATTTTCTTTTGCAGATAGTGGTAAGCAATTGTCCAAAAGTGCTGAAATCTGCTTTATTCCAAGCCACTACACTAATTTCCTATTTCAGTGATTTGCAAACTATAATTTATCAATTTATTTCCATTTTGTGACAGGCATTTGTGTTCTTCAGCAGAGACATTCTCTGGGTTGCCTTGGTTTCACCATAGAAAGGATACATTTCTGTTTTCTGGTATGTTTGGACAGACTAGAAGGCCAAGATTTGCAACAGGAATACCCAGCAGATTATTTGGATTTTTTTGAATACAAATTAAAAAAGAAAGCCATCAAACCCCATCCACTTGAATAATGATGTTAATCTGGTGAGATTTAATGAGGAAGTAGCAAATGTTACGTGCATAACTGTGAAATATTGGTGTGGGGCAATGGATGATTTAAAGAAGACTAGTAGACTCAGTAGATTATATAACATTAATTGAATGCATGCACTGTTTTAAGATGTTCCTCTCATTTATGAGAAAAAGCAAATAAAACTATGAGGCAATGATAGAACCCCCAGATAAATACACTATTTAGACCAGTGAACAGTTCATTTCATCTAAAATCAGGATCAATTTAAATGGATCACAAGTTACTCTTTAAATACTTCTTTTTTTTTTTTTTTTCAGAACAAATAAATTAGATTATCATTATTCTATTTGAACTTCAAATATATTTGGCCCCATTTTGTTCTATTTGGAATACATTCAACAAAGAAGAAAAGGTCTGTTGATCTGTTCCATTGAGACGATGAGCCATTATAAGCAGATAAACAATGAGTTTCAGATACAATTGTCAAGCTTCTTAAACACAAACAGAAAAATCAAAATTTGGTGAAGAACAGAAGTGAAGTTCTTATCCTTGACCCTCACTGAAGTTGATCTTTCCATCACTTTGAATATAAAAAATACAAAATAAAACCACAGAGTGCTCTACAGTTACTGCATTTATTATAACCCAAGGTGCATCTTTTTATCAAAAGGCTTTTAAAATCCATCTACATTGCACCAATGGGAGCATGCAGCAATTAATCATAATTTTTTAAAACGGAAGGCCTAGAGGATGCTGACTCCTTCATGACACAAGCCCCACATACATATTAGCAAGTTGCATCCACAAAATTCAAGAGCTACAGAATGTTGCAGTGTCTCATCATTTTCTCCCAGGCTGGCAATCTGTGCAAAACACAAGCACTTATGAGTCAGCAGTTCATTTGCATGTTACCCCAGAAGATGAGAAAATCGTTATTTTTGTTTGGGTTTAGGGTTCTTTTAAGGAGACTAAAAAGGGAAAATTATAATCAGGCTTGATTACTCTAAAACAACGGGTGCATTCAGATCATACACAAATCAGTTTATCAGACCTGAAATGAAAGCATATAAAAATGTATGCACAGTTAATGTGCAAGACTGCTAGGTATTTTATTTCCACAAATCACCTAGGACATGATATTGTGAATTTTGAAAGATATCTATATTCATAATTGCAATATCAAATTGTTAAAGTTCTGGTCACTGTAAGTTAAAAGCCGTAAAACATACATTAGATCTGTTCCTTTATTCAATGTAACTGGAGGAACTAATCTCTTTTCAGGACAGGTCCTACCTGGACACACAGAGAAATCTACAGTACCTAAACTTCGACTTCAAACTGGCCTGTTTGTAACTCAGTATCCTGACATTTCTTATGGGACTTTAGGTTTTCAAACATGATAAGGTCAATCCTCCACTACATCCATAAATCAGAGGAACAGATGAAGTAAATAGCCTGAGTGGGAGCACTCTGAGCTTCCCCGATTCCTAAACTGGTTTGCAGTTTCTAGCACAATTTAATCCAGTCTTGGTGCACAGCAAGAAATGACCATATGAAATAAAGTAATGGCACACCAGCCAGGAGTGCAACACTTCTGCAAACCTAGAACAGAAAACAGCCCAGTTTCCCTGACCTCCCAGGCCAGAAACCATTAGCTCTTTGACTGCGCTTTTTCTTAAACGCTTCTCTTCTCTGGCAATCTGAGGTTGAAGTAAGACAACAGGCTAACCTGGCCACTGCTATCAAAAATCATGATTGGTCTCAGACTACTGCCTGAGATACTAAGAAACTGTTGTGGTCAGATTTTCCCACCTGCCAGCCCTTACTGTGTTTTCAGATCACACAGTATTGCTATATTCCAGATACAAATAGATTTTTGGTTACCAGCCCCTATAACAGGTTACACAATGCTCTGAACTGTAAACCTCTGCTTTTTCTCACCCCAGATCACATCATGCCATGCTCTCTAAGCCAATGCCTGACTTTTGCCTCAAATTCAGTTCTACTCTTCCATGGGCTAAATTTTTTCCCTGTTCCTAGAGCTGTGGGAGACAAACACCGGAGAAATGTTCCTTTTCTTCCTTCCTGCATTAAGGGACAGAAAGGAGAGCAGGATACAGGCTTCCCAGGATGTGGGAAAATCCAGCAGAGCAGTGATAGGCTAAATACAGCCTTTGGCTTCCCCTCTCCTCCCTCTAAATATGTTTTGCTGTTCAAGGGCAGAAGAATATCTATGAATGTGATTTAGATAACTCTATATACGGTATTGTAACCCCATTTTGCAGTAATTCTGAGATCTTCTTCCAAGAGAAGAGGTGATCCTCATCAGTGTTAACAACTATACCATGATGATTTGCATGCTGAAGCCTGTGAGCTCCTGCTTGCCAGACAGCGACCACCAGGTCCCACCTTCTCGCTTGCAGATTCTGTTCACAGGTTGGCTAGCAAGCTCTCTTTGTCTGTAGACAGTTTATCAATAATACTTAAAATTATTTTAATTCTAGATTAGGCAGTTATCACACTTGCCTTTTAGAAAGAAAAATATGTTTTAATATAACGCAATCTATAGAAAACACTTTGGTTGACTAATTTTAATATAAGCATCATTTATCTTGTTCCAAGCACCTCACATTCTGTTAAGAGGTTCTATTTTATATTAATGAGGAGAAGGAAGAGAGGGCTTTTATTCCTTTGAAGACACTTGTAAGTAGATTAACTTTTCCACAGACAGAAAAACAAGCAACACACCAAACAAGGTGCTTCTGAAAAACGTTACTGCCTTCATCACCTTCCTCTGTCCTAAAACTAGCTAAACCAAGAGCCAGTGTCAGCCCTGAGAGAGATGGATTAGCCTTTAAAAGAAATAAAAAATGGTCGATATGAAGATAAAAACAATGGTGGACCTCAAAAACTGACTGAAAACAACTGAGTGCCCTGCAGACATTGATGCAAAAATGTGAAACTTGATAAAGGTGGAATTGTCTGTTTTTCAACATTATGTGCCCACTGGCCAAACCCTGTCTGTTGCTTTCTGTTAAAGTTGATGAAATGGCTCAAACAAGAAGGAGAAGTATAGTTTGGCCATAAATATTCCATTCCAAAATGGAAAAAAATGAACAACACTTACCATCTCTTTTCAAAAGACAATAACCATAACTTGACTCAACAGAATATTCAGGATTATGCTTCTAAAATCTGAACACTGAAAATGTGAGTGTCCTGAAACTGCCTCAAACTGTATGTGATTTTTTACCGACCTAAAACCTCACTGAGGTTTCAAGATGGAAGGATGGCAAGACAAAATGTCAGGATTAAGGCCATAGAGATATATATAAAAGGATACAGTGAGATCAGTGCTTCTATTAATAATTGCAATTAAATGATAACAAAAGCCAATACAGAGAATACCTATTCATTTTCCAGTGCCAGTAGCACAGACAGGAGTTTTGAGTAAATAATTTTCTTGATTTTGCGTACAAGATAGCACTGCAACTTTAAGGCTTCATATTTGGTGGGATGTGTGATCTTTTTATTGGTGACATGAAAATGTTGGGATACTGTGCCATTTAAAAATCTTATTTCAATTTGGATTTTATTTCCTGCTAGTAAATCCAGAATAACACTTTTATGTTGTTTGACAAAACCATAAAAGCGCTCAGACATATATCAACTGCTCCTCATTAAGAGGGGCTTTCACATCAGCATTCCTCTGCCCCCACAGAACAGATACCATGCCATTTTACAATATAGAATTCTAATTTATCAACATCAGTAATGCTGAATTACAAAAACAAGTATTTGTTGGCAGACAATAAAAACAATTTGTTTATAGCATTCTCCCACTGCTATACTTCTAATTCCTGCCTCAAAAACCCACTTAATTTGTGATTGATTCTCCAAACCATGTATTCAAAGTCAATGTATTAGGCTATTTGGGGAACAGGAGGAGGAGGACTACTGGTCTTGGAGTGTCATTTAATTTTAACATTTTAAGGAATTTAGGTTTCAGTGCTGCTTCCACTGAAGTCATTGGGAGTTCCAATAAAGACTCCAGGAGAAGAAAAAACTATTTATATACGATTGAGATAGGAGAGATTCAGATTTCCGGACTTAGATTCTTTACTCCTAAGGAATAAATTAGAAGAAGGTCAGCTCCTCAGTGCACTTCCATTGCACAGCAACATACAGTGACATGTACACACTAAACCCAGAATTGGTCATGAACAGAAAAATGTTAAACATCTATTTATATTAATATCTCTGTACACTCTTTTCTCCCATCAGCTTTGTTTCAGAGACAGAGTGACAAATTGACACTGTGTTATATTCTCTTTAGGAAAGGAAAATACTGGAATCACAATTTCTGGTGAAATGGACATTACCATTTCTGAAGAGTTCTAGAGAAGAATAACTGCCATGAAGTTTTTGTCTTGGACTGTTAAGGACAGTCACTTACGCTGGGGAAAAAGACTCTTCTCTTTCTTAGAGAGGCAGAATTTCATATAGAAACCCCACCAAAACTTTCATCTGAAAACAAACTGAAATCTTAACCCAGAAGCAGGCAGTCTAGTTGCCCTTCAACATCAAGCTTGAAATCAAGATTCCTCTTTCTTTTTTGCCAGGCTCTGGATGACTTTCATATACAGTACAAAAAAGGCCAATAGACACCGTGCAGTCTAATAGTGTTTGGTATCTGTCCCCCCAGGCCCCTTGCTTAAATTCAGTTGCTAGTCAAGGACAGCTAAAAAAGCATGGTCTGGGAATTTATCTCTCTAAGCTCTAGTGCTACCATTTTATTTTCTCATTTGAGACTCATTACTTTATGTATTGTCTTTAACTCATCATATATAAAGGGCAACAAAACTCTCTGCCTCATATTTTGGTGCAAGTATGTGCTTGCTGAATAGCTCCAGAAGGGCTCATCAGCCGCACTGCCAGCATTTCTGAACCACAACAGCAAGAGGACAAGTACTTCTCTGGCTGCTGCTTCTCTGAGGCTCTTCATAGATGCAGGAGAAAGAACTAAATTTTGCCACGTAGCATCCTATAACTGCAAACAATTAGAAACACTGAATCTGATATGTTAGAAAACACGTTGCTCAACCCAGCCCATACCTCTCATTTGTAGGGCAGGGCTAGTCAAGGACATCCTGCAGTGACCTTTTGATCTAAAGGCCAGAAGTGATTTTTAAGTAACTACATAGTAAATGTTTTTCACAAACTATTCCATAAATGTTATTTCTAAAGAAATTAACGCACGATACTATTTAGGAATGTGACTTCTGGTGCTACAAATATATTGGGAGAAAAGTAGTCGGACAGTTTTGATGTGAGATGTGTTATTGATTAAACACACACGCATTTATATTAATTTCAAAGCACATAGACACTTGTACAGCTCTATATGAAAAAAGTGGGGGTTTTTTATATCCTCCATGGGTTACTGATAGCTATGCAAATAAGTAACATTATTGCAATGTTTTTGTTTTGTCTTTTGATTGCAATCAATAGTTTATCTTTTTCATTGTCTGCTGGAGCAGCATATACTAGACCTAACAAATGTTTCCATCTGGTAACAGGCAACATCCTCTGTAGGTAGATTTAATTTGCACTGTCAGAAGTAATAGTGCACCAAATGAAAGATCCCTCCATGCATTTTTTGAAGCATGATAATGAATGCTATGCAGCTGAGATTAAGAACAAACTCTCTACATAACACTTCTTCAATCAGTTCTTTAAATTTTGTAAGAAATTGTAAGGTTTTAAGGACTTGCAATATGAATAATTAACTAACATTTACTAGTGGGAATGTTTCTATTGACATACAGAAGCCTATGTGGGAAAGTAAACAATACATTAGGGAAAAAGATTTACAGAACTTCACCTGAACCCATGATTTATCTATTCCCCCTTGGTAAGTCTCCCATTTACAGAGGACATGCTTTTCCAAGGCATTTGCTTTCATTCTTCTTACTCTTTTTTATTCTTCCATACAGAATTAATTGCATAACATTAACTAAACTAATACTTGAGCAAATATCTTTCTTACCTTTCAAGAAGCATTTTGATATTTTCTTTTTATATCTAGATAGTTTATAAGTTCCTAACTTAGCAGGGGGTACAACTTGTGATCTGTGATATGCATAAATGAATTTGGAAGCAGCTGTAGAGTTCCAGAGAACGTGGCTTTCTTCCTTAGAAAAAGTGGAAGGCTATTTCAGCAAGTAGTTTGCAACTATCTGCAGCACTGACTGGCACCACAAGCACCTCAATATAGGTAACACACAGACACATTTTCATGTCCTTGTGCCAGGCTTCTTCTTGTGGTAGCCCATAAGACAAACTTGGTCCATGAGATAGAGCCATTGAATAAGATCACTGCTTATGTAAGGCTGAAGTTGGAAGAATCTATGGAGATACTCACTGAACAGGCTAAAATTTCAAGGCTCAGCCTCTGGCCTGCTAGTGCATATTTTCTTTCCCATCTGCCTGTCTTCCAAAAACAGTAGGAGTCCCGCACTATGCTCTGTATTTCTCCTCTTGCAAGTCAGCTTTCCCATTTCAGCTCTGTTTTCCAATTGCTTTGCTACACAATTTATATCGCCTCAGACTCTCTAGCATGAACACAAAGAGAGTGTTGCTTACTCCCTCTGGTCTACTCCCATTTATGTCACATCTGAATTGGACCAATTGAATCTGTTAAGCTCTATATGCTGTTCTGGGAACATCCCCTACTTTGCTAAATTCAAGAAGCCTGCTGTAAAGTATCCCTTGTAGAGAATGCTCCATTCACCACTCAAGCAGATCCTTCCCACCACCCCTCCACTAACACATTTTGCCATTCTCTCGATAATACATGACTTCTGACAGAGTCAGTTCTTACCTTTACGGGTAACCAAGTGAAGAAAAATCTAAGAGGCACAGAAAAAAAAGTAATTGTACCATGTCATCCATGAGGATAACAGTGTGTAATAAACTGTTGAGGATTTCTTCAAGTGCATGACATAGGTAGTCCATGCAAAATGCATGGCCAAATCCAGTTAATCTAGTCCAGCTTTACATGGTTCTTTTCTGTATGTCTCCAGCTTTGCAAGTACCACAGGAGGAATTGATGAATCATCTACTGTAAAACTTCATCTACCATCCTTTTGTCCTCTGTTGTTATTACATGCTATGCTGAGAGACATATTTCTTTCCAGGAGCATTATTTTTAATGAATGGCATGTTTGTGGTTTGACAGTATGTTTTGGCTAATCAATTCAAGAGGAAAAGGAGATGTTTCAGGTTTTAATATTGTATCTTGAATCATTATTCTTCAGCCATAATGAGTCAGGTTTGTGATTTTTTTTTCCCTAACTCCCTGTGTCTACTCATCAATTTTGTTTGACTGCTTCATTTTGTTTTCATTTTGACAGCTTTTGTGTTTATATGTGTGTGTATGTGTCTGTATGTGTCTGTATGCATTTCTATATAAAAAAATCTGTTCTTAATACTTGTGTTGTTATCCTAGATTACCAGATTATCAATATATGATTTTTCATATGGTAGTATTTCAGATGTTTAAAATTATGTTCTTGAATAGAAATCTTAGTCAAAATGATTGCATTTTTCTAGCTCTATTACTCTTGTCACTTGTGTAAAGGGACAGTATTGTCTTTAATATGTCAACTGGAGGAGCGGTTTATAATTTATTAGTAGGTATTTGATAAAAACAGTCAGAATTTTTTCTAAATCATAATTTTACATATTTGAAGTCTCCAGAAGCCAAATATAGACTCATTAGAATACCATTTAAAGAAAGTATGGTATGCGTACAAGTACATGTATTGAGCATTTCATATGGCCAAAACCAAGGTGAAATGATTTCTGCTGCTGTCCACAAAGGCTTTTGGGGTGCTGTTTATCCTGTGGAAGAACTTTTTTTCCACCAGAAAATGCTTCATAATTTTCACTGATTTATGATTGCCAAGACCACAGCAATTATGGGACCCAGTCACTGGCTTTACTTATCCTGAAGGGGTAGAATGACAATTGGGTTAATTGCATGTGAGTCTGAGTGCTTTGATGTGCAAAGATGAAGCTTAGGTTCTTTGTTCACCGATTCTTGGGAAAAAATGCATCAAGCTTTTAATGGTCACAAGTGGCATAAAATGCAGCTATTTGTTCCACAAAATGGTGAGATAGTATACGTCAGGTGCTTTGATCCTGTGGCTCACTGAGGTCACCTACTCAATCATTAAAACCCTTTTTTAGATACCTTAGTTTCCCCTTGAAGATCTCTTGTGCAAGCTGTAGTGAAATCTGAGCTTGTACAGTTAGTAGCAGGTTCACAGCCCAAGGTCACATTTTATGTTTGAAGGCTAAGATATAGATGGATAATAAGACATTACATTTAATGAGATGGGCCCAGTAGGGCAATTAGGAGTTGACTATAGAGCACGTATTTCCTCCAGGTTCACATGAGTGTTTCTATAGAGGCTTGAAAAGCAGCACTGCCAGAGAAATGGATGCACAAAGAATGAAAAGAATCATGTGGAAGATTTTCAAAGACCTAGAGGATACTCAGGAGCCTATTCATTGGAAACATCAACTCACTGAAAATCAGAGAGAGAGGCCTAATTCATCTTTCTGTCTTTGAAAACCTCCCATGATAATGCAAAAAATAACTGGAAGTCCAGAAGACTCACTACTTACTTGAATGAAACAATTCTACTTGGGAGAAAGAAAATAATTCTCTGGACTTTGGACTTTGTCAGTAAATAATTTTCTGTAGGAAATATTTTAGATCACACCGATGAGAATAATGTCTGGCCTTATAATCTTGTGGAAAATAAAACTGCCTATGACAACACCTTCTGAAAACCGTAAGTGCAAATGCCTGTAGTCACACTAGCTAAAGAACAGACTGCAGCTGGGCTACTTCAAAAAGCAGGTTTTTAAGTGGCATGTGAAGAATTATGGGAAAGCACTGCATTATTCTGTTTTAGCATAGAACTTGCCTTTCAAAGATTTTCAGTGTTTATCATCTGGTGCATAACTAAACTGCTCCCTTCAAGAAGTGATACTGACTTTAGACAGATATACAGTCTTAGAAAATAACAATTTAGAAGAAATTTGATGTATGAAGAGAGCATCAACAGCCAAGTCACATAGGTAAAGAAGTCTGCTGTGAAGGATTTCAACACAGAATTGCTCCTGTCATAAGAATTTCTTAGTCTGACACAGTAGCTAAACCCCAGAGGACTTTGGTTCAAAAGACACTGTGAAGAGCAATGTCCATTTTAGAGTGTGGCCTCTGTGTTCCAGATTAAGGTTATTATATGAGCACCTGAATCCTTGCCACTGGCTTACTTTTAGAGAGGGATTGTTTCACATCCTAAAATTACCATCTAGGTGGACAGGGTAACTGTTCTGCGTAACTCTATCCCTCAAAATCTCGGGAACTGTGAAATTTCAAAGGCAGTTTTCACTGTATGATCTGTCCCCCACCTCAGAAGTCATTTATTTGAGAAGTACAGGTAGTAAAACACAGCTTCTCTGAAACAAAGCATCCCACTGCAGAAAAGTTTACTTTGAAAAAGATGGACTGGATCAAGACCTCTGCTTAGACTTCTCTTGTTTGGAATTCCTAGCAGGGGACCTCAGCTGTTCTGAGGAAGAAACTCCAAAACTTCATGAATGTACTTGAAAGAAGCCAAACAAACAAACAAACAAAGGAAGATGGGAAAATGTTTTCTAGAAACCAGTCCTCCTCTCTCTAATCTTATATATGGTGCGTTATGTGCTGGAAGAATGTATAATCAATGGAAGAAATTTTGCAGATACATTTATCTTCAGTATCCTTTCAATCAAGTAAATACAAATACAAACACCATAAACATTATATATTCCAGATTGAAATACATAGAGAAGTCTTTTACCTTTTAAGTGTCTTTTTTTGTGGTGGGGTTTTGTGTTTGTTTTTTTTTTTTCAGGGAGGTGCAACAAGGTGCAGGCGCTCAAGATTACTTTTTTTTTTTTTTTTTTTTTTGACGTGGTGGAAAAAATGATGGCCATTACTAAAAAGAGCTAAGTATTTTCACTGAATTCACTCATTGAGTGAGACCATGACTGAATCACTGACTGTTACATAACCAAGAAATCTCAAAGGGAGAAAAGACTGGTCAGCCTTTCACTAAGCACGCAAGGCAAGGTATATTCAGGCAATAAATGTAGCCGCATGACGGGTTTGCTGTACTGGTAGCCAGCTCAAGAGTGTTATTATCCCTTTACAAGGCTAAAGTCTCAGTAATATATAAGATTCTTCTCAGAGAAGGGTTGAGAGGTGTTATCAGAGTGTTCAAAGCATCAAAGGTAAGACAGTAGGAGATCTTGGCTCTGTGTTATTGTGCAGGAACTTGTTAGTCAACACACACTTGACTCACAAGACCTCTTCCTTGCTAAACCCTGTGGGCTTTGGAAAGCTTAAATTGTTCCATACTTTTGAATGAAGAAAGTTGGAGTGAATCCTCTTTGTTCTGTGCCACTTGGCACTCGGGTAGCTAAAGAGTGGCTTTCACAACTCCCTGTTATTTTCAACAGTTATTTAGATTTCCACTCAAGGGAGTTACAGACAGTGGCATATCATTGCTGAGGGCTAAAGGCTATACCTAAATGACCCGGGAATGGACAAGTATACAGGTGACAGGCTTCCTGTACTGTCACCCCTAAGAGGGGGAATGGTCCTTCCATCTTGTTTGCATTCCAGGAAAAAAAAAAAACAACCAACCAATTCTGATTAACTTGTTAATGGTAAATTGGCCGTCTTTTCTCTGTGTAATTCAACATGGTGGTTTTATAAAATGAGACTTCAGATTGTGCTCTGAAGAAAAATACATCCTTTAGTTGACAGTCCCATGTAGATCAAGTAAAGTGTTCCAAGTCCTGGACTTCTCAGGTGATAAACACTGCACAGTGAGGTCTGTGAGTAACAAATGCTGTATATCTCAGCGAAGGTACAAATCACTTAGCTGTGTAAAGAGGCAAAAGGGGAAGTGAATATTGATCAAGCATTCCCAGAACTGTTCTTAAACAAAGAAGAATTGATTTGGTTCCCAGTTACAATGGTCTGACAGGAACAAAACCACTGAATTTGAGTCCTCAGCCACCCCAGAGGAACACAGTGAAAGTCCTCCTAGCTTACAAGCACTGTCCTCAAACTTTCATTTTCTGTACCTGCCTTTCAAGGCACCAGTTCTACTTAATACAAATACATGCTGTCTTTTCAGAATGTCGTCGGCCCAGCCCTATTGTATCAGCATATCTACTGGCGGGCATCTCTCTGTTTTGGCTCCTGTTTCTGAATGAAAAAAAAAAAATCTGCTTTCATTTTCCCAAGCAGTCACAATGCCCGAATTGGTAAGATACCCTGGCAGGATTTAAGAATGATCTTTTGCCATCTTACCTTATCACACCATTTCATGTCAAGGTCCCTAGGGTGGGAAACATGTGCCTTCCTGGGCAACACCAATCTGCAGGGCTATGAGCTGCTATTTAACAGCCACAGAGCTCTGGATTTTTCCTCTGATGCACTCTGTTATTATCTATGTATTCCATTCAAAGTGGAGCACAATGCACCTCACAGATCTATACTCTAATTATTCAGCAAGATTAAAGAATATCTTCAAGGCACTTAGAGATATAAACAAATAAATATTGGCTCCTCAAAATTTTCTACATTGGACCAGAGACTAGCTGATTTATACTCATCGAGCAGCGTCTTTCTCACCTAAATTCAGTGAGATTATTATAAGATAACATTTTTCAGCCAGAGTAAATTTTTCCAAATGCAGCCCCTGGGTTTTAGCAATTGTATAGACCTTCCTGTTCCTCACTTCAGAGACTTACTCCTAGAAGAAAGGACTGGTTTAATTTTCTTCAATAAAACTCTAATGTCATTCAATGTAGGCTATTCAGATCTGGCCATAGCAGAGATTTTCAGAGATGTGCAGTGGCAACAGAATTATTGCTGTTGCCATTATGGGTTTCTTGGCTTGAACATTACCCAAAACTGGAGCCTTTATAATGTTGTTTCTCCTAAAGTAAGAAACAGATTATAGGCATTTTGGTTGTGTAATGCTGCTTACACACACACACACACACACACACATAAAGGGAAAAAAAGATTAAAAAGGCAACAAGTCCTTTTTCCCTGAATGCAGCAAAAAGTAAAGAAGAAAAACAAGCAGTGTTTTCTTCTGATCAGGTTTTCTATTACAACAAGGCCTGTTCCTTTTTTTCAGGGTCACACTCACAGATTCCCAGACCAGTTTCTTCTATAGCCTGCAGCTGGCATTTCTGCTACCAAGCACAAGCCACAGTCTGTGTAGTGTCTCGCTGGCATTTCATTCTGCCCAAAGCCTCAGATCAAGCCTTCAACTAGTACTGTTTAGCTGCATGCAGAGGCTGTTTATTCCCCCTTCCAATGAAAAATACCGGGTTGTATACCCTCAGAGTAGTGCATAGGTGCACTAGTGCCCTTGGATCTGAGATTGCCTGCCTAATAGCTGGTGTATGGCCATGAATTCCCTTCAAGGTTACCCTGTAGCTATCTGCATCTTCTTGGATCACCTGTGTAATCCTGAAAGACCTAGTCTGAATAAAATAAAATGTCTGCTTTTGAAACACATGCTTGTTCACCTTTGTCCCCTCTAGAGAGAAAGAACTTTCCCTGGTTGCTAAGACACTTCTGGTTTTATTTATCTTAGCAACTCCTCATATTTTCTGTTGCTTCTTTCTTCTTGTTGCATAACCTAGTTGACTGTTGCAATCCAGTTTCATAGGCACTGTGCCATCATTAAATATTTTATTTTAGCAAAGCTTTTACCATCTGCACTTTAATATTTACTGCCCAAACAAATACTTAATTGTTTGGATTTAGCATGTTTCTCTTCAGTATATATGTGCTTATTTTTCATCTCACAAAAGACACCTGGTACCCTGCAAAATTCCATGTATATTTTTGTTATCAGTTTCCACCTTGACATGTTCACACATGGACACAAAGTATAACTTAAAATTATCAATTAACTTATTTTAAATTAAATTACATTTTCTTATTTGCTACAAGCATAATATAGCCTATGTATCTATCATAGAAAAATATTTGTGGATTTGTGGGCCTACAACCTCTAGGGAATGTTACAAATCCATACAACATTCTCACAACATTCCCAAACATCCAGACATCTACAGGAACTGAAGGATACGTAAAACTGCTTGCCATCAAAGAACTCCTTATATTGCACACATCCGTAAGAACATTAATGGAAATTGTTTATTAACATAGTGAAAGAAATATGGTATGTGAAAAACCAATGTAAATACTAGGGGAAAAAAACAAACCATCACACAGGTTAAACAGAACCTTCTTCCATTCTAAATCCCATTATTTTATTTTCAAAGGAATGTCTACAGCTACTTTGTCTATCAGCCAGGAGTAAAACCCCAGCTCTGAAATAACAGGGAATGTAGCAAAGCAAAAGAAAACGATGATCTGTACTACTATTTTACTTTATAATCCCTTTTTTGAGAGCAAGGTGAGGTTCAGATGTGCAGGCTTTTATGCCTAGTTTCCATCAAGTGATCTTGCATGAATCTGAAGACATTATTTTTTAAGTTTGATAAAAACCCCTTATACCTTAGCCTCACTCTTAGTATATGTTGTACTACATTATTTAACAATTGATAGCAAAGGGAATTACTAAAAACACTGAAACCAATTGCCTAGAGAGGTTGTGGGGTCTCAACCTGTGGAGATATTAAAAACCCAACTGGACAGAGTCTTGGGCAGATTGCTCTGGCTGAGCCTGCCTGAGCAGAAGGGGTGAACTGGATGATCCCAGGAGGTTCCTTTCAGCCTCAATGATTCTGGGAAATAAAAGTATATATTCACTGCTGTAAGCCAGGTAAGTCCTTCAGTACTCCTTTTTTTTTCAGTGACATAAGCAAAAGACAAGACTGTTTTTGTACTTAAAATTAGACAAGCAATTAAACAATTTGATATATCCTCATCTCTCATTTCAGTGGAGAGATTCAACCTGCTTCACTTTGCTGATGCATGGAAAAATCACAAACTAAAATAGCCCCTTCAAAAATAAAACCTGTTAGCTCCACATTAAACATGATCATTAAATACAGAAAATTTTATGCTTAAATTTACCAATAATCTATGAATGCCTATATATAGATACAAGCTGAGATAACCACCTACTTATAAACATATACATATTGCGTCATGCTGCACTGTGTGACTGCAATCAACAGAGAGTGAAAAATATTCATTTGGAGAGAACATAAATGGCTTAGACTAGACACTGAAAGTTGGGTAAGATAAACCCAAAATTAACATACTGCAGTCAGGCAGTCCTTCTAAATATTTACGGAATGGGCTAGATTCTCGAACTCATATATTGAGCTGCAGTTGTGCAACAAGACCCATTTCACTCAAGAAGTTGTCTGTGTAAATAAAGGCAATTTGGCTAGTTTGTAGGGGCCCCAGAATCCTGCCTCTTTCCCAGAGCTGTCCAAACAGACAAAATACTCGCTGTAGAGCTTAGTGGAAAATGCCTTCTGGCTCATATGGATTACCACAGGAGTGGAATAATTTGCCCATCTAGCAGCACAAAAGTGGGAGGACACAGTAATATAAATTACCTTTGGATTATTGTTTGTACTGTAAATACTGAGGCTCTTGTTTGCTTCTTGTTTTATTACTAGAAACCAGCATTGTTGTCACAGTGTTTTTTTAAAAAAAAAAAAAAAAAAAAAAAAATGGAAAGGCTTTCAAGCAGTAAGCCTAGTATCTTCACCAGTGCCAGTGGTATAAATACCAGAAAGAGTGACAGCTAATCCACATGCACTCAGAAGCAAAAATGAAAAGGCCAGTTACATGCGCTTGTCAGCGCTCGTCTCATCCACACCTACTAGCTTGCAAGACCTCCAGACAATCAGTCAGTAATGAAATGAGTAGGGGGAGGAGAAAAACAGTGGAACAAGACAGCAAAGAGATGGAACACCCGCAAAACATCATTCCCAATTCATGTAAATGGGAAGAGGACATCTTAAATGGAGCTTTGCAAGGTGGTTTAAATAATTTCAGGTCTAAATATCTTTCTGTACTATATCAGCTTCTGAGGATCACTGTTTGTTGAGTTTTTTTGTAATCCCCTATCTCCTTTTCCACCTCTCCTTTCCTACTCCCCATCATTGTCAGCATTTCTGTCTTGGCAACGTCAGAGCAAACAGAGAAGGGACTGAAACAAGAGAATTGCATAGAAGAGATTGTTTTGGCAGGGCTATGCAGGGCTGCCTTACTAATCCAGCACACGCAAGGTTTTACTGACTTGTATTCTATTAAAAAAATATTAGCACAGTGAAAAAGCATCCCATGCCAAATCCAAGGGCTGCTGAGCTCCAAGTGTAGTTCTCTCTTGCAGCCTTCACCTTTCACTCTCATTCTGCAAATAAGAAAAAAGGAGAGGCCGTAGGTTTTTTTTGCCTAATAACAACTTTAAAAAGGCAGCATGCATACAGAGCCTGTGTGTTCAGTAATTTGATCAGCCATGCCTGACTGACATATGTGTTCCCCCAAACTGTGATTTAAGTTACAGGGCATCTATGCATCAAAGTGGAGCTTTGTTATCTTCTCTAACAGCTGTGGGATGAAAGTACTGATTGACAATGCAATTTTACACAGATATATAAACAAGCCACTTAATTCCTTTAGACTCCTTGAAAAACTCCATCTGAACGTGTTCCTATGGAGGAATTTTTCCATGATTACAAGTGATTTTCAATGATTTTTCTATTGAGGTTTCTGAGTTCACACAAGGCAGAAAATACAGCCCTGAAGCTTTGCACTCACAACACTTGGCAGTGTTTCAGAAGCACCATTTTCAAAAACTTTGTCATGATGTCAATATCCATGAACAAAGATCAGCATGCTGGTACTTCCAAAGTGAAAACAACAGAAAAAAAGATAAATCTCTCTTTGGTGAATTTGGCAGTGAAAACATCATTGTATTATCATTTTGCTCAAGCAGGCTATTATTCATTGAACCTGAAGGCTAATGTAAGACTTCCAGAACTGATCTTCAAGTCCTCATACACTTATTGAATAATAACATACAGGTAGGATGGAAATTTAAGAAAATATTTAAGCAAAGCCATACCATATCATTAACATCTGATATTTTGCAAAAAATATAAGCTGGATATAGTGCTTGGACTGACAGGTAGTGGGAGAAAAGAAATGTCAATTGACACCTTATTCAGCTTTACCCTTTAAATTCCCGCGCATGATGGACATACAGATTTACTATTGTAAAAGGTCTGTTAAAGTTGCTTTATTAAACGGTTTTTAATCTTTTGGGAATTATTGTTCTGGGTAGATACTACAGTCTTTTCAGTTATTCCTGGTGAGTAAATTCTGCAGCCTTAAAGAAGATGGTAGTCCTTTAGCTATTTATGAAGAATGAAAAAGATTCTTGTAGGACTAAATTTGTCACCAAACAAGCAGAAGTCATGATAGCCCAAAAACTGTTCGTCAGCCTTTCCCATGCAGCAACAAGAAAAAGCTACAAATGGGAAAAGAAATAAAAGAAAAGGAAACAGGACATGAATTGTGCAACTAAATTTCAGCACCATGCTTATTCTAGTCTTGACCTTTTACCAATGTCTCAAGAAGAGATGAACAACAGAGATTTAAGATGCAACTGTTAACTGGCTGAACCCACTGTTTTCCCACTTCGGGATGTTAATCTTCCCATAGCAAAGCTGCCTGTTCTTTAGAGGCTTCAGCTGACAACCTGCTATATTAATGAAACAGCATTTGAAGCAGATCCATTGGATTGTGATTTGCAGTTGCTGAGAAGCTGATAATGTGCTCCCTTCTGTTATTTCTGCTCCAGGACCCTTGTCCACTGGAGGATGGATGACACAGACCACAGGATGCTATAACCTTTTACACCACTGGAGCAAGATTCAGCAGAGCTTGATCCACTTGTGACCTTACTAGATCTGTCATCTTAAGCATAAAAAACTACAGCTGGACCAATTGTATCTAGCAGTTTGTGATGATACCCTCAAAAAAGAGGAAAAGCCCCCCACCATGAGGAAGACATAATCTGCTGGCAAAGGCTTGAGCAAGTACTGACAAATGGATTGTGCTTTGCTCTCTACCAACTTCTCTAGGGGCTGTGTTTTCTTGAACATGTTATAGTTTGCTGCTGGCACAGATCAGCATGAAATTATGACTCTTCAGAAAGAAAAAAAGAAATACAAGATGAACTAAGCTGACAGGACACATCAAATTCACACTGACTGAAATTTCACCCAATCTCTACCAAACACAGTGACGCACTGACATCCCCCAAGACTAATTAGTCTTAAGCTCTTAGCATCCTCTTTTTTTCAGTCACCCAACCTTATATTTTATTTTTAAAGAGGTATTTGGACCCGACTTTTTTTCTTATCTATGTGACACTAAAGACTTTTCACATGCGGTGAAAAAAAAACCCAATACAAAATACTATAAACACAAGGCAGGCTGTGTGCATATAAATATGTTATTTTATTATTAGACAGAATGAAAGACCAACCCACTGAGGAAAATAAAGATATTACTCAAAACATTACAGTGATTTTTCCAAGATAAACTTTTCAATGCAATGTATGAGCATCGTATGACGGCTAACTGTTGTACAGGGGAAGGCAAAGGGGAAAAAAAAAAAGAAAAACAATTTGTTTTTTTTAATATGATTTGATTAGTCCTAATGGCCCACGTGAGGACATCACATTAGAAAGACATTGTTTTTTATTTGCAACATGAGGCAAACACTGTGTTGCAAAAATAGTCAGTATCTTTAAGCTATGCTGCAGAGAAACCTACTGTAGTACGTCCATCTGTTTTAATTGAAAAGTACTGTTGGGTACTGCACTACTGAGAATTCATGGAACAACTGAGTATATTGAAAAGAAAAAAATGAGTCAAAGGATGATAACAAAAAGCTTATACATTTACCCTCTTTGGGATACCACACCCTATTGGTTAAATAGCACTGCAACCTTTCTTCATTACATTCTAAGTATTATTTTCTTTTTGGCTGATTTTTCAGCAAGTCAGCAGGAATACAGGCATTTGTCATTCAGTAATTTTTTTTTTTCTGTCTGCCTCTAAAGTGGTTCAATGCCCATGTAGCTGTGCCACTCATAACAACCCAAGAAACAAAACATAAATCTGCCTGTCTAATTTAGTGGCTCAGAGAATATCTTGAAGTTTGATTCAAAAAGGAAAATAAAACCTTCATACTTCACCTTCTACTTTCTTTTAAATAATTCAGTTTTTCAAGCATTCTATTCCGCTCACTTGCTCTAATCCATTAATTTACTTTTCTTATTTGTATTGCTTATGAATGTAATGATCATGAACTAAGCTGGTATGAAAGCCCCAGTAAATAAACCTCACAGTTTAGGTTTTGTATCAATGTTCAGTGTGACATCCTCTGTTTATCCATGCTGGACACATCAAGGGCAATAACAGCAAGATTTCTCGATGGCTGTGACATGTCCAAATCCAGTAAGAACTATATCTGTTTCAACTATGCCTTTTGCCTTTTGGCATCATTTACCAAACAATGTACCATTTATGTATGCAAAATAATAATAAATTCTTTTCAATTTTGCTGTTTATAGCCATTTGTTAGCACAGATGTAAACACTGGAGACAGATACTAGAGAATCAGGTAACACCAAAGCAAAGGGGAATTAGGCTCCCATCTCTGAGCACCATGAAGAATTCAGGCCCTGTAGCACACAGGATGCTCACAGGTTCTAACAAGAAGGCTAGTGAGGGAACTAATTAGTGCTAGACGTAATCCCCTTTCTGTGGCCTGGGTATCTCTATGTTAGAAACAGGAAAAACCATGTCAGATCCCATAGGCCCACTTTTCAGAAGAGCTCAGCACCTTGCATTTCGTGCTCCTGGAGTCCAAAGCAAGTTCAATTCTTCTGAGCATGTGAGTGCGCAAAGGACACTTTCATTTAAGCAAAGAGTCTCACTCTGCTTCCATTACAGCCACTGTACACCCACTGAAACTTACTCCTCTGCTCTGCAGGGAGAACAAAGCTGCCTTGTTCATGTTTCATGTCGAAAGTATTTTCTTTCCTTAGGTACGGAATACATTTTCGAGGGTTGAGGGCAGCCATGACATTGATCAGGGGCTATACTGAAGAAATGAAAACCTAATCCTCATCTAGTGATCAGGAGGTGCATACCACAGAAGGCAATGCTAATAGGAAGCACAGATGGTGTATGTCCAGCCCAGAAACAGGAGTGAAAAGGTTAACATTTTCAGCTACCAGACCATTCACCTTCGCATTTTTACAAACCCTTGAGCTATGTTCAATAAGAAAGGCATGCTCTCCCCAGCATTTTGTCAACATGACCAGCAGTTTGATATCTGCAAGGCTATCTACAAAGCGTTACCTTTCACTTTTGTTTAGAGAAAATATATGCCTTCCTTTTCTGATTTGATTTAAAATCAAAGATTTTGTGTAGCATTACTCTACTCAACTGATGTCTTAACTGCAAGTCCTTTGATGCAGTATAATCTCTCTGAGAGAGAGTACTTTAAAATGTAAATGATGAAAAATCTCTATCAATTTCTAAGAACTAGAGGCCCATGGTGCCTACCTGGTGTAGGATTTCCATTAACACCTGATAGATAAATGAAGTTTCAAAGTCTTCATTATTCTGATCAGAAGACACATTTTTACATTCAGATAATCCTGAATGAGAAGCTTGCTTGCACAGAAAAACAATCTGGGTCATCATAGTTAGCTGTATGCTTGTGATTTATATCCCCCAGTGAACATAAATAATTCTCACAATATATTCAGGAGAGGTACCCTAGAAAGCAACACAGTGGAGGGCAGAAGCAAAAGCAGTACAGTCATTAAAGATGCATGACAGCTGTATCCTCATGTGAGTGACATTCACTTTCTTTCCCTCCGTTTAAGTCTGGGAATGAAAAAGGGCATGGCTTCCAAAAAGAGGTCTGAGAGTCCTCTTACCAGTGTGATGGATCTCACCTTATCCTCTGATAACATAAAAGTAACCTCACCTTGGTACATGGCTTGGCATATCTTGTAAAATGAATCTCTGACTGACTGAAGACACTGGATATCTGGTAAAGTCACCACACTTACTCATGGGGCTGGAGCGTATCAATATTCTCACACGAATACATACTGCGGGGCAGCAGGAGAATCCTGTCTTGGTGGTCTAATACAGCGCATGAAAGGGTTAAATTAGGAGTGAGAAATGTCTGGCAGGAAATCCACCCATACAGTCTTAGAGAGTACCAAGGTGGTTTTGGAAGTTCTTGCACAAGGGACAAATTAAACTAGTAGCAAACTAATGCAAATTATTACATCTCCTGCAGTTGGCATTAATTGCTATGTCCAAGAAGCAGCAGCTTTTATGGATGTGCAGGCCAGGACCTCACCACAATGAGCACTCCACAAGAGAATTATAACTCAGTGATGATTTTCACGTGTACGTAAGAACTGGACTCCGAAGGTGATTTAGGACCCTAAAGATGCACATAGATGCATGCATAGTTTCATGCCACTAAAATCTGCTTTTTCTTCCCTGTGCATGCACCATGGAAGCTTAATTTCAAACAAATTTGCATTAATGGAAACTCTTTAATTAACTCAGGCTAGGGACGCTTTCACATCTCAGCTGAGCAAGACATGAGAGAGAAGTGCAAAATCCAGGGATCTCATTTCAAGCCCAGTGACTCACTGAGTTGCAACACAATGAGAATAAAGATTTACTTCCTCTTGCATACTTTCATCTTTGCTTTTTTTTCTTTTTGTTCTCATCCCGTCTCCAAGGTAATCTGGACACATTGTTACCAGCAGTGGCATTAATGGCATGTTGAAAACTGGCAAATGAGATGATAGACAAGAGGATACTTGGTGCACCTTCATGAAATAAAAGACTGCTATTATCCAGACATGAATAACTCTTCTTTCCAAGGTGTACTTGAACCGTTATGTCCCCCAGTGATGCCTAACATCCTAAAAGCAAGTGCCTGGCAGGATATATGGAAACCAGATGATATCCTACACAAGGTCTATTATCTCTCAACTTTCAAGATGATTTGTGCTCAAGTGTCAAGAAGCCCTGTAAAACTCTCTCTCACACTTCCTATAGATCTGGCAATACAGCAGGTGCCAAACCTGCTTTAAGTCTTTTTTTTGTTTATTCATGATGAAGCCATGGACTAAATTGTCAGTATTGCCCTTCTTTGCCACTCTGTCTTAATCCTGAGAATTCATAAAGAGGGCTCTTAAGAATGAATATGTACAAATAAGAGAGAGCTCAAAATGTTAGAAAGCTGTCATATTAAGCATCTGAAATTCTCAGTAGTGACTAAGTAAATAACATGCATTGCTCTTTGTGTTTGACAACCTAGGAGCACATCTTTCTTGTGTCTGCAAAACTTTCACATACTAGTATGAGGGGACCTCCTTGTCAGTATCTGTCCTCTGTCACCAAAAGTCACCATCCTTCCATGACAGTGGAATTATAGTCTCAGTTGGCAGTTACGGTCTGCAATTATGTCTCAGAAGTAGCAAGAATCTTATTTGTTCAAAATCCACACGCAAGCAGACTACAGCACACTTAAAGAAATGCTGTAGACACTGAACTGCCCAAGCCAGTCCAAATTCTGGGTCCTGCACACTCTGGAGGGAATATTCCTTAGGAAACATCTAGGACCTTGTCTAAAGGATCACCATTTATCCAGATTGACAAATAATTTGCAATACTGTGTGGTGACTCAGGGCAACTTTCAAAAGGCGGCACAGGCATATATCTTCTTTACAAGAAATGAGGAAAAGCCATAGTAATTTAGCAGCACGTGCAGTTCCAACACTTCTCATACAGAAGCAATCTTAGCTGTAGGCTAAGATATAAATATAACTATTTATTAACAGTTGAATGCAATTTTAGACTCTGGTTTGTCTGTTTCTGGGCTACCTGTTGCAAGATGAGACACAACTCAGTAAGCAGATTCAAGCAAAAAGTAACCATCTCTAACGAAAGAGCTGGACAACAAATAGGTGTTCTTATTTATGTTCTCAATTTTATGTGGCCTAAAGTTGCCAATGCAAGTGAGGACTAATGAAATACAATCTTTAACATTTAATTAATTGGAGCTGTATGGTACTTTTATTAATGAAATGGTGGGCTCAAGCTTAGTGGGAAAAAAATCAAACCAATACATCTACTCATCTCTCTGTTCAAACTGAATGCTAAATCTCTGGGTACAATGCCCTGATTTCAACAACATCACGATACCCTTGTGCATTTGTCTCCTCAAGGGAGTCACACACATCTTTGTAGAGCAGCCCCAGACTCCAGCTCTGTCTTGGCAACACGCTTGCTAAAGTACCATGTGAGAGTTGTCCCCACAGCTAAGGTAGCTGGCAGAGATGAAGCTTAAAAAAGCTGTACGAAGATACTGTGCAAAGCAGTGTACCTATAGAAGGAATACATAAAGGTCAAACTTCAGATTTTTATTGTTGAAGTTCAATATACATTAACAATAGATGAAGAAAAAACAAAGAAAATTCTTGACCTCAAGAAAAAAATATGAGTAAAACTAGCCTATGGCCAAAGCCCAGGGGACTATTTTGAATCCTGATATAATATATATATTTTTCCAACAATCCAGAGTCAGTCAGAATATTCTTCTGTAGATACTGTGCTAATAAATATTATGATTGATCTTTTTAATGCAAACATTGTGCTAATAGAGAAAGAACATGCTGTTACTTCAAGTCTGGAGCACTTTCCATTAGCTATCTGGTCATGGGTGGAGGATTTATCGAATAATAAATTGCCTAGTGGCAATAGGCTTGCAAAAGCTCAATACGTCCTTATTAGTGTCTCAAAATTCTGCAATACAATAATTAGGCTTTGAGTGGAACAGAGACATTTTTCTGCATTCTGCAAAGTGTTGACTAATGATTTTGTGAAGTTCTGGCTCTTCTCAGTTGCAGTATATTCTTATTTGTTAAGATTCATTGGACTTAGACATGCAAGTCTTGATGAGTCAAAAATGTCTTCTATGGGAAATTTTGGCTGAGTAGAGCATGTAGAATTAAGACCATATGCAGTGTATAACAGTGAATATTATTAATTTCATACAAAATATAAACAAACAAAAAATTCTCATAAAAATGTATGCTAACTCAGTCTCTTAAAATTATAGTATTTTTCTATGTCTGTCTGCAAGGGAATAGAATGGCACATTACATGGAGCTTGCATAAGCTGAATAGGTCTGAAAAAAACGTATTAGCCAACAGAGTGAATGTGGACCATAAATCCCATTTCTAGCTATCTCATAATTTTTAGTGAGTGGTCCTATCAAAAGACCCAAAAGGGCAAAACTGTACTTTAGCTTGGAGGTGTAAAGAAATTTAGCACACGAAAGAAATAATTCCAGTATTACAAGCATGAAAACATAAAACCCAACCTAGTTTCAAATTTCTTTTGCAGTCAAGCTATAGATTACTTCACCTTCTACAACGAATTATTTTGGAGATGCTGATAGATGCTGAACTGATGTATAAGACATAGCTGATTTAGGCAAGAGCATATTAACTACTCCTCTAAAGATATAGAAAATATCCATAAGCATATTCTGACTCAGACAGTCTTCTGATACAACACAAACCTAAATAATTAAGAATATTCAGACTCAGTCAGTAATCAGTTGCTTTTTATGAGGTGGCCTCCAGTTCCAATATCAGCCAGAAGAGAATAGCAACTGGTGATCTGAAAAAGTCCTACAGGACTCTCGCTCGTTCCTTAAATCACCATTCAATGTGATACCCCCAGTGACTATGGTCAGTTCTACCTGAGGTGCGCTACCACTCTGTTGTGAGAAAAAAACTCTCCACTCAGTTTCTGGCTGTGTTACAAGTAGTCACAACTAGTGTTATCCATCCACAATTCTAATAAAAACTCTATGCACAAAGACACCGCTTGCATCCCAAGCTAATTTAATGCCATCCTTTTGCCCTGATTCTGTATCTTCATCGAATCATTTGCAAACTATTAAAGGTTAAAGGAGGGTATGTGTCTTTTCCTAATTACTGAACTCTATAGCATACTACATACACATACACACACACACACACACACACACAGAGGCATGTGGTTCTGGGTTAGATGATTTTTTTCATCTCTCCACTAGATTTTCACTGTTATTGTGAGGATACCATATAATATCTAAATAGCATGTCTGGGTAGGCAGTGTATGCAAATTAAAAGACCTGAAATCTCTTGCTGTCTTTAACCCCCACATCATGCAACTTCTCTAAGCCTTATTTTCTCTAAAGATAAAATGTCATTCTTAGTAAACTGGTGTGACAGCTACAGATGAATCATGCTATTTAAAAAGCAAAACACAAGGAATGAGCTGTAGAAACATGAACAATACAGGAAAAAAGATGAGCATGACATACACAATCTGAATAAACTACTGCAAGATCAGAGTAAGTGGGCAAAACTGGTTGATATCCAATACAACTGGGGTTGCAGGATAATCAGGGAAAGAACAGAAGAATGTGTTGTTACAGCTGGCTTTATTTACAGAGATGAAACTGTAACTGTGAAACTGTTTCTTTGCCTCAAAAAAAAAATCAAGGAGGATGAAAAATTTTTCTTTTTTTTTTTTTTTTTTTTTTTTAAATTTTTTTTTTTTTTTTTTTTTTTTTTTTTCCCTGATGAAGAATGAGCTCTACTTTCCTACTTTTTTCCACTTAAAAAAATTTTCTGTTTGTTTGCCTTAGTAAACTACAGTGACAAGGCAACTCATGAAAAAAAGGATAGTATGAAAACCAGGAAGGAAAAGTTGGGAAAATAAAATAATTTGTGGTTGTTGTTAGACACACAAATTTTTGTTTCTTTAAAAAATTCTGCAACTCAAATGACTGACATTTTGGAGAAGAGATATTTTTGTTAACACTTTTGTCTCTCAGCTTAATGTTTGAGAAATTGGAATATACATCTTTAAGTTTTCCAGTAAGTATTTAAAAAATGAGATTATGAACAGGTGTTTTTAACATTTCTTATTTTTAAATGGCAGGGGGGAAAAAAAAAAAAATCAACCTTTCTAAGAACCTTTCCAATCTGTCTTATTCATTGCAATAGAACAAAGAGAGGGAAAAGTTCAAATAGTTAAAAATTACCTGATGGTCACCTTGTATTGAGTGAGCATTTACAGAGTCAGTAAATGCATTTTTTTCTGTTTTCCTGGAAAAGAATTTCCAGGAATAGGTACAGAAGACCTTGAATCTCGTCTGACCTCTGGTCCTTAGAGTAACATAGCTACAGCAGAATTAGACTCTAAATTGCACCTGTCAATATCTGAATAATCTATGAAACAAAATAATTACAGCAGATTCTTTTAAAAGAGGTCATATTTAAAGGGGAAAAAGAAGAAACTAACCCAATTTATCCTGTTCATAATTCATTTCTAATATTACATGAACTAATACTTCAAAACAGGGAAAAGTACTGCTTGAAGTTATTGAGATGTCCATCAGTCCATATGAAACATCTGAAACCTTGCATTCTATTACTGTTTATCCTAGACAGTAGTGTCAGCAGTGACCATATAAGCTGACTGTGCATTTCAACAGTGCATCTTACCTTTGCTCTACATAGCAGAACCATGTTGCCAGGTTATCCCCATCAATAAGCAGTGCTCCTTAGCCACCTCCAAAAAGTCCAGAAGGATGCTCCTGCCTGCCGTGATCAAATTAAGCTCTTGCACCTACCACTCCCTAACATGAACGCAATGTTTCCTTTATCAAGCTTTATGTTAAGCTAAGGAAAGCATGTGCCTATGGCTTTATTTGTCTGATAATGTTGGAAAAGTGTGTCAATTTTTCCACACATGGTTGTGATGTTTTCCAGTGAAGACTTTTAAGTATCTATGCCATATTTAAAGGGGCAACTAATCTTTAAAAATGCCCGATGCAAGAGTTAGTGTCAATTCCTTAAAATTATCATTATATACAATGCAATGACAGTTCCCAGCCTCCAGGAAACTGGTGCAGGCTTTGGCATGAAAAAGGTCAGGACTGTATTCAACTTCACAGTTTCACAGAGGATCCATATAAAGCTTGATTATTTAACTCTGAATACAGATTCATATGCCAAAGCACACACTGAAATAACTCCCAATTGTTACACTGAAGTTAGTGTGTCATTGTTGATTCAACCGAGAATCAAACCAGACAAAATTTAGATATTCAGCCTTTGCTCACTCAAAATAATACCGCCACCCACCGTCACCACCACAAACCAGTACAAATATTGTACTAGCAGATTTGGTCTATGGCCATTTCCATGTCAAAATGTCAAGCTATGTATTAAAGCATCCTGTTTAGTCTGTAATGAATGTATTATCATCCCATCCAAATCAGATGGAAGAAAAACATGATCAACATTTCTTATCTCAATGTTTCAGTCTTTGATGACCTACTACAGGAAAGGACTTACAGGCATTTCTGGAGTCACTGTGGCACTGAAGCCAGTGAGACCAATTGAAGACCAATGGACAGGGCTTGGGAAAATAATAATTTTTAATTCCTTATTCAGTAGAAAGGACTTACTTTAAAATGTCTGGACAATATCCTTGGATTATTATATTTCAGCTGAATGACTGAAAAATGACGGAGTGACTGAAAATATGAAAAGTCAGTGGAAGTCTCTTCATTTTTCCTTTATTTTATTACCTTGTAATAAAACCTCTGATAAAAGGAAGAGACACTGTAAAAGGGAATAAGTGAACAAAAGCAATCATCATTATTTCTAATTGAAAAAGAATTTTAGGATCTGCAAGTTTAAAACAAATACATGAGAATGCACCGAAAATCCAACTTACCAGTTTATTAACTGCTCACAACCATGAGCGAAAAATTTATCATCTAGTCACATATCGATAATATACAGTGACTGCAATTAAACTTGACACTTGGCTATAGCCCCACATGTTGAAAAAATGACGAGCAATGTGATATGTTTGAAATGCCAGTCTGTGAGCACTATTTTTGTCTGCAGGTTATTCTTCCATATCCAGCTATAATAGTTTCATCTATAAATTTAAGCCTTCCGGGCTACATATTCATAACCTTTAAAAATCTCTTTGCCCTAAAAGTAGTTTTCTCTAAAGCCTCTGCTTCACCACAAAGGAAGATGCATCAGGTCTAAGATGCCTAGAATCAGTAAAATCATAGCTTTTCATCCTACCAGCTTACTACAGATGAAACAGATTACATATAGCCTGCCCATGTGTGAATGCATCCATATGTATTTAAAACTGCATTTCTTGCTTGCTCTGCAGCATTTTTCTTTAGAGGGTTATGTCAATATCTTTGGCAAAATTCCCCCTCCTTCCAACTGTTTTGCAGTATGCTATGAAACTGTTACCTACTGTCCATCTGTAAGGTGGCTGAATTTGAGCATACTTGTAAGCATAGACTGAGCAATGCAAAGCAATGACCGTGTCAGAAATTTGCAAAATGGTATATAATTTAATTATATTATTCTGCATCTTCATTTACTAATTTTACACAATCCTATTTCAGCTAGTAGAAGACTTTAAACTTTGCTTTATGACAACTACGTGTAAGTTGCTATTCATTACTTCTTTATACTGCTGAACCTCTACATTTACTTTGTTCTTCAGATCTGATTGAGAACATTTCCATCAAATCTTCTGATGCCTTCTGGCATATATAAAATTATACTTTTTCCTATATGTCATCTATCTTCAGTTCCCTATCCACAATGCTGGAGCTCTGTTATGCAGCTGAGAAGTCTTACAGGCAAAAGATAGAACAAGAACTGTAATTCGTGAGCTGAGTGAATCAAATGTAAATATTTCAGAGGTTCCCAAGCCACGCTTAAATTCTAAAAAGCCTTTTTTTTTTTTTTTTTTTATTTTTTTTTTTTTTTTTTTTTTTTAATTTTTCAGGTGCAGCTGGCAGAGAAAGACATTTCGGTGACTGCAAGGAATGCTGACTATATTGCAAATGGCACTGCAAAGGAACTGACCTTGTGACAGTGGGAGTAGTTTTTTTGTAAAATAAAATAAAAAGAACCCTAGTGTAACCTTAACAAACAGGCTGCTGCATGAGGTGTTGCCTGGTAGACACTATTCTTCCACAGCCTCCTACAAGTATGCCCAAATTCTGTCTGATCAATACCTGCCTGAAAATATCAGCTTTCCACCATTCATGTAAAAGTGTTCGAGGTCACATTATTAACTACTAAGAACACCTAGTGCTGTTAAAAATTTCCAGGTTTTCATAGCGTTATCTAGACAGTATAGGTAATAACTTGATCCAGATCTTGTATCAGAGAACAAAGTGGTGTTCAAGATCAAACTAGACCCAGGGAATAAATTTGCCCCATTCAAGACATTTAGTGTTTGGGTTTTTTTCCTTGTTTTCAGTGGCTACGATTTCATCTGTAAGACTGTAAAGATTGCAATGGTTAGAATACAGTGGAATTTGATTTTAATAATTATTATTAGCCTCCAGTCAATCACTCTGCATATTTAAAAAAAAAAAAAAAAAAAGTTCCTACCTCTGCATATAAGATCATGGCTTCAGACTGCAAGAAATTTGTTTTATTTTTATCTTTGCAGTTTCACACTCTGCCTGTCTTTTGTTTGTGAGTAGACTATAGTTATGAGTATCCATGCCCCCCACGAATAAAACAAAACAAAACAAACCACCCAAAACTTTCTTTGGTATTAAAATTCCTGGTAGAACTCCCTACCCCTTGGTAAGATTTTGTTTCCATGGAAGAATATGAGTTGGAGATTTTCCAAGATGCAATGATCATTTCACTTGCATAAAGAAAATGGAATTTACCCATATCATTACTTGTGACAGTATTGCAACATTTATTTTAGGAAAATTAACAACAGAGAACCATGCCCCTGATGCAGTAACGGATGCACTACATACAAATTAGGGAAGGTTAAACAAATATATATATGAATAATCAGTATTATCCCCTACTGTAGGTATGTGGTAAATTTTACGACTTGAAAACTTATTTGGTTACAAATTCCACTAAATATTCTAGTAACAGAAGGATCCTGTCCAGCAATAAAATAAAAGAGAATGTGGTTCATAGATTAAGCAACTTTAATACAATAACTGCTATATTATATATATCAAATTTGTTTGGTTTAGTAGTAAACATCTTTATACAAAACACTTGTTAGAATTGCTTTCATTTTAGCTTTCCCCTGGGTTCCTCTAGAAGGATAATGCTACTAAAAGGATAAACTGTATAAAACAGTTTCCTCATTGGATTTGGACAACAACGTGTCCTGAATTAAAGCTTTCTGTTGAATGCAACTTGCAGAATTCCCTGTTTATTTTCTTGATGGACACGTACCGTATGTATGCATGTGAGTCTCATCTCAACTGGGTTAATTTCTATTAACATGTAACAGTAAACTCCACAATTGGGGAACTGCTGGAGGATGGCACCGGCTGCTCTTTTGTCTCAAGGCCCTTGGGTGGAACAACCTTTTGCTGAGAGCCCGCGCTGCTCTCCAGTGAGCTCCTGTTGTGGTAGTCAGCACTGGGCAACAATGTAAACCCAGCAGAGAGATGGGTGGCCGATAGCCTGTGAAGGACCTGCCCAAGACCAATCAGACATCGGGCCAGATTCAGTCCTTATCTCCCACTGTCACCCTCTGACCGCACACTCTTCAGCAGAGGGGGTTAGTACAGTCTCCTCTGAAGCAAACATGTAAACTGGCTACACACATGCATCTCTGGCTCTGGTGATCCTGAGATAAGGTGCATATTTACATAAACAATGTCTTCTTAAATTTTTGCCCTTTCTCTGGAAATTTAAAAGTTTTGAAAGGAATAGCTCCTTCCTGAGTAAAAACTATCATCAGCTCTGTATTTTACAAATTCACACATACACACAACTCAAATCCAGAAATGCAGAAACTCATTTTGGAGGGCAAGAGTATGGCACAGAACAGGGGAAAAATGGGCATGTCTTAAAATTATTTCACATGTTTCCTTGGCTATTCGTCATGCCATTACATTTATTCTCTACAAACTTGTAGTCATCCTTCTTTGTCATTCTAGGCTGCACACAGATGTCACAATTTATTTAACATTCTACAGTGATTTCAACAGTGCACATACACATCTGACAATTTCAATATGAATACTGAGGAAATACTATATCGCATTCTGTAGACCAACATAAAATGAAAAACAAATACTTCGTTTTCATCAAATTAAAAAAAGTATTCAAGCTAAAGTATTACTGTTATAATCACAATGTACAGCAAAACTACCAAATCAAAAGAGCAGGTTGCAAAAGTAATCAAAACAGATGCAATGAATTACAGTACTTGGGGAGAAGAAAAAAAAAAAAAAAAACCTCTTAAGATCATTTAAACATACAGTTATTAGCACCGTTTCTTCTTTTTGGTAATCGGATAATTTCAAATCATTGAATAGTGCTAGATTACAGTTCTTAAGAAGAACACACCACCCTCAGCAAGGTTTTTCCATCTGTTTCCAGCTTCAGAGTCAATTTTCAATACTTGATATCTCCAACTCCAGTCATTATTCAGGGTCAGCATTAATATAGCCAGTGATAATAGAAGAAGTGGGCAGCATGGGTAAATACATTAGGAGTGAATGAGAGAAGCCATGGGGAACCAAGCTGCTTTTGTTATACATGCCATGGGAGCTAGGATCATACACCAGGGAGGATCTGATATAGCCAGCTCACATTAATACAACACTAGTGGCTAATGGACATGGAACAGGATAAAATCCATGTGGTAATAGCACTGAAAAGGGAAAAGAGGGAGTAATAAGGAAAAAAATCATAAAAAAGAAACAGTCATCACCTCTCAAACAATTTTAAACCACAATACATCTTCAGATGAAGTAGACTCATTTGTTTTGATGGAAGTAGCACTGGATTCATTATTGGCATCTGGCATATTTACAATATATTACCTAACCTTCTATAACGTGCTCCCAGAAAACAGCGACTACCCAAAAAACTCGAAAAATCATCCACAAAGGGAAGGGCTTCTTTTAGTGCCTAGCATATAAAATCCAGCTCAGTTCTTATGTTGTCTAAAAGGCAATGGTCAGCGGCCTTGGTCCAAAAGCTGATCTCTCCTTCCCATTCCTCCTTTCAACAACAAATGCTTGGGATACCATCACATCTAAGGAGTCTGCTGCCAAGTGAAAAGAAGCATTAACAGAATTATCCCCATGGCACTTACGTGGTTACTTAAGTGCTTGTTCAGGCTTGATTCTCCAATACTTTCCAATATACCTAATGTTAAACAGGAAAACATTCTCTGCCTGGATGAACATGATTACTACTAAGTTTAAAAGTTCAGTAAATGTGGAATTATTAGTAGGACTGAGACAGCTCAGGCTCCTCCTTGGTCAAAAAGTTAATTTTCCCATTTTCTCAGAAATTGTGATCTATCAGAATGGAGTTGCAGTGCAAGGAATTTCCAGCATAATTTCTAAAGCGATTTCAAAATGTAAGGAAAGAGAAGTGCATTTGAGGTGCATTCCCAGTGAGCACAAGAGCTACTGTTTACAACAGCACTCAAGACTGGAAGTGCCTGATATTTTACTTCCACAGCCCAGTAAAATATTTGAGTGCCACCCAGAAACAATTAGGACCTTGAATCATCTGAAATCCTACTACTCTACCTTAGGAAAGTCTAGAGGCACAGCATTTATGGCTCTGTAGTTTCACAACATCACCTTGAAATTCCACAGATGATATTGTCCTATTTCTAATGGCAGTGACTTAATGTCATTAAAAGGAACAAGGGCATGCCTTTACCTATAGTGTTGCATTAAATGTAATATTGAAACAGAGGGGACAGGATCAAGAGACGCTTCTGTCAGGACAAAGAGGAGTACTGCTACCTCAAGTTATGAAGAACTAACTCCCTTTTTAGCCAGGGGGTTTTGCTGAGCTCCCTCTTGCTCTTACTTAACTAATCCCCACTCCTGACAGACAGACGTTAAAGTCTTTTTTAATGCAGCTGAAAAAAACACAAACAAACAAACAAAAAAACCCCCACCCTGATAGGTCATTTCCCTTAAAGGCTTGAGATGGGAATGGACAAAGAGGAGTCTTAGTCCTGGGCAAGAAAAAAAACGGTGTCACACAGCCCCATGGTTCTTCTGTTCCCCTAGGACTAGGGGAAATATTTCACAATGAGAACAATCAGCCACTGGAATAATCTCTCCAGGGAAGTGGTGGATACCCCAACATTGGACAGTTTTTAAATTCAGTTGGACAGGGTGCTAGGCCATCTTGTCTAAACCCTGCTTTTGCCAAGAAAGGTTGACCTTCCAACCTAGTATTCTATGATTCTGTGGTGTGACTATGAGCCTGCTTGTCCTGCTAAGCCCCACAGATGTCTGAAAAAGCCCTAGTTGCTCACATAAGAGACCCACAAAGTGAAAGTGGAAAAACAAGCCCAAAAGGAAATATCTGGATCTCAGTTATTCCAGAACTTAAAATATTTGGAGCCAGAATGTTGATTCACATCTGCCCATACTGAAAAAACAATGTGAAATGTCTTGTATCAAGGGGAAGGCAAGTTTGCTGGGCTGAAATGTGCCTTTGCCTTAGAGTTTTGCAATGACTGACATGGTAAAATGCAAACACTAGTTATAAAGTAAGCACAAAGAATTCAAAACTTCAAGCAATAACTAGAGAAAATCACAGAACAAGTGTGATGGCACACCTAAATATCAGAAGTATCAGGGACTTGTCACGCCATTCAATATTGGTACTGACTGACGGCTAACAGATACAGAGCTACTGTCTCCAAATACTTTGGAGGTTTTGGAACCTCTTGTGGGAAGGTTTATGCAGAAAGAGCAGCAGGTTATGCACAGTGTTCTTTCTGACCTGAAGTTGTACCGCCAGCCTGCATACAGAAGCGCATGGCTACCTCCACTGATACGGCTGGACTCAGATGTACCAGGGATGATAATCTATGGCTTCTATAAATGCACTCACCACTCTGTTCTCCTGTCCTGTCCTGCCCAGTATATTTACTGCTGAATCCTTCTCTTTTTGCCCTCTAGTGAGTGTCCAGTTTGGCACATTCTAAAAAATGCATCCTTGCTTTGCTTTTGTGATAAAAAGGTAAGTGAAAACCGACACTTCCATCTGATTCTCAGCTACAAAGACAGTGTTAAATTTTCCTCAGCTGAAAATCACACTTACTATACTGCCATCGTACCCACCATATTCCAAGACCTTCTGCCAAAATCCAACTCTGACTCACAAGACCAGAACATAAATATTTCTGTTCTTTAATTTTCATAACACACTTTAAAATGCTTTTTCTTTTTCTTAGATACAGCTCCATGGCCTGTTAAAGAAGCAAAAATTTGCTCCATCACACTAAAAAACATCACCACATGGGCTAGATTTATGAGTAGCCTACTCAGCCACTCTACAGCAACAGAGAACTGCAGGAAAGGACACTCTCTCTCCCCAAATCACTGCATTTGGAGAGGTTCCTTGGATGGCTGTCAGCTGCTCCCCCTTTGGGGAATGGTGTCAGCAGTTGTGACACTGACTTCTATAACAAGATCTGGTGCAGCCACATTTTTTGTTTTAAATGAGCTTTTTGAGTATCAGAAGAATTTGTACTAAGCAGCACAAACTCCACACATGCTGAAAATGGAGTTATGACCCTGAATTGAGCTCTGTGCTTCTGTGACAAGACTGCATTGACTATTTAAGCTAGCTATTTAAAATTCACTCTGGTATCTCTGCATGACACTAAAATCTATAGCACAGATGTGTACTCAGGTCTTCACAGAGATCAAGCTCTTCCTTACAGGTACAGCTACTCAACAGAAACCAATTTTTTGCACCTGTGGGTAAATAACTATTTTAAATCCCTTAAAAACCCACCCTAGACTATAGGCGTAATCTGCTTGTTTTATACAGGAGGACTCACAAATGAACTAAACAAGGGACACCAGTCTTCCTTGCTGTTGAAGGCAGCCCAGAAAATCTGAAAAAAAAAACCCCATGGTAAGGACTTGTCTGGTTTACCCAGCAATAAGCTGTTGTTTTTTGGTTTTGTTGTTTTGTTTTGTTTTTTTTTTTAATTTTGTTTTGTTTTTTTTTCTAATTATGACACAGGGAAAAAAAATGTACAGCAGGCGAGATTTTCCATCACCCTTCAGTTTATACGCTACTGTAATGCTAGAAACTAGTGAGTTACTCTTGAGCTATGTTGGTGTGATTGAGCTCAGCGTCAGGTGCTTATAAAGTGAAGAAATCTATGTTCTCTATTTAAAATAAGAGAATGTAGTAGTTTTAATATTAAAAAAACAACAACAACAAAAAACCCAACCACAAACAAACCACCCTTATGTTTCAACAGTATGCAATATGTGGTTTAGAAGGTCAGCACATTTTAAATGTAAAGTGGTGACATGCTCATTAGCAAATAAAGGGAATGATATGAGACCATTACAGAATCACAGACTCACAGCATGGCTGAGATTGGCAGTGACCTCTGGAGGTCATCTGATCCAATCCCCTGCTCAAGCTGGGCCACCTACAGCAGGTTGCCCAGGACTAACCCTGGGCTTTTGAAGATCTTCATCAAAGGCATACTAGATGTTACACTGTTTTATTCTGTAACACATGTATAGCATTTTGCTAACTGACAGAAAAGAGGAAAATTATCTCCGAACCTCCGAAGGAAGTACTTGCTTATTATAATTATCACTGTGTTTGGGTGGATATCTTAAATTATACCTGTGAGAGAATATTAGAATCTGCAAAACTTTGTAAAACAGAATAACAAAGTTTATTTAACAGACAATTTGGATACTGACGCTCACGTTTAAACCACATCTCATCTGAACAAATTGAATATTTTAAATAGAATATTGCTAACCTAGCCAAGAGAGTTAGAATCTTGGAAAAAAAAATTAAAATAGAAACTGGTGGATGGGAAGTTGGTTGAACAGAAAATTTCAATACCCAGTCATTTTAATAAGTAATATTTAAACAGACCTTCAAGTCCACTGCAAGGGGAAGACATAATTAAAAAACAAACAAAAAAGCAAACAAACAAAATCAAATGTGGGTGGGGCAGGACTTCCCAGTAAGATTACAGATTAAAACCACAAATAATCATGGTTGAATCTTTCTGTCTTGTCTAATAGTTACTTTAATATGTACTGTTTAATACATGAGAAGATGTGTTTGAAAACATTACTGATTTTTCCATAATCTAAACATAAAACCACACTCTGGACACTGAGAAGGATGTCTTTGGTTGTCACCATTCTTCATCAAATGAAGCTCTGATGTTTATATTTTCTATAAGTATTTCTTTAAATGGTCTACTCCAGCATAAGAAGCAATTACAGCTACTACTGTCTGCAGGATCTGCACGTCTATGAAAGATAGCCTGATAAGGAACTGGGGCTGAGATAAGGCTGCAAACAGATTGCTTGCTGCTCCACCAATATGCTGCCGTATGTTGTACCCTTCTCTCAGGAACGGCACTGGCTCTTACTTGTCCTGCTGGAAGTACTTCATGCCATCATCTATGTAAAATTAGGTGATCCCTTTATGATTATTGCCTTTGAAAGTATATATGTCTAGTAAAGCACTTAATTCCTCTCGTTTGGCCTGGGAACAAATGCCCATAGCAAAGCTTTTGTTTTCTGTGCCTCTGGGATATCTGGTGTATGTGCAGACAGATAACAGTGCCAGGGTGATGAAAGAGAACAAACAATGAAGATCACCTCCTGAATGCACTGATTTTGTTACATGTATTTATAGTGGTCTAAAGACTGAGCTAAATCACAAATTATCTGACGTATGCAGGACTTCATGACATGGAGCTGCAGTACCATCTCCTGAGATTAATGGTAGGGCACAGAGCTGTTTCTCAGCATGAACGCTGCGGTTACTCTGAGAAAGAAAATATCATCTCCTTTTCTCAAGCTTTTGCATTTCAATGCTATCTTGTCCCAGTTACACTCAAATGTGTTAGGCATGCAATAAGAAATATGGAGTTGTTGAAACTTTTATTTTGAGATGGGCAGGATGGCAATTCAAAGTCAGGTTTAAAATAGAAAGCACGTTGATTCCGTCAGTGTGGAAGCATTCCTGTGACTGTAACAGAGATTGCTCTTATTTGAACAAACCTTACCGCTAAAGAGCCAAATTATGCCATTGGTTTAAGGCAGACTCCCCGGAGACATCAATGGAGAGGTCTGCTTAAAAAACAGTGATACGACATGGCAAAGATATTTAATACAATGAGTTTTCCATCTAAGTAGCAAATCCCCTAATGGGCTATTTCTGGAACGGTACTGGCGATTTGAAATCAATGAGGTGGAGTGACGAAGGAGAATGGGAAGATGCGGACTGTCTGGGGAAGAGAGTTGTTTCTGAGTAGTGGTGCAGCAGCCTTCCAGCTGTGCCGTGTGTGCTGGCAGCCTAACCTTCCTCACTTCTGCACAGAAGATCGCCTGCACATGGTGTCCTGGGGTAGCTGTTGAGTATAGATGCTGCAGCTGTGGTTTGAAAAAAAAGAAACAGCACCGTGCTGGATTGCTTACTATTTTGAACATAAAATGGGTGGTCTGAAGTGATTCCAAAGTCCTGAATACTCAGATTAATGCTGAGGAAGATGAACTGGAAATACATGAACAGATGAGGTGGCTATAGTCTGTCT
>NW_020799095.1:84111359-84156157 GCF_003259725.1 Athene cunicularia | reverse complement strand
AGGAAGGAAGGAAGGAAGGAAGGAAGGAAGGAAGGAAGGAAGGAAGGAAGGAAGGAAGGAAGGAAGGGAGAATGGTATCAAACACACCCAAGCTTAAGGTGGCTTTTCTCTCTCAGCTGTCATCCACATCAATGGAGACAGAAACACTTCTCCAGAGGGCTGTGTTGGCCACCCAGTTAAGTTTCTGCTCTACACGACAATCCAGAGCAGTGGTTATCAGCACAGAGCAGTGTCAGTTAAGCAGTGTAAAATACCCTGTCCTAATTTCTCTTTCTGCCAAAGAGAGGGGAAGAGAGTGTGACATAGCCTTCCACACTTTCATCAGAAGCTCTGCTCTATTTCAACAGAGTCGCTATGGAAAACAGTGACTAAAAAAAAAAAGAAAAAAAAAAAGGCAATTTATTACTATGAAACCAACTTCTGAAAAGACCTCTGGTTATTTTCCTGGACCACATGCCACCCCAGACTACTGCTATAACTACACAGCACCAGTAAACCACAAAATAAGACAGAAATGACTAAGACAGAAATGACATGGACTTTTGTCTCTCTAGATACAGTGGTGATATTACTGTGATTCACACATTATTCACCTTGACACTACATAACACTTCCAAAGTAGCAAAAAACTAGAGAAAAGGAGATAATGTTTTGAGCTGTAAAAGATATTTTTGACTTCATAAAATAATGTAAAAAATATCTAATAGATATTTTTGTGATAATTTAAAAATATATATGTGGAATCAGGTTTCCAAGCTTTTTTCTGTAACAGGGAAGGCTAGAACTGTACTTTTTCTGAAGAAAGCTGAAGTTACAATGGGTGTTAGAAGAAATAATCATGAAACATGGCAATAGTATGTTGGTTTACAGGACTTAAACACCAGTGTTCTCAACAGGAAGGTGGGAGAACAAACAGAATGCAGTACCTTCACAGAAGCTGCAGACAGAAAAATGGTAACACAGTAAGAATGAGGAAAAAAATCAGAATATAACAGATAAAATAAACTGGCATGGGCCAAATGTATTTAAAATTACAGTTTGATTCAGTTTAATTAAATAAAATGTTTTGAATTAAAATAAAAACATTTTTTTCTTCCTATTAGGCTAGTGGTGGGTTAAAAAAAGAACAGAAACAAAGCAATTTCTGGCTGAGCTGAGGTGATGTTTTGCCTTTGAAATATTCTGGTTGGAAACAGAAATCAAAAGAAAATCTCTCTTATCATAGCTTTCTAGTCAATGGCCATGAACGAGACCTCCAAAGGCACTTTCTCTTGACCCTGTTGTATTTCCTCACCTCCCCTTATCTTACGGTCTTCTGTGCATATGACAAAGTAAGGGTTCAGTATTCAGCCCTTACACTGTTAGAAAAAGATGGTTTTTTACTTCATGATACAGAATTTAATTTACGTCATTATTCTCAGTGTTTCTTTTACAAGATAATCTAATGATTCAGCAAGTAAGAGAATCTGTTCCACTATATGTCACAAAGAGTAATTTTAGCTATTATTGTTTGTGATACGTTAGGACGTTATCTTACTGGATGTACCTAATTCAACATCAGGCTGCTATCTCTTAGGAATTCTGCAGATCTTTTCTAAATATAATAAAATAAGTAAGAATCCTTCCTAAATCAGCATCAATCCAGCAGAACATACACCTGAGGCTTATTCTATCTCTGGTATCTTTTTAACTTGGTTTTCATTTTATCTACCCATTTTACAGCTTTTCTTGGGAGTATGAAACAATTTTCTTTTTTAAACACATAATGAAACACACAGTTTATGACAAGGCTTTTTTCAGCTTATTCCAGAAAGCAAATATACTTTAGACTATTATGGACACATGTGAAAGAAGGACTAGCTAGAGTTTAGATAGGTATCTCTGCTCCATCATTTTGAAAAAACTAAACCAAAACCCAAACCCCAAAACAAACCACAATATTAAATGCATTTTAAATCACACCCCCTGAGGCTAGAGTAGTGATGACTGCTCAAAATTTGCAGAAATTTTGGAACAATTGCTTTGAAGTCTGAATGTCCTAAATTGTCTTACTAGATGCTAACTCAAATATTAGTGATGCAAAGCAATCTCACTCCTTCTTTTCATCCAGGACTTGTATAATGAAGAGTCAAGAAAAATAAGAATGGCAAGTATTCATACTCATACATAGCGCACTGAATTGTGTCTTCTTTAGATGCATTTTTACAAACTAGCAATAGTATGATTTTTAGTACTGCAAAGCATTATTATTTTTCCATATTTTCCTCAGTACTCATGTAGGTGATTTTGAATTCTGGTTCTATCATCATGACAGCATTTTTACCTATATCCAGTATGTGAATTCCATTTTGTATTATCATCTTTCCCTTTTTTAGTAAATTAATCACCTCTCTGTCACAGTTTGTTCACACCTGCAGGGGTTGTAACTCCCAAGAGAATGAGATTAACCCTAATTACTAGAGTTTTTAAAAGAAAACAGTTTCAGAATTTGAGTCCTCCTTCTGAAATCGTTGTTCAGCTGTGGACCACAGTATCTAAAGGGTAACACAACCATAACATACTTCATTCCCCTTCCAAGGTAGCTTTAAGTGAAATTGCAATAATTTTCTTGGACTATATAAAGTCTTTTTGATCTACAAACGGTACTTGAAAGCTGGTTTATATCAACAAAGTCTTTTTACTTCTCAAAAGGTAGCAAAAAACTGGGGTATACAGCGTGGAATGCCACTGAGTTAAGATAGCTCCTGAGAAAGTATTTATTTACTTCCAAAATATAAATGAAAGAGAATAAATAACAAGGCATCCAGGAAGATGGAAAAGAAAAAACATGGGTAAAGAATGACAAAACCCATGACATTTTATTGGGGGGAGGCAAAAATAATCTAGAAACTGTAGTCAACAATTACAAGGCAAAGGACCAATGCAGATCCAAATCCTGGTATAGCAATAACAAGATAAAATAATCTGCTGGATCTTATAACATCTTTTAGCTGATGAACAGAATAACTTCTCTGTGTTTCACCTAACACAGCAGGGCTCCTACCTGTGGTACTTCAAGCATGCCCAACACCAAATTGTTTCTTCAGTAGAAACTACTGAGTAATGACTGGATTGATCAGCGACTAAAATACCTACAGACCATGGATGGGACATACCAGCAGAACACAATAGGGAAGACTGAATTACATTAATCATTTTTCTGGGAGATTGGTAGATAATGATCACGCAACAGACAAGCATAAACCTTGAGGTCAATAGTCCTAAATCAATTTCATAAATAGAGATTCTAGTGATTAATGTGTATCCAGATATTCAGCAAATTCAGAAAAATTCACTCTTTAATAATTGCAAATAATGCAATTATTAAATTTATTTAATAATGCAATTATTAAATAATGCAAAATAATTGATAAAACTAACATACTAAAATTTAAATTTTGCCACTTAGAAGTTTTTTTCAAAACATATATTGGTTGAAATTTGTCACACACTGATTGTCCATGTTGCCTTAATAACAATAATAATAGTAACCATCACAAACAGAAAAAGTCTGTAATATTTTAAAAATTAAGATAGGTTAGTGTTTAAGGAGAATTTTAGTAAGAACTGGTTTTATTAATACATTTTAAAGCCTATGGTATAGTATACAAAGTATTAAAAAGACCTCAAGAACTAAAAACTCTGAAGACCTCCTATTTCTCCCTTCCTGGGACATCAGCTCCACCCAGTAACACTAGATCAAGTATTTTACAAAGACCATAACCTCTGTGCTAAAACTAGTTGGTTTTTTTCTGCTCATATCAGAAGACATTTGCAGAAACCCATTCCTCTGATAGCTAGTAATCTTTAAATTTGTTTCCTGTTCATACCCACTTTTCTTTACGCCAGTGTAGTCCCTTAATTCATTCATCTCAAATGTTTACCTTCTTGATGTTATAACAGGGAATAATAATGTCTGCTCTCAGCCTTTGTTTTTCTAGATTAAGAAGCCAGGCTCTTTAAATCTCTCCATAGAAAATAGCTTTTGTTTCCTGCCACTTAGCCTAATATCTCTTCCAGACAAATTCAGATCTTTTTATGAGGCCCTAAATGCATAACCTTGCAATTCTCACTGTAAAATTCCATTACACTGATATTACTTCACCCCTTAAGGTGATCCCATTTTCCTTCTATATTGGGATCTTTCTCTTTGTTGTTAATCTCTGCAAATTTAGAGTATCGGGACATATTTTCTCTGTTGTTTTGTTTGTTTGTTTTTTTTCCCTAAGGTCACTAACAAAAATACAGTACGATATACATTTAGAACATTCCCTAGTCATTTCTGGCATGATTTTAAGAGGCATTTATTTCTGCTAAAAGAAGTATGTAGGTGCTTGCTAGAATTTTTAGCAATACTTAGATACCTAACTTGGACTAATTTCTGTGACTGTTGTACTTTTGGATTCCCATTATGGCCTACCAGTTTCTTTAGGTATTTAACACATCCTTACAGTCTGACTGGTTGCAACTTGAAGTTTCTCTACCATCACGTTTTTAAAGGTTGGTTTTCCATAGACCTAAACTGTACAAACTCAGTGAACACCAATCTATCTAAAAATCTGATCTTGAACATCTGGAAAACATTCCTTGTCTAAATATTTTCTGAAATGCTTTTTTTTTAATGCATTCAAGTACACTATAGTCATTTTCCCTGTCACTAGTGTGTTTCATAACCTGGTCATTCAAGGCTTATTAGGTGCAGTTTTCAAGTGATCAGCCTATTGCATGCAGTAACCAGAAATACAAAAATTAGTTCTCTCTCCAACAATGTATGTGGTCAGAAAGGAAAGCCTTTCATTGAAGATTGCAGTATGCAAACGGGGTGGGGGGGCTACCACAGCCACTACTCAGAAGTAAGGGGTGCCTTGACCCCACGGGGCTAGAGTGGAAAAGAAGGCATCTCTTCCACAACTGAAAGAACAACCCTCTTCTGTCCTCTACGTTCTTGAGATTTTTCTGTGAGACTAGAAATTGAGTGCCCTACCATTTAGGCACCAGAATGCTACATCAGTCTTTGACTTGCTACATGGATTCTAGATTTAATATGAAAGATGACTAATTTTTTTTACCCAGCAAACGTACTTTTGATTTATTAAGAAAGAAATTGCCTGAATTGCCCCTCAATGGAAATACATTTAGTTAATCCAACCAAAACCCAAAGGGAAAACAAAGACTAACATAGGAGAGCTTGCATTTCTATAAATATTTTTCTTGTTAGTACCATTGTTGCTCTGATGGTCATATTTCCATAGAGGCTCAAGTCTTCTGTGAAGACTGCTAAGGCCCAAGCTGCCACCAAAACCTGCAACTGGGATGAAGTACTGGCTTTTCACCTGCTTTGAATCTGCCACGTTACAATTGTTTCATAGAGTTTCATTCATCTGTTCTTCACTTGTGACAGACTTTTGAAATTTAATGAATTTTCATATAGTATTATTCACCTTTTTTTTTCTGTTTGTGCCGAAGTGCACTTAGCGATGCGGAAAAATTGCACTATTAGAATTACACCAATGTTGAGTTTACAGGAGAGTTTTTAAAAGCTCACTAACAGATAGGTAACATGAGGGGGCTATACTGCTTTTTGAAAAAGTGAATTCCTTTGGCTTCTTATCTGGATGATAAACCAAAATTATTTGGACCCATTTAACTCTTGGGTAGGGAAAGCTACAAGGGTGCTTGCGTCTGTGTTACAGTCATGGAATTCATCTTTCATAACAAGCCTTCAGCACCCTTCAAGACAGAAATGAATAATGTTTTTTCCATTTAGTCCTATCTCTGAGTTATTTTGTTGGCTGTGGCTCTGACTGATAGAAATTTGAGAGGATGGCAGTGGTGAGAAGGGGAAAAGCATACAAAGGGAGGGTCTATTTGTTCTTATTTACTAGTCTGTATGGACTATATTGGGTCTGCCATGTTATTTGGATGGTTGTAATTTTGATTGTAAAACTGATAAAGACACAAAATGCCTCAAATATGAAGCAGCAATATGGAAAAAAGTTCATTACGAAAATTATTATTTTCTTGTATGGTTTCTAAGAAAACGTTACTCATACACTGTGTTTATGTTTGGTTTTTTGTTTTTTTTCTCCTGATTATCCAGTGCCAATGCTCTCTAACATTATGTACTTGACCTGGATTTTATTTCTCCTTCTGTTGTGTCACCCCCAGAGGCTTCAAGTAATACAGCTAAAAAAAAAAAAACAAAAAAAACCACAGTACCAGCCAAGCATACCAAACCAGTCTAGGCTTTAATCTTTTCAGCTCACACAAGCAAAAGCAGGTTGAGTCTGACCAGGGCCTCAATAGAGGCCCTCAGAGAAGAAAAGGAAAGAAGATGTATGTACCATCATTATGCATCCCAAAGGAGATGTTCTTTGCTCTGCAGATTCTTTCTGCAGTTTTGGCAAAACTGCTTTTTCTTTGCCTCTTTGTTTCTTCATTAAAAAAAAAAAAAAAAAGAAAAAGAAAAAAAGAAAACCCAAACAAACCCAAACATCTGGTTTGCAACTCCCTCTTTCAATTTTAGTGAAAAATGGATAGATCACATAGGTAGCATAAAGAGAGTTAACAATATCTACAGTAACTCTGACTCAGCCACACTGGAGAATTGCTGCATGAGCCTCAGATATCTAGTTTAGATTGATAAATGAGGTTCCCCACGGCCAGTGGAAATACATAGGCTCCACCAGAAGTGGAGTTTCTTTTTTTTTTTTTTTTTTTTCCAGTGACTGAAGAGATAATGTAAATGTCGACAGTAGCAATGCTTTTCTGTCTGAATATGTATCAGTCACAACAGCGTTTTCCTTACCGACCAATTCCCAGTAATCATCACCAGTCTTGTGGGGTAGCTTTCACAAAAGACATCATGCCCTGGTGATCAAGAAGCCTCCCCTCCAGTATGTCAACATGGCAACTCCTGAAAGGCACTGGTCTTTGATATCACTGAAAAGAAAATGCTACCAGCCTGCCACCAGCCTGCCCCTACTACATGATTTAAAACAAAAGCAAACTAAAAAGTCCCAGGCTCAATCAATCTGTTTATGCCTCAAGCTCAAAGGAGCCTGCAGCTCCGGGGAAGATGGAAAGTTAAGAAAAACATCTGATTAGAGCTGCAGAATCCATGAGCTGCTGCCTAATTTTAAGATCAGTATATCTCAAGCAAATAAAGGAACTCCTGGGAGCCCAGCATCACTGTAAATAGAGCCATTAATTTAGATGCTTAATTATGAATTTGGAGTCTACCATGGGCACATGGTTCCAAATGTGCCGGACTACAAACTGCTTCGGCATTCCTAATTCCTTTTCTAGGACTCCATAAGTGTGTGCAAAAGTGGGTGACATAACAGTTATGTTATTCAGACAAAATACTGCACACATGTAAATGAGTTCTGCCAGGACAGTAGGCACACATTTGGGAATCCAGAGCTTAAAATGTAACAGCACAGCTCTGTCATTTATAAAAGGAATTTTCATTTGCTATCATTATCCACAGTTACTTGTCAACAGTCACTTGATAAAAATTTGAGGTACTAATGTATACATAGCTTGATTTAGAGAATCTAGCAAGTCATTAACCCTAAGCAATATATGCTTATCTTTGCTGGTGATGCTGTCAGTGTTTAATTTCCTGCAGATCATAAATTCAATAGACAGTTGACAGTGCTGACTGGAGTAAGAAGGGGAAAAAATTCCCATTTTAATATCTCATCCTATTGATCATTTTCTTTACTACTGAAGCTCTCTGTAAGCCATCTGGACAGTAAGATCATTCCTAGAAGTGTCAAGAGGCATATGAATCATAGTGTCTCTCTGGTCAAAATAAATGGGGAAGGAAACAGATTTTCTTTTCTCTCATGCCCCTTTCTTAGATTCCTTAAGTTTTCCAGTATTTTTTTCCTTATGAGCAAGTCCTACATTCTTCTGAAAGATTTATCTGTTTATGAAATGCTTATGTCTGAGAAATCAGCTTGCAAACACATTTTCTCCTTCATGACTGATAATTTAATGCAACATTTTTAGTTGTTTTATTCAGACTGTTATCCAAACAATCACTTCTACTCTGCATATTTTAATGGCTCCATTGACACACTACAATATTATGTAAGACCTGATCCTGTTCTCAAATAATCAGATGTCTACCACCAAGATGGGGAACAATCCAGACAGATGGTGCCTGAGCAAAAGTCTATGGAGGTGAACAGAAGTCACTCCATTGACTCAGCCCCCAGGAGGCATGAGCTGCAGCCTCCTATCAAACATGTGCTGCACTGCAATATTAGGGGATGGTCCATATGTCTAATGCTCTTGTGCTGGAGATCTTGAAACTGGCATATGGCTTAACTTGGAGAGGGAATTTAAGTTTTGCACAAAGTTATTTATGTATATTCTGTAAAGTCTGGCAACTTCAGAGCAAATAGCTTTAGAGTAACTTATTTTAGACTTTTAGACTAAGCAATGTGCAGCAGCCCTCTCAAATTCATATTCAACTGGGAACCGTCTGGCTACTTTTGAGTTGATTTATCTGTCAACTGAAAAGAAACTTCAAATAAAAAAATGCTGTGTTCAGAAACATCAGAAGTATTGTCACATTCCTACAGGGCTATGTTTATAAATCTATGAATACCTTATATTTAGCAACATATGTAGTTTTAAAATTTATATAAAACACCACTACTACTACAGCAGTCTACTTCAGTATTCAGTACCGTACACAAAAGATCTCACAGATTTTGGAGAAGCTCTGTTATGCTAAGGCTTAGCACCTCTAACAGTCAAAGGCGTGCAGTTAAAGTAAAACTCTGTCTGGATGGCAACAGTCAGCTGTTCTCCATGGGCAAGGTAGCACCATGTAGCCTTATTAGTTACATTCTATATTCTTGGCATTGTGTGAAATGAAAACCTTAGAAATTCACTGAGAAGAAGTTTGGACCACTTTGTAGTTTGCTACAAAAGCTTACAGTCCAATTATACTCCTGGGGAGAAAAACGTGTATTATAAGCCTCGGTGCCAGGACAGCAGTGTTTAACCAAGTTCTTACTGCATCATCCCAGTGTGATCAGTAGTTACAAAACTTTTAGACAGGACTGAGATTTTCACTGTAGGAGAAGAACTGCTATAACGATCCAACCTGAGGATAATATCCTGCAGGGAACCCCAGATCTGCCTCTAGAGCTATGTTTATTATGTACTCTGCCTTTGACTAGAACCACAGTCATCAAAACATCTTTTTCATGTGAGTGAGCACCACACCATGACTATGCTTTGAATACAAAATAACTGTTTCATGCAACTTCAGAGCGATTACAGGATGCCTGCTGCAATTGTAATGAGCAATGTCCTGGGTAGCTTTCCATGGATCTTAGATGGGTCTAGCCATTCCATTTCCTCAACTGGTATACAATGACTAACCACTGTGATTAGAACATGTTGACAAATGATATCCATATGTGCAGCTAAGAAGAAAGAAAAACTTTTAAAAGAATACCTCGTTTGTTTTTTTTTTCCATCAGAATTCATAAAGCAAAGATGCAACTGACCCACAGGAACCTGAGGATCAGACAATCTGGAAGAAAAAACTTCCTTGGCAAGAGGAGAAACTGGGAGGTCTTCAGAGTGGTTTTTGCCTTAAAAAAAATTGCTTCAAGAGTTACATCTTTTTTAAAATGGGAAGGATACAGGAGCCAGTCTAAAAAAGAACATAAATTCAGATTTTCAAAAAGCTTTTAAGTGAAAAGGGCAAATGCTATTTATGTTACTCAGCTGCTGGAGTCAGGAAATGAAACCCATAAACCTCCTTGCTGCTATAGCTGGGCAGTGGTCCCATGGGGACTAAATGGGAATCATCCCATTTAAAAATGCTTCTTGTAAACAAGTGTATGTTTGTTTAGGCACTACAGATCTAGCGTCGCTGCTTTCAAAGGAACAGCGAAGCAAAGAGAGTACGCTCTATGGGAACTCTCCAGCTTGGAAACAGTTGTGAAGCTGCCTGGAAATGAAGGACAGGGTATGTCAGCCAGGGAAATGTCTTTCTGTGAGGACTCTTCAATAACAAAAAACCTACCATAGAGGACTGGAAAAAAAATAATTGATTGTGTAATCCTTATTCACTCCTATTCACTCCTATTCATCTGCCCATGATGATGGTGGATTGTGTGCATTGCCCTCCGCAGCGACTCAGCACAGATGGCCAGTTATGAAAGAGCTCTGTTCACTGCTGCAAGCCCCACTGTCCTCTGAATCATGAAGGAAGACAACAAGCTTCAAAATCCCAGAAGCTAGGGGAGATAACCTCTAGAATGACAGACCACAAGGGCAAAGATTTACTGCCACAGCAACAGAGACATGTGCAGAAAGAGTGATAAAAATTAAGGTAGGAGTGATGCTGCCCCTTGGTTTGTAAGAAAAAGTCATATCCTTCATTTTTTAAACTGATAGGTTAGGATATATCTTGCTGCATGGCAATTTGTTTTGGTTTAGGGTGCTTTTTTTCTCCTATTGTTTTTAAGATAGTAAGGTATGAAAAATGAAAGTTACGTAAGGAAAAACATCTTATCATTTTTATAGCATTTCTGACAAACAGGTTTTAAAGCCTAAAGCAGTCCCGAAAACCTAGAAGGAACCATCTACATTAATACAGAATAACTGAATAGTTCCTGTCAAAACCCCCACATATCCTTCATGAGCTTTAACAGATGTTTTTAGGACAACAAATTTATCTGAAATTAATTAAAGAAAGCAACACCCTGTCACACCCATGATAAATGGTAGGTCAGGATTACTGTGTTCTCGTATTATCTGGTCATTCTGTATTTCTCTTCATCCAGCCTATGGAAAAAGTTACCAATACTCTACCAAACTTACATACAACTAGATTGTAGATTGTGAATGATACAAGCTGAATTAAGTAAACATAATAATAAAATGAGGAATAGCTGTAGACAAGAGTAAACCACTGTATTTTAACAGAACCTGTGTGCAACACGTTCTCTACTTGTGGCACACGCATTCACTTCTTTTCCTTATGTATGGTTTCCAAATCTGACACTTCTGTATGTAAAAATACAAGAATTCTCCTTATCCTGTGAAGAATAGTTGTGTCTTTGTAAAACTAAAGCAAGCTCAAAAATCTCATACAACTGTTATTAACTTTTATGAGTGGTTGGGGTACATCAGGGAGTGGCTTTTCTTCACAGACTTTGAATTAATTTAATTTTAATTTTATGATTTTTTTTTGTTAATACAATTGTAACTTGGTTATGCTTTATTTCTTTTGTACTGTTAAAAGCAGTTGTTTGAATGCCCCACTTGTTTTATGTGTCCATTTGTTTTAGGATCAACAAGTTATATTAGTAAAGTTCTCATCTACAAAAGAATTAATCCTTTAAAGAAAAAAATTGTTCTGAACCAGTAGTTTAACAGCTAAAGCGCCTGTAAATTAGAACACATAAGAGTCTCATCCAGCTATCAACAAAAATAATTTGATCCACTACTGCTTTATGTACTTCTGGTAAAACTATAACTCAATGTGTCTAGGGTTTTCTTTATGCCATAATTAACAAGAAAAAAAGTGAAATAGGAACTGAATTCCATCCTATCCAAGGGATGGCAAGTTCCTCCTTTAATTAAAACAATGTTGTCTTCATTTTATTTATGACTTTGAATAAAAGGCTACTCTTTCCATAAAGAATGCTGACTCTACCTCTGACTAATGATTCATTTTTTTAAATTCAGAAAACTGTAGCCCTGTCAACCATCAACTGATTAGCATTGATTCAAACATTAAAAAATCAGCAAGCTAGAAGTACTATATTCAAACATTAAAAAATCAGCAAGGTTTTTTTTTTTTTTTTTTTAAGTAGCACAAGCTATCTATCCCTCCACCTCATGGTGCTGTCTTCATCATGTATGAGGCCTGAAGTATGTCTGTAGCTTACCTACAAACAGCCATAAAGAAGACATTATGGGATATATTTCCTGGGAGTAAATGCTAGTGCAACTTGCATAGATTCCAGTAAATCAATTTTCATACTTTCCTGCTCTCCAAGATGGGCAACTGAGCTGGAAATGTCCCTGACAGAAAAGTGCGTTCCCATCCATATGATTAACTAACTAAATATACTGAAATATAAATAAAATCTTTCTGGATGTTTTGAAGAAAAGAGGAAAAAAAGAGAATCAATACATTCTGAATACTCCTTTTAGGGCTTCTCTAGTACAAAAATAGCAGTGAAAGACTAGTAAGACTCTGAGGAGGAATGATGCTTACTGAGCTCAATGGCTCTGGCTTGTCTCAGGGTACTGAAAAGAGGGAAGACACTGCAGAAATCTTTGGTGGACTCAGAGGCAAGCCAAAGTTTTTAGCAAAGCAGTTAACATCTCTATTATTATAACCTCTCAGCATGCTCCCTCTGCTTATCCATGAGCTTCAGGACCGCTGCACAGCTTCAGCTTACTCCACAAAGGCTTGTGTGAGGCAGCAATTAAATGACTCATGGAAAAGATCAGCATAAGATAGGTTCAAAAATGAAAATCCCTAATTACTAAGAGAACACATCTTTTTCTATGTCCCCTACATGGTCAAAATGCCATGAACTAATTGCTTTTTTAAATGTTTGAGAAGTTCTAAATTAAGTATTTATCTCCACCTTCACATTGTACCTTCCAGTGTCCGTGTTTGTGTGCCTGTGGTTGTATGTGATGAGACTACACCTGAATAAGCATGGCACTTTGCTCTCTGAAGGCCAGCCATTCTGAGCAATCCTGAGTGCCACATTTGTAGCCCGCTTGCAGAAAAGAAGACATGGCCTCTGCCTAACTGAGGCTCATGTTTGATAAAGTTATTAAAATGCATCTTGAGAAAAGCTCTGATCATTGAGGAACCATGTTACTCTGAGGAACCCGGGCCTGCTCAGAGAAGCTTTTTTCGATCAGGACCAATTAGTACTAAAAGACCAACAGCTATAACTTTTGCATATTACCCAGCAGCCCTGGTCCGTACTCTCCTGAGAAACCAGTACAGCCACCTCCCAGGTCTGTGGCCAGCCGGGACAAAGACAGCTAGCAGCAGGCCTTCCCAGAAACACTTTGCCAAGAAACAGTCCACCCCACCACACATGGCAATCTTCAGGACAACTAAATGTCTGTTAAACACCAAACTGGTCAGATGATGGCTGAGGCTGGGGCGTGCATCTCCATTGCTTTTAAGAGCCTCCTTCAAGACCATGCTTGATAAATCGCAATTGTCTGGCTTATCTGTTTTAGAGGGGCTCATCTGCATATCATATAGACATTTCTACAAGCTAAGACTCGAACTGGACCTCCTAGGATCTTATTAGAGCTTTTCTACACATATTTTACAAATTCAATATTTACATATTAAAAAAGAACATTTTTCTCTCATGCATGTAAAAGCATCACAACAGGAACTCACATTGCTTCCTGCTGCTGTATGGCATATCTCCTTAAGCACTTTAAAATACATTTGGTCTAGCCATTTAATGACAACTTTATGAAATCATCATAAAGGACTACTTTTCACAGGAGAGATTTGAAAGCAAACTAGCTCCAGATTGTACATATTTCATAAATAATCCATGCATTTTTTTAAACTAATTCCAGCTGATATTGTTAGACAAATTCAATAAACTTTAATGGCCCTCATTTTGGTATTACATTGGTCTCAGTCCTAAATGAATCTGAATTCATAACCTGCTTTCCCATTAGATTGGCATAGATTTCCAGCTACTCCTTTGCATTTATTATTAGAAAAATCTCTTAGTCATGCACAAAGAGCTGAAGTTTGAAAAAATGTAGCTTATATGATGCACATAAGCAATCCACTCAGGAGATATTATGTAAAGCTATTAGATGCTTTCTGTACATGCTTTCTATTTCATATCCAGCTGGATCTTGGTCCTTTTCAGTAACAAAACAAAACAAAACAAAAACCCAAATTCTGAACTTCATGTCTCATTTTGAAGACAGTTTTTTTGCTATCTACAGTTGTAGTTCTAATTGTGACTTTGACTGTAATGCAGTCTGTAACTTTTGCAAATTGCCATGTTATGTGTGCTAATATCTGTTAAAGGCACAATAGCCCTTAAGCACCTTCCCAAAATTTCTATAGAAATGTTAAATCTCTTTTGCTTCTGCACTGCCAACTAATTTATTTAAATTTTAAAAGCACTTTATAATTTCAAAACATTTAACCCCACTAATACATTAGAATATTCTCTTTATGGTTTATGATAAAAAAATTTTTCTTTTTTTTTTTCTCACCACACGGTAAATCTCAGTTAAAGTGGCACAAAGCACAACCGTACTTCTTCTCAGATAGTATCTTAAAAAGGCATCAGTCTCCATTTCATACAGTACAAGAAATCCAAAGATCTTCTGAGCATCTTCCCCCAGCTGTCATGCAGATCGGGGTGCCACTACCTATTGTGCAAAGTTAGTTTTACAGAGAATGAAACAGAAGAGCTAAAAGTTTAACAGGAGCAAATTTACTTTCCTTTCTAGTAAAGAATCTGCTGTAAAGATAGCTAGGTAGAGCACCTAGCTCCTCCATTCCCCAAAGTAAATTGGCCACTGATCTTGAAAGCTCACAATGCTTTTGAGTAGCACATCAAAATGCCATATGATGCCTTTAAACCATACAGCAATTTGTAATTTAAATGTCACTATGTCTAGAAAAGACAAACTCATAAATTAGTTTTAAAAACCACTGCTAAAGGAGCTCTTTACTGCAGTTCTGTAAAGCAGTGTCTTTGCAAGCACTTAAGAAAAGTCTTCTACCCATACTACCCATTCATAACCAATTTTCCACAGTGGAAGTGATGTGCATGCCTGAAAGCAAAAAAGTCCCTGAACATAGATTTCACAGTAATGACAACACTGCAGCAAAGTGAACTGAAAGGTGCTGAATGGATCAGACTAAATTTCTCATACCTCACGAGGCCAAAGGTTGCTTTGCAAGACCAGAACCAGGATGAAAAATTACAAGTCCTTCTATTTCTCCAGTTTTCATGTTCAATTCAAAAGCTCATTCAATTGCTTGACTTCTAAATGTGATCCTAACTATGTGTTTCTTTAAATATCCTACATACAAGACATAATGAAAGACAATTAAATTTGTCTGTTAAAAAAACAAACCAACTTACTGCAATGCAAAAGATTTATCATAGACCCTGTTAAGTATACAGTGACAGCAACCATTTTTCCAAGACACTTTTTCTGTGAATTCCTACAAGAACAATAACTTCTTCAGCACTAAATGACACCTTAAAAACTCAAACACCAGATTGTATCTCAGAACCCTTCATGTACAAACACACGAAGAATCTCTCGGTGGCATAAAACAATTAGTTAATAGCCAATAGAAGAACCGAGCTGTTTCTTGCAAGACATACCAGTCATCACTTATCCCAGTCACCTGGTAATAGATCTTACAGAAAAAGGAAGGCAGAGAAAGAAAAGCTCTACTAAATCTCTTATATAGTACCCAGAAAGTGTCAATACAAAAATCTTCCCTTACAATTGTTTTGATCCTGATAGAGATTAGGTGCAGCACGCAAGGAAAAAAAGAACAAGGCTTCTACTTTTCAGTGCAGTGTGACAGCAGAAGTGGTACCACTACAGCTGGACATCAGGCATAGCAGGATGTTGAAACCACTTGCACACTCAGTCCCTCAATCCGGAGCTACTGGCAATTAGTGGTGCTTCTGCATCTCAAGAGATACTAGCTGCAGTGCGAGTCAGAACAGGAGTCCTTCTCAGACCCCCTGGGAACAGAATGGATGATAGCAATTTCCAAGGATTTTATACTGTGGCTTTGCTCCAAATTACAGCAAATCTGAAACACTTCAAATAATCTTGGAAGGAAAATTCCATGGCTTTTTTTTTTTTATTATTTTTATTTGCTTACTGGCTGCACTTATTTCTAAAGAAATCAAACTAGACAAAAACTGAAATGAAAGAATCACTTCAAAACTAAGAATTTAAAAAGATGTATTCTGAAACATTAAAATGTGTTCTGTCTGGCAGTCTTTTTTTTTTTTTTTGAAACAAAAGTCTACTGCAGTTGACCTGCTTTTGTGAAGTATTTTGATTTCAACAGAGCTGCATTTTCCAGGAGAGCTTTCACACCCCCAAAATTTGTAGATTTCTTCCATCTGTCTCTCACTTAGCCAAGATATGCATTTAAATTTTATTCAGTTTTTTATCTTCAGCTCATTAAACAACCTGATTTGCATTTTTCCTTCACCCACCACCAATCTATTTATCTCTTGCCATGTGAAAGTGCACGGGTACAGGATCTGCCAGAGGTGGTTTCAGTGTGATACCACACCTTGGCCAAATAAATACAGCAGTACATGTTTACAGTTCTGCAGACTTCTTTATAAACAAATACCAAGGGTCCAGGTCACCTACCAGTCTCAGATAACTCCACTGTTTTGTCAACATTGCAGCTGGCATAGTATAGGAGAAACCCCAGTTCCATATGTACCGTCCACTACTACCTCCTGCTCTCCAGCTAGGTAATTTCTTTTCTTCCTGTCTGCTATTTATCCATCTGATCAAACTCTGCTCTCACAGATCTGTGCACAAAATGTGATGTTTTTCAGACAACCACTGACATTGATCTGAAGGCACAGTTTCTCAGGTCTCCCCCGTCACTGTGAGTGTGCAAGGATTCTTCCCTGGGGAAAAAAATCAGGCACCAACTACAGAAGGAATCAGATTTTTACTAACAGCACATGCCATCTGAACGTGGCATTCCCTGCCACTAACAGGAGTTTGTGTCTCTTGGGTATCTCAACCTGCTGTTGAGCAGCAGAAAATGACTTCTTCCACTGTCACAAGCTTGTTAAGAAGTCACAGGAAGCATATAAAGTTAAGGATACCTTTGATACACAGAAAATGAGTGACTAATACATGATGAATCATAGAAATAATGGTTGGATAAAACCTCTGGAGGTCATCTAGTCTAACCTCCCACTCAAAGCAAGGACTATCACTAACACAAGATGATGTCAGCTGTGACTGTGCTTAGCTAACCCTAGAAAACCTCCAGGGACCAGACAAAAAAAAAAAATAGTCAGATGACAAAACCATCAGACAATTCAGAGTTAAAAAAAGGACAAAATATAGAAATCATAATAACATATATTCATAATAAATATAATACAATTACACTTGAAACAGCACTGTCAACATTTAATATTAGCCTATCTGATCATTGGCACACCTGAAACCCAGCCATGCTAAAAACAACATGCCTGTAAAACATCTAAAAACAAGAGATGTCATGGAGGGAGGAGGAAAATGTCCAATAAAATAGCAAAAATGATGAGAAGGAGACTGGGTGGCTTAGGTATTGCAATGTGATACATACCTCTTTTTATCTGGGTCACCAGTTTAAAATCATATGAGTATAAACACATTCCTCACTGTGGAATAAAGATGTGATAAAACAATCCTGAAATAGGGTGAGCAGACCTTCCTTTCTTTTCATCTACCTTCAGAAATAGTCCACCTCATGGAATTCACTCTGGTATGGCTACAACAGCACTTGGTGCATACAACCAGGATACCAGAAAGTTCAGTCTGGAGTTACATCCTTAAATCTGCCTGGAAAATACTTCTCCTGGAAATAAAAGGAATTCTCCACCTCCATATCTCAATCCACAGAAATAGATCCAGATGGGAGAAGAAAAGATACCATGAGCAAGACTTCCAGCTCGTCATGTCTTCTCTTTGCAGCAAAGTTGTGTACATACAATTGTTCTTATGCATGATTCTCCATTCAGGTGTTCACTGCATTTCAGAGATGTCTTATTTGTCCATAGGTTTCTCTGTAGGAGGGTAGCAAGCAATTGAAACCCAGAAGCAAGCTGTCTGGTGGCTACAGATGCTCTTAGAAAAACTCTATAGGTAGTTGGTGGACGTACATTTGACAGTGAATTGTAGATCCAGTGTAGAAAAACATTTCATGAAAAGGTGCATAAATGATTTTTGAAGATAGAAAAAACATGGAGCTTATTAGAAAACTTTAAAACACGTTACTGATAACTTTTCATATTTACAAAAGAATCTAAGTGTTGCATCTTACAAACGAAGATGTGAGCCAGAGGTCTATGCATGTGCTAGGAGACTAGAGGATCTTCAAGCACCCAGCAGCCAACAAAGATTGCAATGGGCACTGTAGTTTGCAGGATCTGGTCTGTTCTGAAGCCTTCAGAACTACTTTTATTTAATTATTTTCCTCCTGTTTGGTTCACGCTGCTGAAACACTCAAACCTACACATCAGTCTTTCTCTTAGAATTCCACCTCTATTAGCCATACTGAAAAAGAATTGGTGGCCACCTCAATTCCTAGCAGGCAGGTGTCTCCTCCTGGTTTGGTGTTACATGGCCTTCAGGCTTATGGCTTATTCAGAGGACACGCCTTGTGAGCAGACAGTGACAGACCCACTGAGCTGCAAGAACAATTTCTTTTAGTCAGTGTCATGAGGCATCAGCAAGGCATGTCTGGGTGAAAGCTTGTGAAGCAGCTGGTGATCCTGCCCTATCAATAGATCAAAGATCTCTGCTTTCAGGGGGAAAAAAAACCCAGCATGTTTTTAATCAAAAGCATGTCTTTTAAAAAGAGTAAATAGAACAAACTTTCAAATAACAAAACAGAACCTAATAAACATCATGAGCCACTGTCTTGAATGTGTAAGCACATAGAATATTCTGTTATTTTTCACAGCGTGTTAAATCGTATTCCATTTTCTTCTGGTTAGAATAGAAATCTTAATCACAGGACTGGGAAGTGCTGATTGTACAATATCTGCAAAACTGCAGCCATGCTCTTCTGAATAATCTAGTTTAAAAAAAAGCTTTAAAATATATATTAAATCATCCTTAAGAAATGCTAATGTTAACCAACATAAATTAAGAACTTTCCTGAAGACACTGAATTGTAATGACATTTCATTTACATCTACAAATGAAATGCTTTTCTCTTCTAAGCTCAAGTGTTATTATGCCTGATTACATTTGCAGAATTTTTTCCCACTCTTTTGTTCCCCCATTGGACTGTCTGTTTTACAAACAGGTTTAAGCAAAAACAGTTAACATTTCCATCACGTGGACACTCATCTCACTTAATTGTGTAGAGTTCAAAGATTTCTGGGATGACTCAAATGTATATGGCTTTGCTTAGCAATGCAGACTTCCTTGATCTACTTGAGCACAGCCTAAGACACAATAGTGGTTATATATATATATATATATATATATATATATATATGGCAAAAAAGGAGTAAAACAACATTGATTTCTGCTGGTGTTCACACTTTGTAGAAAATTCTGCTTCTGAAACAAACCAAAGTGGGAGGAAAAGTGTTTCAGAAGCTTTTTCATGGAAAATACCAGTGGTATTGTTTTTTAAAATGAAAAGCAAAAAAGCCATTATGGGAATGGAAAACAGCTTCATGTTCTGTGCAATACCTGTTGATTGTACATCCTCCAGACATGTCTCTGGGCAGCCAGGTTGCCAGCAAGGGGCACATGAAACAGAGCAGGTATTAATAAGCTGCATGGCTTATCAATTTAGGAGTCAGGCTGGGGTTAGTGCCCTGCTGTGGCCACAGGCAGGCAGCTGGAGAGGCAGGAGGTTCAGCACACCAAAGCAAGAGGAGACAGCAACCAAGGGTTGTGCTCTAGGGGAAACTGCAGGAGAGATGAGCTTTTGGGGAAAGATGGGGTAGAATGTACTGCCTTTAGCGGGGCAGTGCTATAGAGAAGACCCTTTCCCTCTGCTCCTTGTGAGACAGTGAGTGCTGCAAAACCAAAACTCACTTCTTGCCCCTGTTACCCAAATGCCCTGACTGATGGGCCAGCCTTAGTCCAACCAGACAGTGAAAATATGACTAGTGTAACGATCTGGCCATAGCACAAATTGTACCCAACCTATAATTCCATGTTCTAGCAATAGGAAATACACACAAAATCAAAATATGCTTTAGTTAAATACACTGAACATTTAGAGGAAGAGCAAAGAAGGAATTCAGTGTTGTTCCTCTCCCTCTCCCAAGATACTCTTCAGATCTCCAAAGACAGATTCATGTGTGGATCTCACATGTAACATCAAGGACTGGGGCATGCTCCCGATCAATCCAGCTGGCAATGTTAATTTCTGGACAAATCAAAAGGCAGATAGATTTCATGTTATGCTATACACCTAGCAAATTAAGTTGCTAGTGGTTACAGTAAAAGTGCTAAATCCAGGAGATAGATAGGAAGGTGTTATTATTAACTATACTGCACTGTGATGCTCCTGAGTTTCAAAACTGTCACTGATGAGCTAAGACTTCCCCAGAACAGCACATGAACAAGTGCTCCAAATAACGGTGAAAAGCATCAACAAGCAAAGAGACAGGTGTCGAAGAATTAAAGGGGGGGCTATGGTTAATATTAATTCATTCACTTCAGCAGATTAAGAATGTTTCAGAGAAAGGGTGGAATTCAAATGCCTAAATTGGTCAACAACTCTATCCAACAACATGTCTCACACAAGGCTTCCTTTAAGGCCATTCTTTCTATGTCATTTAAAGCATGTAATTAGTAATAACTTGAGGACAGTGGGCAGGAAGAATGAGTTTTACAAAGCTTGTGTCACAGGTTCAACCAACTATTTAATAGTTAACTTTTGTATTCTTGACAAGCAGGACACCAACTTCCTTTTACAAGTCTTTCAGTATTTCTCACAAGAAAATGAAAAAAAGAAGAAAATCAAACAAAAAAACCTTGAAAGTAGTAACCCTATCTGGCTGCATTCACCAGGGGAGTCTATGCAATCCAACACAGAGGTATTATTAGCTAGCCACATGAACAAGGTTAGTGAATCAGCTCATTTATCATTATACTGTTCTCGCCTCTGGTTCACTTAAAATACTGTTTTCCAGGATGAATCACTCAACCTAAAGTATCACTTCATAGTACTCAGGTGGACCATAACTCTGCACCGCAGCAAAAGCTGATTCTTAACCAACAAACCTACCCTAGGTAACTGATACTGTTACTACACCCAATAAAACAATAAAAGCATTATTACATATTAAAATAATTAAGAAAAGCCTTTTAATATAAAGACACTCTAGGTCTTTACACTTTATCTCAGATATCATACTTAGTTGGACCTGATGTCGTTACATTAATCTGCTGTAGAATGCAAAACTTCTTTGGAGTCACTGAAATGGTATCTGGCAGCACAAGACCAATACAGTAGGGAGACAGGTTGTGAAACCTCAAATGAGGTACCTGACCAGAAGTTAAATAAAACTGAATGAGAGTAAGAACCCTAAAAGCCATATCTAACAGCTCTTCTTGAACTGCCAGTAAAATCTACAGCCTCAGCATCACTATCACTGAATTGCGCTACTGAGCCAAATGTACACTGAAATAAAGCACGCTGGCATGAATTATTCATAGCCAAAGTGGTGTCCTAATATACTCTGTAACCGTTACACTGCCTAAAGATTTGGAATAGTGTAAGAATATGAAGAACAAATATTTCTCCTTCGAACAGAGGGTGGACATAAATTCAGAACAGAAAAATACCTAGTCAGGTGTACAAGGAGAAAGTCACTGCTACTAAGAAAGTAAGAGCAGTAAGCCCATGATGTAGCATTGCAGAAGCGTTAGTTTGGGAAGGGAAATAACAACATAAATGTACATTCATTCAAACTGGACTCTTCTCAAGATGTTACAAATAAGAAGTGTATGAACAGAAAAAAAAATGTTATTCAAGCCAATGAATCATTTTGAAATGGTTTTAGCCAAAAAAATATTATGATTCCCATCACCACCTCTGTTCTGATAGAAACAGTCAACAGGACACATACTCATCAGACATGACAGTCTAGGACTGGACATGCAGCTTCAGTGCATCACAAACATAGCTATCTTGATTACACAGGGTTGAACATGTGAAAGATTAATGTTCTGATGTGAAGCAAAAAAAAACCCCAAACCACAAACAAAGCATCAAAAAAAAAAAAATCTATATCTTCTATAGGTTACCTCAAAACATATTTAACCAGATGTTTTCTCAGCTCTTTTCTGCTTTATAATCCATATTATCCTTTGAAGACATCAAGACAAAAGCTTTAGCCCTTCCCTCCAAACAAAGTTTCAAAATTTTACAGTTGTGTATGTGCATTATCTCATGGTGCAAAAATATTCACTCTTCTTGAATTTACAATAACTTTTTTTTTTTTTCCAAAATTCTATGAAGGAGAAAAGAAAGCATTTATAGGTAACATATTAAATAAGTATGCAAGTCTAGGTGTTATTCTTATTCCCATATTCTATTCTACCAGAAACAGAATAGTAGAATAATTTTGTGGTTCTCATGACCTACAATGAAAAATAAGTGTGAAAGCACCAAATGAGAACCAACATGAATTTGATTGAATAATGATGATTGAGTAATAATTTTCTGAAGCCCATTTCCTGCGGGAGAGCTGAGCACGCACACGACCAATGTGATCAAGCAATGCCCGTTTATTACAACTAAGAAAGCCCTTTTATAATGTTCTCCCGCACATGTGAGTAACATGCAGTACAAGTCCTCAAGACTGGACAGTTAACTTAGCCCGCGCTTTAAACCTTCTTATGATTGGATAAAAAGTGCCACATCAGCCTTGCCAGGCTTCTGCCCTGTGTAACCTCCTCTTCCATCCCAACCCCTTCCGGGGGTTGTTTGTGTCATTGAGTTTCTCCCCCGTCATTGAGGGTCACATCCTTATCGCATTCTTGCTCAGGCTGAGGCTCTTATCAGTCTTGTTCTCACGCAGAATTGTTCACATGTCCATTCTCTCGCAGAAAGTCCTCTTGAATCCCAACAACTTACTATTATAAAAGATTGTGTTGAATGTGTTTGGAGATAAAAGTCCACAATGTAAATGTAGAACTAAGGATTGAAATGCTGTCTTTCTTCATTAATTTCCCCAGTTTTGTTTAATTGGTTTCTTAAACTTACTGTTAATATTTATCTAGATTCTGATACACTACTTGTAATTAGGTAATCTAAGCCACTCCCCCTAAAAATAAATCATAGAATCATTGAATCATTTAGTTTGGAAAAGACCCTATAAGATCATTGAGTCCAACCATAAACCCAATGCTGCCAAATCCACCATTAAACCATGTCCCTAAGTGCTACATCTACACATCTTTTAAATACCTCCAGGTTTGGTGACTCTATCACTTCTCTGGGCAGTCTGCTCCCCAGTGCCTGATAACCCTTTTGGTGAAGAAAATGCCAATTAATATTTTATTGTTAGAAAAACTAAGACATGATGCTCATACAAAAAAACAACCTGTGACAAGAGTAGGCCTCAGACCAGTAATCACCTCAGCCAAAATGCAGGGTCTGAACCACAAAACTGTCTTTGGTTATTTATGAGACATTCCTGATTCAGCCTCCATCCACTTAAGAAGCAGCAGCGCTGCCACTGTCATAATTCACTCCTAAAAACTTCTAATGATGAAACATGTAACACAATGGATTCATAAAGGACTTCACTACAAGTGGGAAGATTCAGTGCTCAGAGTGGTTAATGTTAATTGGCATTGTCAATGACCTCCATTCAGTGGATCCTGGAATTGCTTACGTAAGTGCCTCATTTGACTGAAATACACATTTTAGCTGTTTAGTCTACAGTTTGCCTTCCCTTTAAATTAAACCTGTTTGGAAGAGGAAAGAAAAACTTGGCATTTAGGATGTCCACTGACTTTTTTAATACCTGTATACAAACACACCCTGAAAGCTTGCAGTTGCTGCACAAGTGCTGAAGACCAGTAGCCCTGATTTAGTCTTGAACCTGAATGTGGAACTCCTTGACTATGTAAGCATCATCATGCAGCAGAAGGATTGACTTTTTTTTTCTTTTTTTTGCTGCCAGCACTTCAGCGTAGCAGCACAGCTATCCAAATGTTTTTGTAGGTTTAGGATAGAGAACTAGATAATTATCTCACAAGTAGGTAGATTTCAGAAACTTGGGGGGGGTGGAACAACAAATGACTGCAGAGAGGTCACATTTTATAATCTGTAGACATAGAGATATAGAAGAGGTCAGCCACATGAACTCTGACTACTGTTCTCTTTTTATTCTAGCATTATATATTGATGCTCAGAGAGAGGTCTCTGAGAACTGAGAAGGGAAATTGGCCAAGAACAGTTTGGTGATTTAATAGCTTACAGAAACCACTTCTATGAAAATCTACTGGGCTGCCAAACTGCCACCCTAGAGGGAAATATCTGCCTCCTAAGGGTTTTCCTGGGTGTATTTCTGCAGAATCAATCTACAGAGCATGCTTTCATACCAGGTGAGACCCCAGTTTGACTGCTTACTTTTATGTCCAGCTTTTTATAAAAGCTCACCAAAGTGAGCCCTGATATTAGTCTGTGACATATGAACAGGCTTTAGGTCTTGACTTCCTTTGAAAAACTGACCATGTGCATTTAAACCCTGCAACACACACACACCCCCATAGTGCGGATTTACTCCCAGAAGTTATTTCATTGAGGAAGTCAGAGTAGCTGATCAACATTTAAGGGAAGAGATTAACAACCTGAAGAGGAGTCATTCCAAATGTCCAATCTCATCTTCCTCCACATATTTTTCTCACATATTTAATAAGGTTTTATAAAAAATTATAAGACTACTCCATGGTGTTAGGTTATTAACAGATCACCATACCCCAAGAGCATTTCACAACCAAGGCACTCTGGTCTTTTTGCATAATTTGAATGGCATATCCATGTGCTAATAAGACAAGATATGAATTTGAAGGTCTCTGTCTATTTCTATACAACTAAACAGCCATTTACAAAGCATACACAAGCCCTGACTCAGACTATAATATCAAAGGTTTCCCATTTTTCAGTTAGCAGACATTTTACCTCTTAGACAACTGCAATTGCAACAGAAATGTTTTCATGCTCCTGAAAAAAATAAAAAAAAAAAAAAAAAAAAAAAAAAGAAAAAAAAAGGAAAAAACAGATACACACCTTTTCAAACTTGCCATACACAAACACTGGAGATGCTGGGTCTGGTCATGCTACCCTGCTGAGCACCTACAATAAAGGCCCACAGGCCTGCCCTGGCAAAATTCAGCCTGAATTCCGTACAAAGGCTTGGATTTTTTAGTCTGTATATGAAAAAAAAAAATCTAGGCAGTTGTAAATTAACCATTTTTATGTTTGTTTCTAAGTGAAACTGGCTGTATTTGAATCATATTTTTATTTGTAAAACTAGCTATATTTCTATTGAACAGTTTAAAAGTCAAAATTCTGCATAAGCACAATTTTCACTTCAGGTTAAACTAAATATTGGGGTGGGTGTTTTATTTTTATTTGTAGATTTTAATTTTCTGCACAAAATCCTTCTGTGGGATATTTTTTTTCTTATTCTTCCAATTCATGCAACCAATAAAATAAATTGACTGCCTGCATCTCTCTACCTACACAGTTCTCTATAAAGCTGCTAATGCAAATTAACCCTCTTGGTTAGTTCTGAGAACCTCAGGCAGGGTAATTATGCACAAATCTGGATTAATTCAAGTAGAAGAAAGGGGAATATAGTCTCCAAATGCTGCTGGGCAGTAAATAAAGGCAAATCAGTGGTCCCCTCTCTGAATGTATGCCCTTTAAAACAAAACCAAAACCTCCTGCAACACCTGTTTAAATGTTCCTGTTGATTTCACTAGTGGTCTTCCGAGTTGCTTCTGTCTTTTTACATGGCCTTCTACTAGTATTCATTGCCATCAGTGTGAACAGTATGAGCTCAAAGAATCAACCTCTTGAAAGGTTTCACTCTACCTAATTGGGCAGTAAGATGCTACAAACAGTCATATGAAGCACCACAGTTCAAATGTCCCATTTCTCTCTCATGAATATAAGACCGGAAGAACTGACTCAGAAACACCAACTTCAGGACAATTGGTTTTAGGAGAAACACAGCTTCCCCTGTGAAAATGTAGTCACGTAGGAAGTAGAGCTCCCAGGAGGAAGTTCATTATCATCTCCAGACATGTCAACAGAACACCTTATCATTTTGAGATATTTAAGGAATATTTTTGTTTGCATCATAATTTAGAATATTTCTTCAAAATCTAATATCATTTGGCTCTGATGCAGCAGCTTTCTGTGTTTTTCAATGTTTTTCTGTTTATATTCCCCAATAATTTTCTGATTAATTCATAGATCCCTAGATAACAAAATAAAATTTTCTGCCAGTGGGTTGCTATTGTTAATTACCTTTCACAGATCCCTCAGGAATAATCCATAGATGCCTGGGGGTCTGTAAGATCATATCAGAAAACTATTGTGATCCATGTAACAATTATTATTTATGTTCCCACAGAAATGTTACTTAAGTCTCTGCAGGACAAATTAAAACACTTCAATTACCAGGGGACTATGATCCTCCTAAAACTGAGAGTAAATCCATCCATTTAATAACTGAATGGCCCTCTGGAAGTTCCCAAATTCTCTACATTGACTAACGGACATGCTTAAGGCAGGTGCTCAAAAGCTTAAAGAAGGGAAATGCATGATATTCATAATCAATGGTTGGCTGAAGAGGCTTCCCATCCTAAGCTGCATATCTCATTGATGCTAAAAGAAGCCTGATTGTTGGTTCACAGAATAGTATTTCAGTGCAGTGGTTGCTTCAAGGTTTAGGTATATGAGTTCAGGCTGGGTTATCAAAAGGGCAAGACTGAGATCCTCGAAGGTGTTTAGGTGAAGGCTCAGAGAAAACTTTGTGTGAGTTTGGTGCTTTTGAGAGCTTATGTTCTGTACGCATCTTTTTATGTCACTCTAAATAGGCAAAGATCTGCATTTCTCACATGGGCTCTGTTCAACACATATTTCTACATAGATTTCTATAGGCATGATGTTAATTAAAACAAGCAGTTTATTTTGTATCAGAAGGTTCAAAATTAATCAAGAATATTAATGGTTGGACATCAGTCTCTTATAGAACTGGCTGCTTGACTGCTTATGGCATATCCTTTGTGAACTTTGCCTTTATCTGGGAAGAGCACAGTGCAAGAGCAAGAATGTGAGGCTACAGCCTCATCACTGGCCCATGTCTCAAACTAACCATGTTTAAGTTCTTAAGTTTGGGTTCTTTGGGTTTTTTACATTTGTTTAAGCATATTAGTTTTGTTTTTAAAGAAGGGAGCAAAGCACTTTCTTGTTCTAATTCCCTAATTTTTCTAATTCCCTCAGATGTTGAGCACCAATACATAGCAGGACATGGATGCTGAGCAGTACAAAGCAAAGATCGTAGAAAGAAGGAGACTGGAGTGCACACACGCTGAGGTCTGAACCAACAGATATCAGTAAGTCTGCTTTATGTATATGTATTTTGGTTAGATATTTAATTGCAAACATTGTTTTAGAATGAGAATGAGAAGCTGCACTCATACTGTAGGAAGGCAAACTTTACCCATTGTCACCTCAGTAAGTATTTTCTTGTGGAACTAAACGTACGTGCTTTGGAGTGATAACGTGCTCCCTCAGTTGTTTTTCTTCCTACTAGCTCTATTGACAGTAAGATTTGTGTAGTACCGTCATACCCCAAAGGTCATTATTCAAAACATTTTTACACAGCCCCTACCTTAAAAAATAGAAAGTTATTTCAAATAATACATGCTGATGCAGCTTCATTGCTAGCTAATGTGCCACAAATAAAAGACAATTAAAAAGTTAAATAATTGATAGACAGCAGATGGAATCTTTAGCTGAAATTATTTTTTGTCTATACCACACAAGTATTTGCAATGAAAACAACTACCACAACAAGTTAGTAAGCTAACAGCACTTCTCACATATGAACCCCTTGGCTTCTTGAAGGGTTAGTTGACAGAAATAATGCAAAAAGAAATGTAGACTCCTAACTTCAATACTTATATAACCGTTGCATTATTCAGACACTGGATTGCTAATTGTTGTAAGCTGTTATCCTAGATTTCTTGCAATTCTATGCATTTGACAGGAATTTGAGCTGGAAAAGTCTTAAAGGATTAGGAAGACAGAAATGGAGAGACAGTATCTTCATCTTCATTGAGATGGCTAGCAAGGTTTTCCTTCTCTATAATAAAGTTGACACTTTCAGTGACCAAAGAAACTGAAGTACATTAAACTATATAAGCTGTGAAAAGTCAAGCCTTCTTTATGTCCAGGTACAATCCAAAGGGAAAGATGTAAGATCCAGATTCTGACTAAATAAATAGTATAGCAAGAGCATTCTCTTCTAACTATGGACTAAAATGTAGATAAAATTGCCACCACTGCACCTGTGAAGACATACTTGCACAACTAGGGCTGGATTGCTGCCCCAAAGCCTGAAGTTTTATCACACAGGCACTGCAGGTGAGTGTGAAATGCCTTCTTCATGATGACGATGAAACAGGAAGGCATGAAAGCCTGGCAGAGGAAGGAAAGAGCTAGGAGCAGATGTCCTGCTGCACAGCTTCAAGAATAAATATGAAAGGAACAACACGAAGAAAGTAGTGGCTCTGAGCAGGGTGCCTTGCATGCCTTCTTGCAAGTCTGAAATACTGGGATTCACTAATGCATGAGAAAGTTTCTGACAGCCTTGAGTTGGCTTTCTACAGGTAAGCAGGCCTGTGGGAGTTACTGGGGAACCCTCTGGATGAGCTTCCAGAGCTCACAGGGTGAAAAACCTTACTTGGCATGGAGCACTTCGTGAGACTCTCTGGAAGGCTGTAGGAGGAGGACAAGGGCAGGCACAAGAATACTTGTTTCCCTTTCATTTCCCATTCCCCCTTGCTCTTTTCTGTGTTTGTCAAACTCATGGCTTTAGTAACAAAAGCAGGAGATATTATTGGGTTATGTGAATCGCTGTGTTCACTCTCCCTGACCTTCTTTCCACAACCTCTTAGGAAAACTCAATGCAATGAAGACGATTTCTTCCCTGTATTTGCTGGAGAACACCATCAAGTCTACAATTCATCAAGTCCAAGGCAGAGAATACCTGCCGAAGGTAGCTGAAATATTGCTGCCTGGTTATATTGTATGACTGTGGTACTCATAAACTCTCATCTGAATGTACTTGAAAGAAGAGAAGAATTGCTGGTAAGTCTGAGGTGGTTTTCCACACCTGACTAATCAATGGAGGAGTGAGATACACAGTGCTTACAAGGAAAAGGAAAAAAATTACTCTCTCTCAAACAAAAAAAAAGAATTTCCTAATCTATGAGCCAGAAAAACCCCATTTGATCAAAAATTTGTCCTTGTACCAAATAGCGTTGGGTAAAACTGCAGACTTAAAATATGCAGACCTGAAAATTCAGACCATCTACAGCTTTGATGTGACTTTTTTTTCTATAGTGATCAAGTATTTGGGACAGTACCAGTTCCCCTGACTTATGAAGCTGAGGGTTTGGTCCACTGGTTTCAGGAGGAATTGATGACGGCTGAGTAATGCTCAGCAACCTGCAAAACTGAGCTTTCAGAGAAGTGTTGAAATATACACCAGTAAGGCTGATTTTTCACATTGCCAAGTATCCTCTATCTGTAATCTTCGCAAGCCTGAGGCTGTTCTCATTCTGGTTACAGAAGTGTTTTCCAACTGGCTGGAGTTCTGAAGTTGGGTTCACAGGAACAGGAATGAAGGTTGGTCACTGAGGCACAAATGTGGCTTCTAGGAATCAAATCCCACACCTTGAGCCTGAGGTTCAAAGTGCAGTTTCTCTGTAGATAATTAGTTTTAATGCCTTTTTATGAACAGCACTTTCACTAGACCAAAGCGCAGGACCCTTCTCGGTTCTAACTCATCCTCTGTTCCTAATTTCTGGAAATACTGAAAACAGAAATCTTGAAGCTTCCAGTGCCTTCTACTGAGCAGTAATATTTATGTTTAATCTAAAGTTACATTAAAATAATTGAGTAAACTGCTGTAGAAGATGCATCAAGAGTAGCTATACATATCTAACAACAGAATCAAGTACTTTGTTGACTTTAACTTGAATCTGCATGTAAATTTTGCATAGCTTGATCATAAACAGACATCCACAGTCTTTTTGAGGGCGGCTTTCTTAAATAATAAAACCCATCACATCCAAGCCAGAATATCCTGTAGAGACTGCAGTTAGCTGCCGGGATTAAATGGTCACTTTATGAAGCAAGTACATAGTTTTTAGGAAGATACAGTATTTTATTTCCTTAAAGACATTTATTCAACAAAAATACTACACACCTTTGAGTTAACTAACAAAACCAGTGAGGTATAAAATCAATATTTATACACTGAAACTGAAAACTGAAGTGTTTCTTGTGTGCTGAACAGCAGAATATAGGTCCTTTTTATAAACAATCTCTACTGAAAAAATGACAGCTCTGGCACAACTCACAGTAGGAAGGGGGAGAGGTAAGACACATTTTTTTGTTGTGGAGAAATGTAGTCTTACTTTGAAGAATGCATGTCAGAGAGATCATCCTTTCAACTTGCTCTAACAGAGCCATTTAAAATATTTCTGTGCAGCAAGAGACCTTGTGGTGGAATATGTTAAAGTGTTCAAAATGATGAAACAAATAAGAGGGATTTCAACACTGAACTTACCCACAGAGTCAGAAACCTCAGTGCTTGTGCATGTTATCTGCTAGGGTGGACTCCAAAGCAAGTATATCAGCTAAACTAAATTACACTGAATAGCAATATCTTAGTAATGCTTTATATTTTATCCCACTGGTTAAAATTTCAGTAAAAAGGAAACTAAATATTACTTTAAAGTTTACAGATGAGATTAGGCAGAAACAGATGAGACTAGCACACTACCATGAGTCATAATAAAACATCAGTAAAGCTGTCTGTGAGAAGTTCTACAATGAAAATCAAAACCACAGAAGACTATAAGTACATTGGGGTTTGAATAAGGAAACCGAAGCCTGGTTCTCTACACATAATATACAAGTGTATTTCCATGCAATATCGTTGCAGAAAAATAAAGCATACAATGCCTATACATGTACATACATTTCTCAAGCTTGAGTTTTGCGAAAACTATGAATATCTAGGCAGATAGCAGATTGAATAAATCTCAGTTTAACTGAGCAATTACCAAATACTGGCCTGGATTATTCTTTCTCATAAGAAATCTCACAAGAGCAAGCTCAGGAGGAGGAATTCATTAAGCATCTATGTGTGGCACTCTTATTCATTAAGTTCCCAATTCATATGAATTTGAGTACCCAGCCTAGTCTCTAGCCAGCAGAAAATATGCTTCAAGTATTAGAGAGAATGTCTAGAAATTTGGGCAGAATGGCAGCCCTCCTTGAAAGAAATGCTAATGAAAATATATTGAGGTGACTCCTACACTCTCCAATACCCAACTGTATCCTTATACCAAAAGAGGAGGGACAGTGCAGATAATATAGCTTATTACACAACAAATATCTGAGACCAGGGTGTCTTCCTATCTGTTTTCCCAATGCCAGCATCAATATAATTTGTATCAGCAGGTGTAAATAATGATATGCAACTACATTTTTTGAGTGATGCCTAGTTTTCTGCATTTTCATCTACTGAGAGCCACTTTATTAAGAATGACATCTCAGCCATTTTCTTAGTGTTTATTCCAGTCTGTAGTCCATTTCTTTAGCCTCCAATAAGTTGCACTGCAACAAAATGACAGCATTTTAATACAGAACTGTACCTTTGGCACCTTCAAATGATTACCAACAACTGGTACCTTCAAAATTGGCACTAGATAAAAAAAGTGTGCCTATAAATCAGCTACTGTAGGATCTTTTCAGAGTCACCTGCCAGTACTTTTTAATTTTTCTTCAGCGAAACTTTAGGTCATGTGACATAAAAAAATAATGAACTGTTTTTTTTAAACAAGTGCTGTCCTCTTTTCCAGTAAGAACATCGCATAATTTCTAACCTCTTATATTCTATTTTTCATATATCCACCTGTGTGAATAGATATATAATAGCTTAATGAGGGATCACATCCTGTGAACCTCTACTTGCTGGCAGATAGTTCTATTACACTCAGAATATTTAGTGCTTTTTTTTCCTTAGTGTTCTCAAGTATTGTAATTCCGTCAGCTCTCTGTTGCAGCTAGAGACGATCCAAGGAACCTTTGGTGTCTACTAAGAAGTGCCAAAAAAATGTGTAGCTGGGGTTTTAGCTGCTCATCCTTCTCATCCTGCTTATGTGGTGCTATGGCACAAGGGCTAGATTGAACACCTTGTATCAGAAATTCATTTAAACAGAAAAATACATTGGAGATAATACTCCCTGCCCATCTCCACCCGTCTTTTTCACCCCACTCTGGCAGAAAAACTTGCTTCCCATGACAAAGTCTGACAGAAAAGCTTTTCCAATGTTAGTTAAAGCTTGGAAGTAACTGTTTCTCACATGTAGTTTGTAATGTTATATGCTCCCATTTCTTTTTCAGGCTTGACTAGATCTTCCATGATGCTGTTGGCCATCAGATTCCCATGATCCACTAAAAAAGAGATAAGGCTGCTCCTTATACCAGGGAATAAAAGCTGGTCAGGAAGTCAAGTTCATAGAAAAACATAAGTCCCCTGAACTTCAGGCCATGGAAACAAGGTACCGTGGAAACATCTCCAAGCTGCCACATTTTAGGTTTTAGACATATCTGCACTCTTTGATCATCACTTTTTGAACATCTTCTGATTTTCAGCTCATTTTTGAAGAGTGATTATTGCTGAAAAGGGGGAAGGAACTTGATCATAAAAACTGGCTCCTGTTATCCTTTTGGTCTTGTACAGTTGTCTGGGGACTGGAGAAGGGCAGAAAAGAAATTGCCTGTATATATGGCCTTTTGTGCTGGTGAGGCAAGCAGGACAAATGAGAATCAAACACATCTTTGCTGAAGATGGATAATTCAATTTCACTTGTGTATCAAGGGTGATTTATAGAGTATATGTAAAAAGTCTTGGTGTATGTCCAACATGAATAAGCATGTAGAGTACCAGTGCATTCAAGAGGATGTTCTTTATTCTTTCTAATGTTCTTTTGGACAGTGAAATCACTGATGAAACTTGAATACCAGTCACAACATGAATAATACATATGTCAAAAGTTAGTCCACAAATGAACATAGCATGCTGCATAAAAGCTAATGACCCACTGAAAAGCAGAATCATTTAGAAGGATAAGAAAGGAATTTTATATAGTCCTCCCTTATGAGATCCTGCCTAGAACCATATATTTGGATTCAGTGGAAATTAAATTTTTAAAAACCCTCAAATACCCATAAATAGAACACTTTAAGTATGCCTTATAGAGAAAATAAACTTAACTTTAACATCAGGTGATCTAAAGTCTCTCATAATTTCTTTGAATTTTAGGTGTTCGCTGCTGTGAGAACAAATATCTGAGAGCAATTTGTGGCTTCCTCTCCTCCTTTCCCTTCTAATTGCTCCCCACATCCTGGCAAAAATCCACTATTTTTTCATTACTTCGAAAATTTCTGGTATTTCATGGAAATAAGATAAAGACTTAAGGCTATTTATCCACAAATTTATTAATGTGTACACATTCTAGATACCATTTTACCATCTTCATTTGTGGCCTTGAAAAAAGATAAATTCTTTAACAGTTACACTGACCACAGAGTTAACAACATACTTAAGTACTTGGATTAGTTAAAAGTCTAGAACTGCAAAAGAAAAAAATTCAAATCCAGCTGTATGTCAGGCAGGACGTTCTATAAATGCATGAGATCCCTCAGCATCATACTGCTTCATCCTTTCTGACTCTTTACCTAAAGATATGGATAGGGAAAATTCAGAAGGACAACAGATATTCAGAAGTACACCTTCATATCAGGTTACTACATTTCTCTGATTTCTGATATCTGATTTTGCTTTTATAAACATTTCATTAGCATATCTGAAGAGCTGCTTTGCCTCTTTGCTGTTCTGCAATACCATAGTATGAACAGATAATTTCACATATAAAATAGAGTTGGATCTCCTCTAACACCTGTACTTGCCTTTAGGACATTTATCTACTCTCTGAAAAATTTGGATTAGTTGGTAAGACAGAATTTCACATGGTTGATCACATTTCACTTTCTCCAAGGCATAAACATTTTTGAGAGAACTCCTTTCCTTTTCCTTAAATCAAATTCCACTTTGCTTTACTTTCAGTGTCCTTAAGGTGCCTTGTACTGGATTTATTTATTAACTTAAATGAGGTCTAAGGTGAACAGGACCTGCATCTCTATACTCTTCACCAAGCCCACCAGCTTTCTGCAGAAAGCTGCAATAAATTGTAGTTCCACGACAACAAACACCTGCTGTGTGTTTAAAAACAGGTATTTGTCGAAACTGATTCTTTTCCAGGAAATATTTGTTGAATTGGTAAATTAAAGTCAGCAAACCAGCAAAAGCTGCTCTTACTTGTACACTTCTGATTAATTCTCCCCATAACCACAGCTATTTATTTTGACCTGAATGTTGTTTGACTGGATGAGATACAAGTGCTTTAGTAAAAAGGGCTTGGTTTCAAGTGCTGTGTGCTCCCCGGTTAGATGAGATGCTCTTGATCCTCATCCCACAGCAATTCTTTCGGCCCGAGCTTAACAAGTTTCCCCCCAGAAAGTGTGTGGCTGCCACTGGACTACCAAAACTCCTTTTATGCTGTTACTCCTGATTTTCACTGACTACATAAAAAAGTATAAATTGAAAGCCTAGCTGGAATGAAGGGACACAACACCAGGGAACTGCAATTGCTGGCTTATTTTCTATGGGTGGAGTGGCTCAAAAGCCTGTTAGCAAAATTCTGTAGGACAGAGTAGCAATGATCTTTTGCACCATGGACAAATGTACTCACAGGCCCTAAGTCTAGCACACAACAGTGGAATTTCCAACCAGGCACCCCATTCAGGTAAGGTGATACAGTACTGCCTGTATAACATCTGCTGAAATGGCATCTGAGCGTTCCAGCAGACATGAAAGCGTTAACCAGAAATCTTGTATAAATCACATTTTGCAGGAATCACTCTGTTACAACAGATTGTGCAGCACTATTTTTTCCCACTCTTTCTGATACAAGCACCCTAGGCAAACTTTCTAATTAGAGCAGCAGATGTATGCAGTGCCATGTCTCTGTGAAGTTATTATGCCCAAACCAAATTTTGTCACTAGTAGCCAATAATTTGTTTGTCTACTAAGGGCTTCAAGTAGCCGTATCAATTATTTAAAAAACATACTAAGAAGAGGAATCCATTTAAAATCTTCTGGGAAGCACAGTTATAAAACAGTGCATGTTCAGATTTCATTCACAATATTGTCTTTTGAAAAATACAATATTACTAATTAAGGCTTAGTGCATTAGGCCATTAGATCTTGAGTGATTCATGACAGCATAATGATCTTGCTTATCATTTGTGCTTTAATTTATGGGATACCAAGAAAAAACAAAAGAAAAAAAACCTCGGCAATTTGCAAAACTGAAACTCATCCAAAAATTGCTTTCAGTAATTTCTCCTGAAAAGTGATTTCACTGTGTGTAAGTGCTATGCTGGTAAGAAAATGCTTCCTATCAATAATTAAAGTATAATGAAAGTATTGTGTGCCAGAAGACACCCTCAAAACAGGGCTACAAAGAAGAATGTTACTTTTCATTCAGACCTTCCACACTTTAAACTTCACAATAACACCTTTCTCAAAGAAGCATTTTAAATAAACTATTTAGTGAAATATATGACTATTCAAAACACACCATAAGCTGTAACAACAGTGAAAATCAACACAATTCTAACAAAAGTTGCAGAAGAAAACAAGGGTCTGCACAGTGCCAAGCATCTCTAAATGCCAAGCGTAGCCATGAAAGATGTGGATAGTTACCGTATGTCCAAGTTATGAACAAAAGCATTACAGAGCGGGCACCAAGGAAGCCTAGTTGTCTACAAACCTGTGTTGACTTCAAGTGTCTTAGTTGTCTAAGAAGGTCCAACCATTGACTGACTTCTATGGTTGGAGTATGTCAAAGGTCTGCCTGGGGACAATCTGCAGTGTCCTCATTCAGGTCAGTGTCCTCATCTGTCCATGCACATATTTGGAAAAGACTTCTAGGGAATGGATTTTATTTTCAGCTTTTCAGCCCCATGGCAGATGTGGCTGATACTGGCAATCAGACACAAGAATTACTGGAGACAAGAGGAGGAAGGCAAGAAGCAGACTTCCATCATCCTTTCAGAAAAAGTCTAAAAATAACAGTAATTCTGCACACTGATTTAAAATATCCACATCTAATACCAACAAAGACAGAAGGTTAGCAGGATTTTCAGAGAGGTCCTTGGCATAAAATCTTTTTTAATATTGACAGAAGTTAGAGACTGAAACATGTTAGAGGGGGATTTTTCAAGAGGCCTAACTTTTCAGCCAGCTGATCCCCCTGCTTCCTCGCTCTAGTTATTATTGAACTCCACTCTCTTCACACTATGTGAAAGTACTTATGCTAGCAGGCAGGAGGACCATCCAAGCTCAGGATGGCCAGGATTGCTGGCTTTCAGCAGCATCCCTCAGGAGGAATACAGTCCTTCCACTGCCAAGAAGGCACCTTCACCATGACTTTGCTACTCGGGAAGTTTGCAAAACAGCCTGCATGTGAGATCTGGTATGTTGGATCAAAATATTAAGCAGGCTAAACAGCAGAAAGCTAACCTTTGAAATATGTACGTGGGTCTGAACAAGGTTACTGTGAAGCAAACTGCAGCCAGGACATTTGAAGGTAAGCCTGCCACACTGCTAAAAACACTGACTGGAAACACTACTGCAGTGCAAACTCCGCATGATTCCGAAGGGATGCTGGGCTCGGCGTGAGGCCGATGACTGCGACTGAGGAGGTGCATGCTTCAAAAATAACTGAAGTCACTGTAGCCTGAAGAATGAACTAAACCTCTAACTTAACATATTTTTTTTTATACTTTCCATTTTAAACAGTTTAATATTATAAAGTTATTCTTCTATGTGGCACTTAGGTGATAGTTAGAGGAACATCTGGATTGACAGGATCATTTATATAAAAAATCCCTCAGGTTTGTGGTGAGAAACATTACATTTGGGCTAAATTCTCTTGGTCAGTCTCCCTAGTTCTGGTTATCTAATGGACAGAGGTCAGACTGGATTCTTCTATATTCAAAGTCTGTAACTCAGGAGAGGACCAGCAGTCCTCTCAAAATTCTTCCCCCAGCATCCTGCAGCAGGAATGGGAGTTAGCCTTGTTGTGTGGCAAACCCACTTTCTTCTAACAAAAAATAAGGACTTCCTTTGGCCTCCCGATTTTCCACCGCACTGCCTGTCATCTCCTGTGGCTTCAGCTACTCAGACAAACTTGGAGTCTCCGATCCCCTCTCCACCTCTTCCCATGCTTATAATCAATCTGTAACTACACTTAATATTTAAAAAGTAAACCATGTAGAGCTTCATCTCATGTGATAAGCTTAGTTCATCACATTTTGAAATGTAGGTAACTGCTGCTCAGTAAATTCAGAACCCCCTTCAACAAGATGTCTGTTTAGCAGACTGTGGTAAACAAGTACTCTTGGTAATGGAGCTGCAGCAATTAGGTCTGGAACCATCTGAAGATGCCACCTGTTTTTCAATACTCAAATACTTTGATCAATCTTTACCATGTAAGAGCTTGGCATGCCATTATAAGCCACAGCTGGTATTTCTAAGTCCTTGTACTCATTCAATTTTATCATGACTTGATTCCTAAAAGTCAAACTGAGTAAACCTTAGGCCACATCCTCCCTCCCTGCTCTCCTGCAAAAGCTGGAAATCCTAAATTTGCTTTTCTTAGCTTCATCTCCATTACCCTATCACACTTCCTTGGGGTTTTTTTTTGTCTTTATATTCTCCCTCCTGATTTATGCAACACCTAAAATTTTCTAAAGGAGCTGAGAATTCATTTGTAATTAATATAACCTTACTAATAAAAAGGTTGACTTTCTTGGTTTGTTTTGGCCATGCAAAAGTAGTCCACGATTAACAAGAGAGATACTGCCTACAGTTTGAAAACTGTTTTTACAGGGCTTTAGTAGAAACTCCAAACTGTGTCCCAGGAAATGCAAAGCTCTAACAGGTTATTTGTTATGATATTATTTGTTATGATACCTCTTCCTGATGTGCTGATTCTTACCATAGCAACAGCATGTTGAAAAAAAATTTGAAAATCAAAAAGCATCCAAAACATCCTAGGAAAACTGGTCATACACCGCCATGACATTATTATAGGGTTTGTTGTGTTTTTTTTTTCCCAGATCAATAGTTCGTTTATAAATTTAAAAAAAAAAAAGTGTTTTTTTAAATAACAGCAACATAAACAACACTTCTGTGTGTATTGCTGCATTCTTTTCAGTCAGCATAAACATTCAGATTTTCTGAATAGTGTTAGTGCAAAGGGCTCCAGGCTTCTTCCCATCCCCAACCTTTTTGCATGCACACACTGGCAGTCTATTCCCCTACACAGACCTTGAATCCCTTCCACGCCCAGGTCTGCAGGACAAATATGACTCAGAGCTTACTCCTACAAACACTCAAATGAGAAATTGCAGTCCCGCTAGGTTAAATGGGACAAATTCAGTAAGTGAAGTTATTTGCCCATGTAGGTATACATAAATCTTGATGCTGTGACACACACCCTTTTCCGTGAAGAGGACATCTACACCAGGATTAAAGGTTGCTCATTACTAATGGACTAACACCTTGCAGATAACATGCATAGTCATTCTGCAGGCAAGCCAAATGTCAACAGGCCCAGGAGAAAGCAGAAAAGAGTGTCTGGTGTCGGGCAGCTGCTACGAGTTACAGTTTCAGCTGCTTTTTCATTGTGGAATTTTACTGTTTTAGATATCGCTAGTATTATTGTAGTACTATTCTAGCATTGTCTTATTAGATACTCCTTATTGTGTTATTTTTAAATATCTAATAAATAACAGAACTTCATCTTATCCATTCATATTAAACTTCTGACAGATTAATTAAAAGTAATATAGGAAGTCCAGGGTTTTTTTAAATGGCAAATGCAATAATTCCACATTAGGTAAACACTAACCTACCTGTATAACATAGTAAGGTATAGTTTGTATACACATGAACTTGATAAAGACAGTAACAGTCATATCAATCTAATTATAAAGCATTCACCCTTCCTTGTGAAATGTTGGTTAAAATATTTTATACGTAAGGGCAATAACTTTAAAGTTGCAAACAATTTAAAGGCTTCAATATCATTTTACTCTTTGGTTTTTGAGAAAGAACAGAAAAAGCAAACTGAAAACATCATGAAAGTGAATAGGATAGGATAGGATAATTTCAGTTGGAAGGGACGTACAACGATCACTGGTCCACCTGCCTGACTAATTCAGGGCTGATCAAAAGTTAAAGCGTGTTATTAAGGGCATTGTCCAAACACCTCTTAAACACTGACAGGCCTGGGGCATCTCTAGGAAGCCCGTTACAGTGTTTGACCACTCTCTTGGTAAAGAAATGCTTCCTCATATCGAGTCTGAACCTCCTCTGATGCAGCTTTGAACCATTCCCATGTGCCCTGTCACTGGATCCCAGGGAGAAGAGCTCAGCACCTCCCTCTCCACATCCCCTCCTCAGGAAGCTGTAGGGAGCAACAAGGTCGCCCCTCAGACTCCTTTTCTCCAAACTAGACAAACCCAGAGCCCTCAGCCCCTCCTCACAGGACATTCCTTCCAGCCCTTTCACCAGCTTTGTTGCCCTCCTCTGGACACATTCAATCTTGAATTGTGCGACCCAGAACTGCACACAGTACTTAAGGTGGAGGCCACACCAATGTTGATGCCCTTCACTTTTCAAAACAAGCCATTTCTATTTCCTAGCCTCTGTTTACATTATACTTCAAGGAACAAAACTAAAATATACTCATTCCTTTCCCAGTAATTTTAAAATTAGAAAGTAAGTACAGAATGAAAACTTACGATTTCCCAGCTTCCCAAATGAAGTACAAGTGGTAAATTCACATGAAATATAATGCATTCTTGATCAGGATTATTAGATAGTCTGATTTGAAAGTAATTCCTTAGAACATAATGGTTACCTCCTATTTGAAAGATTAATACTTATAATATTGTATCTGTTTAAATGTTAAAGTATCACCTCTCACCAATTGAAATTTAATCCAAAAGAGAGACAGTATTTTTTTCAAACTATAAACAAAGGTTCCTTCTGTCCTACTTCAACTATTTATAGTAAGAAACTAGTACTAAGCCAAATGAAAATGAGTCTGCAAAAACCCCATAGAGCGCTATACACTGGAAGACCAAACCTATCCCCAAAGAGAAACGTGGGTAAGGCACTTGACATAACACTTGCTCTCTGAGGGTCAGTACTGAAGACTGGTTTAAGATTAGTCATCATATGATTGAGGAGCATGACCAGAACCCTATTGTGTCTAACTTTACACCACTGTCTACCCTCCACACGAATTTAGGAGTCTTCACCAAAGCCAAAATATGTCAAACAAGAACTTTGCTTTTTAAGCCTAGCACAGCAAGACAGTGAGCAGGACTGACGGCTCCATACTTTGGCACAGTAAGCCCTGTGCAGAAAAGACCACTGAAGCTCAAGTACAAGACTAAACCAAGAAGAAAGTAACATAAGCAGGCTATGAAGAGGAAAGGAAACCAGAATACTGAAACAGCCTCCAAGTGGTAGTATGGGAAGTAGAAAAAAAAATCCTAAATAGTTGTAAAGGAGTTTGATCAGTACATAAAAGGAATTACATGATAGCTTGGCTGCAAGAGCAAGGGGCTGAACAGGATAACCCAGAAGAATCAGTCATATCTTCTTATGAGTATGCAATTCTCTATAGGTATGCTTAAAGGGAGAAAAAGAAGCATTTATAAGAAGTTATAAAAAGACACCAGAACCCATAGAACATGATCAAAGCAAAATCAAAGACCGTCAGCTAGCACTTGTGATTTCTTAGAATTCTAAAGTATTTTATTTGAATAAGTTAGCTAAGATTTTTTAAAATACATACATCTTTTATTCTAGTCTAGACAGCATGACATCATCTGCCAGCATCTTATTTCTCACAGGGCTGGGTAAACTGTTCTTTTTCAACCTTTTCCTTCAAGGAGTGGAATCTATAATGTGATTGTGTGTGTGTGTGTGTGTGTGTGTGTGTGTGTGTGTGTGTGTGTATTGGTACATAATCGAATTTTCTTATTTACTATTTTTTAAAAAATGATTAAAAATATAGACAATGAGACCTAAGAGCCTTACATTCCATTTATTAAAAAGCATATTCTAACCTTTGCCTCTGAGCAATTTTATTATTAATTTAATTTTTCTATATTGTATCTTCTTATTCCAAGAGAAACTTGAAAGCATACTTTACCATTTAAAAGTAAGCTTAACATATGCTGCACCTATATAGCACATTGCAGGTTCAGCTACAAGACAAACAGAGGCAAAAAGATGTTTTGTTTGGGAGCCATAGATACTGGATTAATAAAAAAGCATACAAGTACAAGTCAGTATGAAATACGCTGGGGCCCATGAAGAAGATGCACATGAAGGTTGGGAGAGGGAAGCGCGGAGCTACGGGTGGGACTGCCGAATACTAGACTTTGTCATTCATGATCCAACGAGTTGAAGTAAGCCTCAAATCTCAGGCACTGCTCTACTCAACAGGGGTCATGAGGGGCAGAGAAGCCACTTGTGAGGGGTATGGTACTCCTGGAGCCTCTGCCACCCTGCCTCTCTACAAGCTGTCCTGAGGTAAAAAGCCCCACTTGTTCATGTAATTAAAGGCTGCATCAGCAGGCATGCCTATGAATTAAATACACAGGCAACATAAATACCACCTTTTTGTAACTTTAAAATGCTTGATTTTGCCTCCCGAGTATTTTGAGCATCTTTTTTCCTTTGCATGATGCTGTCTAAACTGTTCACTATAAATACTGTTCCAGGTGGCTTCTTCCTTTCTTTGTGTTACCACACCAAGTCCTCCTAGCCAGCCTGTCTTCTAAATAATTTCTAACTTAGAATCTCACCAGGACTTTCAGACCAAAAGCACAGATCCTTCATCAGCGTAAGTCAATTTTATGCTGCCCTTTCTTATGTCTGCCCCCCCACTTCTTTGCCTTGAGGCAGCTGTAATGTTAATATGAGCAGTTAGTCAGCTGGATCAAGGATTGGATCTGGACGAATTTTTCTTTTTTCCTATTACCAGTTGTAGCACATCATTTGGAGAAAGGGAGGAGTATGCAGAACTCCCTTTGCAGAAGCAGCTGGAATTCAGAACAACTTAAGCTTATCTTGAAACTATATTTAAAACTGATAGTGTACAGCTCCCTTTCAGCCTGTCTTTTGCCTCCTACCATTATTTGTACTTTCTTCCAATCCAGCCTTCATCTCTGATATTTGTCTCTCCTTTTTATCTCTTGTATTCTGTTAAATCTTATTAATTCCATCTCTGCGCAAAACCTTTCCCTCTTCCATCCTCTCTGTTAAGCACTCCCCAACACTTAACCTTTTTGCATTTTTGCTTATAAATGCACTTTGGTACCCTTACGCTAAATCCTTTCTTTGATTCCAGCTACTTTACTATCCCTGATTCTGCCCCCTATCACTTACATTTCTCAGTTGCACATATAGGTGCCACACACGAGCAAAATCTGTGTAAGAGTGCAAATTTAGAAGTTGCTTTTAAGATTTTGGCCTTGAAGATCTAGCCTGAGCTCGCCTTTGCAATATGCACTGAAAGATCTCAGAGGAGTGGATGATCTGATATTATCCATATGGCACTGCAGATTTTACCTTCAGACTTGAAAGAATCACAAAATCCTCCCCTTCCGGGATTCTTCCATCATGCCAGGCAGGGGAAACTTGCCAATCCTAAATGCTAATACAAGCACCGATTTCCAGACAAAAAGTGTAAGGAGTCTTAAAACTAAGCCAGTGGCTAGGAACAGTCAAACTACAATTCTTTTCTACTCTCTACCCTACATTACCACTGAAAGCTAACTATAAAAAGAAAAGAGAAGGAAAAGAAATTATCCTCTCCTGGTCTCTCACTTTACTTTTAACCCCGGTGCTTAAAATTTTGTCTATGTACTACAAAACGTAAGGCAGGGTTGCTGTGATGGCTAATTAGTTGTTGTCTATAAAACAGAATCATAGAATGATTTGGGTTGGAAGGGACCTTAAAGATCATCTAGTTCCAACCCCCCTGCCATAGACAGGGACACCTTCCACTAGACCAGGCTGCTCAAAGCCCCGTCCAACCTGGCCTTGAACACTTCTAGGAAGGGGGCAGCCACAACCTCTCTGGGCAACCTGTTCCAGTGTCTCATCTCTGACATGTAAAGAATTACCCATGAAGTATTTATTTGCTTCTAGAATTCATACAGTATTTTTATATTAGGTGAAAATCCAAATATAGACAAAATACTTTCATGCACATAGATGGACATCCAGAAACATACAGCTAAAACATTAATTTTGAACTATCATATACAATTAATATACTTTAGATGTTCCTATATTTAATATGTTCTTTATTTAGACCTCAGATTTTAGAAAGGACTTTCAATTTATTTCACCCTGCCACAGAGTCAAGCAGTGCCACATTGCAGAACTCAAGGGAAAGTGCCAAGGAATTTTGGTCTAGTGATGAAGACTGCCTAGAACATGAGCCATCTCATACGGGAGAACCTTCTCTGAGATAATAATGATGATGCTTCACACCTTCCCTGTTGTCACTGTTCTATGAGCCTGTTTCTGAGTGTTGTGCTTAGGCAAGCAATCCCACTGAAGTCAGGGAACTATTTAACATGAATAGAATTGATTCATTTAGCCTTAAGTATACTATCCCATTTTATAGGTAGGAAAAGCATCACAGAAACCCCACATTCAGTGCCACTTTAGGAGATGTTTGTCAGAGGTGCAAACTCCCATGACATAGACCATGCCTCTGTAATGGTTAAGTGCAAGATAAGCCTTAACTTTTAATTTCTTTTTTTTTTTTCTAGTCTAAATCATTCCCCATTCATTATTATAAGTCAAAATGTATAAATCTTTTCAAAAGGTGCACAGATGAAACAGAATACACTTCTCCATTGGTATCACAACAGGAGAAGGAACCATTTACATTCTTATCTAAATATAAGTATTAAACTTGCAAAATTCCTCCTTTCTGTTCCTGTTACAGCCTCTGCTGGATTATATACATTTCATTAGGATTCTGCACTGCCGGTAAACCACTGGGATTTTGTCACATATAAAAACAGCCCTTAATTCCAAGGAAGCTTAGAAGTACATCGTGGCCATGTGCTGACTTCTTCTCTAGAAAGGCAGACTTTTTTGTTTTTCCTGAGGGGTTTTCTAAGCCCACATCAGGGCCCTTTCCAGCAGATGCCCCATCTTTCACCATACTGTCATTGAGTACTGGTGTATTTCTACTCAGATTACTGAAACAGCCATCACAACCTAAAGGTATTGCCCCAAACTGCTAAGCTTGTAGTTGTTATACTTAACTCACTCAGGTGAAAAAATGGCAATGGTATGACTGATAAGACAACTATGGCTGGTTTATTCTACCAGAGCTCTAATAACTCTACTACTTTGATTTGCTTAAAATTTTCATACTTTCACTGCAGATTAAAAAAAAAAAAAAAAAAAAAAAAAAAAAAAAAAAAAAAA
>NW_020799095.1:84105436-84111309 GCF_003259725.1 Athene cunicularia | reverse complement strand
GTTTAGCACCTACAAAGCTACAATACTGACTTTAAAATCTCCAGTGAAGAAAAACTATAGCAAGGATCTGTTTATGAAACTCAAATTTAAAAATATATATTTATATATTGAATATATATATACTTATGGGCGCTACTTAAGGCTTGTTTCAAACATCACCGGTGGCAAGAGTGTTATGTACAGCTGGTGTAAATTTTCCACTGATTTTTTCAAGTGGACTGAAATATTTAAGAATCGAAAGGGGAAAAAACAAGAGTTAAGGAGCTCAATCTACAGTACACATTTTCAAAGGGCTCGAACACTGAGTGCTGCCTATTTCAGCTTTTCCTAAAACAAAGACAAAAAGGAAGCAATAAAAAGGATTAAGATCTCACAAAGAAAAAAACAAAAAAAAGGAGCCTGATTCAATGAGAAATATTTCATGAAGAAGAATTCTATGTATTTGGCTACTCCTCACTAGTTCTGGGAGCCCCCGAAAAGCACAACGCCAACACAAGAAAAGCAGACAGCAAGCAGTGGCATCTCCTGGGTAAAAAGCCAAATCTGAGTACCGGAGCGTACCAGATAAATCCATGTGTTTTTAATAACTACACAAGTAATACTAGCGGTGTCTATTTTTCAAATACAAATGAGTATACACTGACAAAGTTCCTACAGAGACATGAACTGTACTACTAGGCAAAGCCTCAGAGCTGTTATCTAATTACCATCTAATAAATCTAAAGCAATCCTCATGCTAATAGCTGAGTATAAGAAGTCACAAACTCAAAAGCAGCTTACAACTTAGGACTAAATTTTGTGGCGCTTACTTTCAAAGCACTGCAACATTAAATGTACGCTCTGTGCTGGCAACGGGGTGTCAAATATATTTATTTTCATCAGAGAGAATACAAAAGAGAAAATGCAGATTGCCTTTTCTTCATTACTCACCACAAAAGGTAAGAAGGCTGGCTTGGTTTCTAAAATACACTAAACCCCTAAGAGGTCATCAATGGATCTCAAAATTGGTTTGCATTGCTCTCAGTAAGACTGCAGTGACACTTAGAATGTCACAGAAGACTTACCAGTATATCGTCTGCAGAGTTCTAGCACAGCCCTTTCACAAAAAAAACCCAAAAAACAACATAAAAAAAAAAAAAAAAAAGGGAGCTCCAGATGACTCATTATAAAATATATTATTGTATGCAAAGTGCCAGTAAGTTTGAAAAAGAACTTGTCACTATACATGTAATTTATATTAATGAAAGTATGATAGCAACCAGTCATTAAGAGGCCTAAATTCTCACCTCAGTGGCCTACCCTAAAATCTCATTATGAAACAAAACATTTTTTTAAATGCAGACAGAAGATACTGCCTAAAATTAATAATAATAAATCCTTTTGTAATTATTTTTTAGCAAAACAAGAAACAAGTTTTAATCAAACAAGGTATAGTCCTGAAGCATCCACACCCCCTAAAAATAAATGAAAGAACAAATTAAGGACTTTATCATTTACAGAGATAAGCATTTTGCTTCTTTATAGACTATTAAGTGTCCACAGCCTTTAAATACATCTAATGCAAAGATGAGAAAGTCACAGATGTTTCAAGGTAAATAGATCCATAATCAAAATGACTGGATTCACATAGCCAGTTAAAAGCATTGTCCGTTAGAAGAAATCAATAGTGCGTTATAAATTTCGCCCTATAAACAAAGCTTAAATTTTGTTACCGATATCACTGCAGCACTCAATAGGTACCCAGTTACAAGCATGGAGTTACAGCAGTGGATTGAATGGGACAAACTGGTCCCACCCCACCAGGAATTAACTGGGCTGCTCCAAACACCCTGCAGGACAGGAGTGGTAATGGGGACATGCTAATATTGAGTCTCATTCTGAAAAGAGCATTCCCTTTGAATTATGTTTAAAAATGTGTCTCTTCTCATGAAGTATGAAATCTCGTATTCATGTCAAGCAAATTCTTAACATTTTACCAACAGCACCACAGCTATTCTTGACCTTGGTTGAAGTTGGTGGAGCTGTTACATTGTGATGTCCAAAGTTAACAACAATAATATTCTTTCTTCCTTTCCTGCAAACACTTTCTCCATACAAAGCAGCCTCCAGCTTATGGAGGCAAGTAGGTTCTAAGAGTTGGATGCAAATCCAGGGAAAAATGGCATAAATGAAAACATACCACAAAGAAGAAACACTGTAGCTGGAGACTCCTCTCCACAAATATTTCCCATTTGACCTCCTACAAACAGTTGTCATCAGAGAGCTGTGGTAGCACTACCAGACTGTAATTAAGTCTTCCATACTTTACAACAAAGGGAAAACCAAGCAGATTACTGAATGCAAATCCCAAGATAGAGCCTAACACCGTTAAGGGAGAGGAAGCAACTTACTCTTTTAGCCCTGAATCACCCAGCCACTCCAGCATGCCGCTGGAGTCTGCTTTCCCAAGAGCCACTCTCTTTCTTTTCCCTGCCATGCCCAAGTCCTTGTTACCCTTGACACTCATCCACATTCACCAAGACTGGGGAGGTAACTGCTTGTAGTTCTGTTCAGTGCCTGGCTCATCAGTTACACATGGTTCCCAGGAGGAAAATACTAATTTTCTTCTATGTGTAAGCAAGTACAGCAGAAAAAAATCTATTTTATTACCAAAAAAAAAGTATATTTCTAGCAGGAAAAATGCAAATAAAAAGTCAGCTTCACATAAAGTAACCTATTCATCTGAACATTTTAAAGTTACAAATACACAGATTGAAACACACACAGAGTACCATTTAAAACTATTAAAGAAAGAGAGATTTACAGACAAAACTGGATGCATTTGTTTTCAGATGGATTATGCTACTACATTTTAATGTCTATTGTGATTGCATTCTGCATGGATACAGATAATACCACTGCACCCCATCTCCAAAAATCCCAGGCAACACTGATAATTTTTGTTTCCTTTCTTAAAAAGAAAATCTGGGATCAGTATAGCTTCTTCAATACTATGTCCAAATGAAACAGCAATTTTGCCCTGCAACAAAATGCTACTGAAACTGATTGGTAGCTGTAGTTCAGGACAAGACAAATATACACGTTCTTCATTTGTGGAAGCACCACCTCCACCAAATAAAAACTCCTTGGACTACGTATTTTAGACCAATATTGCAGAATAATAAAATGCAATACTACAAGAAAATCATTTCAGTTTTCTAACTGTAGAGAGAAATCCCACCTTGCCTTTATAGCAATAAGGTCCACAAAGTCAGAGTGACTTTTGAACTCCCCCTCCATTACTTTGTTTATAGCAGTTCACAGATTTATAAGGCTTGTTTCAAGAGGGGAAAAAAAAGGCTTCAGAGGTGAATATATCTAAGGTTTGAGGTTTTATACAAGCTCCCAAACATAAATTAATGTTTAATCTAGGTTAGTACACCATAAAATAACCAAAGTGCCAAAGTGTTGGTGTGCTGCCATTCACATCAGTGGGAACGACCACCAGATCAAACTCAAAGTTAACCTTGCTTCAGCATTTTCATATCCAGCTGAAAGCACTCTGCTCTTTCTGTTGTTATGATAAAAAACCCCACGTGACTTGCTCTTTTTCTTTTGTACAAACATTCCACTTTTTTTCCTTCACCAATGTCAACAGCTAATCAACCAGCATATGGAACTTAGTGGGTAGATTTGTGAATACTGCATTTTCACAAACAGCTGAAGGAAAGCAATAGAATTCTCGTTAAAAGCCCAAGAGAAAAACAATGTTAAAAGTTTTGTGTTTCCTGACACATTTTAGTGTTGTTGTGGAAAAAGAAAACATTTACATGTAAACATACTATATGCACTCAATGTAAAATCTAAACAAAATGAACCATTACAGATCTGTTGGCAATTGTATCCTTTAGTAATATCTTAAATCCTGACACATTGACGTAAAAAATCCTGACGGGTGCTGAACACAAATAACTCCTCGTGACTTCAGTAGGAGTTGTGGATATTTCAGCCTCTCCGGATTAAAATGAGGAGGCATGATTTTTATCAACAGAACAAGAGCTCTCCTGTGCCACATGTGATTTTAACAGCAAACTCCATCAAATCAGAAAAATTGTATCACATCGCAGTGCTTACCAAGAAAATGTGTTTAGCCAGTAGTCAGGGTTCAGCAGAACAGCAGCTGACAAGCTAACATGCATCACCCTTATTTATTGATTTCAGCTGCTAGTGCACTGTGCTGATTTTCCATTCCTCTTTCTCACTCCTGCATACCTTAAGGGATGATGTACAAAGCACATCAGGTGTTTTTCCCCTCACTCAAAGCATGCTTCCTGCTTTCACAACATCAGCCAGCCAGCACAGCAGAAAAAAAAAAAAAAAAAAAAAAAAAAAAAAATGTAAAATATTTTAATTTAGGCTAACAAGAAAAAGAAATGATGAAATTACTCTTGACAGCACAAGAATACTTCCATGACTGCTCATTTTTGTTGAATGTCATCTACGCAGCATGTGGAAAGATAGGTTATTTTGGAATTGCATTAACTATAAAGGTAACATTAATGTTCCTGTACCCACACAGCATGAAGGCCTCCAAACACAGATGATAGCAACCTTTTCAGTGCATTTGTAAACTTTTAGATGCAAAAATGATTCAACCTGTTAGAAAACTATGTATACAAAGTGCTCTTTCACATACTTTGGATCCACTAGATTTCATAAACAAATTCAAGTTTCACAGTCAGACAAGGGTAATAATTTCAAGCTCTGAATATCTGAAACTGTGTATCATTGTGAAGCCAGTTTTCCTTCCAAGTTCTTAAGCAAAATCACCTGCTTGTTTTGAAACAAGGGAAATATGAAAAATCCATGAAAAAGAGCTCGGAGCTGTTATTTTCCTTTATATTAAGTGACACTTTGCAAATGAAACCCTGCAAGTTATGCCACAACTCCCTGTTAAAATGCAACTAAAATCTATATTACCCCACTTCACACACATAGGTAAAATACACAGTTGAAAGCACACTAAAAGACTGGGGGAAAACCCAGGAAACAGATACATTGCTTGATTGCCTCCGAATAATAAATTGTTCCCCAGCAGATTTGTAATAGCCTGTTTCACTGTAGAAACACATTTCTAACATCAATAGGAACATTAGCTGAAGAGCTGAAGAAAGAAAAACAGTCTAAAACAACTTTGGAATTGAGAAGTAAACTGGGCTGCAATGCTTCTGCTGACTGGCCAAACAAATTATGTTTCGTCTCTCTTTTTCCTCACTGAACACTAATATGTGACAGCAAATGATCCATTTGCTCTGGATCACAACACTATTTTCCCCACTTATCCCTGGAATAACACTTGTCTCGGGCTGCTGGAGGAAGAGAAACGCCATCAATTCACATTAGCCCTAAAGTTTTCCCTCTCAGCACTCCTCTACTGAGAAGCCAGGAGAGGAATGAGAGTCATCACCTTGAAGGTGCCAGTAATGATCTATGGAAAGATGTCCTGGAGCACAAGGGACCGAACTCTGTGGAGAGCTCCGTAGCTTTCATGCATCCCTGACCGATTTCTCCATCAGCAGTCTCTGCCGTGCTCCTCGCTATATGTACAGTGGCTGTTTGGAAGCTTTAGCACTCATCATCCCAGAAACACAAAATACAAATGCACTTCACACATACATACTCACACGCATACACACACACTCAAGACACACGTGCACACCTCGCTCCCCCTGACATCACATGCAATTCTTTCCAAGTCCCTTGTGTATTGCTTAAAAACAGAAACCAAGCACACACACACCCCAAAGGAAAAAAAAAAAATCCGGCCAAAAACACCCCCAATGAAACAAAATACACCCCCAAAAAAAAAAAAAACCACAAACAAACAAAAAAAA
>NW_020799095.1:84101922-84105386 GCF_003259725.1 Athene cunicularia | reverse complement strand
GGCGTGTCCCCGCGGGACCCGGGCTGCCGGTGGCTGCGGCGCGCAGCCCTCGCACGGCCCCCGGGGGCTAAAGGCACTTCGCTCAGGGCCGGCGAGGAGAGCAGCAGCAACAAGCTGGGAGGCTGAGGACGGTACCCATTTTCGTTAAAAGTAGTAAAACTGCATCCAGCCTTGCCTTTCGTACAGCAGCGCGCCTCACGGAGAGCGGCGCCAGCAGATGATGTTCCTTCGTGATCCAAAGGGAAGCTACGAGCCGCATTTTGCTGATGGGGACTGACAGAGGGTCACATTTGGCTTAAACAGCTGGCAAAATCCAGCAAACATTTAGGTGTTAGGGAAGCAAGCTTCTACCGGACTTAACCACTCCCAGAAATATTCTGCAACTAAAAATAGGTCCTGTGAAAGTTGTTCTTAAGCAAGTAAACATAAAAACTTTGAGGAGACCTTTCTGAATTTTCGTTGCCCAGACTGAAATTAAAAAAAAAAAAAGAAAAAAAAAAGTGGAGAATTTAAGTGCAGAGAAATAAATGAGCTTTTAAAAAGTAGGTTTTCTGTGTACAGTGCTATTAACAATTGTACGTAAACATGCCTGTTTATGACTTGTGATTTTGAATTGGCATTGCCCCATGCATGCTGAGAGCAAATGCAGGACAAGCCATAGGGTCCACAACTTGCAACTGGTATACAAACTGTGCTTCTGCACCACTGTTACACAGAGATAAGCAGGAGTGCGTATAGTCAATAGTAGAGGGATATGCTCCAGTATGTAGACCAATCCTAAGAAAGACACTTGGTCAAACTAGTCAAAAGCTTGTTGAGACCTGGCAAGAGATGAAGCCATCTGGAACGAGAGTTGCAGAGGTACCCGGGTATATAATGGTTGCTTCTAAATACTGGTCTTGGTGCTCACAGGGAGGGCGGTGCATGAACCAGCTGTTGACATGGGGACTGCTGGCAGCCTGGCTGAACATGTCATGATGGCCCAACTGCCTGATAGCATTCCCTCGGCGTAACAGGGCAGGGAATGGGGAGTGCCCAGTTTCATTTCCCAGTTAGAGAGTGGCTCTGGCCTTGCAGGCACCTTTGGAGCACTCCCCCAGGGGCTCTCAAGAACATACCAGTTTATCTCTGTGCTCTAGCTTTCCAGTCACTATCACCTGAAATAGAGAAATGGGTAAACTATTTTGAACCCAGGTGTTGGTTGGAACCAGAACATCTTTGCTAAATTTACTAAATTCATTAAATAGAAAAAGACATTCTCAGAACTAGACAACAATTATAATTATCCTGTGTTTGAATTATTTTTTTCCTCCTCCATGGAAGAGGTGCTTCATACAGGTTTACAGCACAGGAACTGGAGGAATAATGAGCTTTACAAATCTCTCATATGAAGTAGAAATAAAATAAGAGGACATAGTTCCTTTAGTGAGCTTCTCACAGCACTCAGAGGAAGAAGATCCTCTTCTATTTCAGTGCAGGCTCAGCTTCTGTCCTTTTCTTCTCCAGTTCCTTCTATGAACCAAATTGTTCAGCAGTCTAATGACTGAACTCAAGAGTTTATGGGATTTGGATCGTGTCTCTCTTTTTAAAAAATCAAATATATACAAAATTATTCGCAGCCACACAAAGGGGAGTAAAGACATTGGAAATAAACTCTGTGCTGCTTGCAGCCTTGATTTCTGCAATAAGTAAGTTGGGAAAATGTTTTATACATTAAAGTGGGGGTAATGTTTTATACATGATGTTATTAAATATTTTCTTTAATTTCAGTTCATTTTCAAGAAACTGCATCTCAGTTAGCATGTATTTACATGAACTCTCATTGGCTTCCAATATTTATGAATCATTTTGTACAGTTGCAGAAGCCAATTTACTGTAAAACACAGGTCCATCCAGTGTGCAGTGTGAGGCTCTGACCATTACCTGTTTCCTGAGCCACTCTATGTTCAGTAATATCAGGGTAGGTTTTACTGTCTATTATAACTCTGTGACTTTCCCAAATTTGCACAGACCTATTACTTTTCAATCCACTTCTCCAGAAAAAAAAAAAAAAAAAAAAAAAAAAAAAAAAAAAAAAAAAAAAGAGAGCCCTTTGATGAATGGCTTTATAGTTGGATTATGAAAAGCACACACACTGGTGGCATTTGGGAAGACCTAAACACAAATGCTTAAACACCAGCGTATCTTTTTAAAATGTACGTTTCAGTTGCCATGTCACAGGATCTGCATATTTGATGTCTGATTTACAAGCATAACTTGGCACTCAAGTCATTTGCATGCCAGGAAACTCTTAAACAGCTTGAACATACATTTAAATGGATGAAAATCATGACAAGGGTTAAAATCAGACATTTTTGTTATGCAAAGAGCTCTTGTAGAAATCCTTTTTCTAGAAGACAGTATACATACATTATAGATAATTATCTAAATTGCTCAAAAACCAAAGGTAGTCAGGAAGGTTTTGAGAGAACAGGACAGGGCACCTAAATTGACATAAACAAAACCACTCCTCAAAGATCATTATGTTCTTTCAGGCTGTCACTGTTGCTGTAAATAGTTAACACTGAGCAGCTCTCCTCTGGTTTTCATTCAGGCAGTCCAAAGGAAGACATGCTTTGTGTTTGGTTCATTATGAAACACACAAATCATTTACGCTGACAGAGCAGCAAAGTAATCTTTGAGGCACAGAGATAAAAACTTCAGTTTGGGTAATGCATTTGATGTTCTTATACTGCTGAGAGGTATGAACCAGGTCACCATGGGCCCTTGCCTGCCAGCAGTATCTCTTTAAAATTGCTGCTGCAGGGTAGACCCAGCTGAAGAACAACTTGCTTCCCTCTTAACCTGGAGGAGATGTCTGCAGATCTCCACTGCTGCTAAGTACTGTTCCCCGAAGCCATGCTATAGCCAAACTGAGGTGAACCTTTGGTGCAGCCTCACCTTAAGTACTGTGTGCAGTTCTGGGTCGCACAATTCAAGATTGAATGTGTCCAGAGGAGGGCAACAAAGCTGGTGAAAGGGCTGGAAGGAATGTCCTGTGAGGAGGGGCTGAAGGCTCTGGGTTTGTCTAGTTTGGAGAAAAGGAGTCTGAGGGGCGACCTTGTTGCTCCCTACAGCTTCCTGAGGAGGGGATGTGGAGAGGGAGGTGCTGAGCTCTTCTCCCTGGGATCCAGTGACAGGGCACATGGGAATGGTTCAAAGCTGCATCAGAGGAGGTTCAGACTCGATATGAGGAAGCATTTCTTTACCAAGAGAGTGGTCAAACACTGTAATGGGCTTCCTAGAGATGCCCCAGGCCTGTCAGTGTTTAAGAGGTGTTTGGACAATGCCCTTAATAACACGCTTTAACTTTTGATCAGCCCTGAATTAGTCAGGCAGGTGGACCAGATGATTGCCGTAGGTCCCTTCCAACTGCAATATTTTGTTCTCTCCTCTCCTCTCCTCTCCTCTCCTCTCCTCTCCTC
>NW_020799095.1:83978013-84101872 GCF_003259725.1 Athene cunicularia | reverse complement strand
TCCCTCTCCCTCTCCCTCTCCCTCTCCCTCTCCCTCTCCTCTTTCTTTGCCTGAGTGGGGACATAATGAAGAAATTCTCTTTAAATCACAAAGCATCAATTGAACAGTGCATATTAATAATATGCCTGAAAGGGGCATGATGCCAGCCTTTTTGTCCTTGCTAGTGCTATGTGCAGATACTGGTTTTATTACTGTAAGTTAGAAAGTTAATTTCAGGCCAATAAGTAGATTTTTATAGTAATATTATCTCATATAAATTGAAATGTATTTATTGTTTCAATCCATTTGAGTTCCTCTGACTGTCCCTCTTGTCTAGGCTTTTGTCTGCTTCACCTGAGAATGGTAAAGTCCATAAGTCATGCCCAAGTGTGATGGGAGTCCACTCACCAATTCCCAGGTTATGGACATTCTTGGGAACTTGTCCCAGAGCACGTCAAAACATTCATTTAATATACATGCTCAAATTTAGTATGGATGTGCCAGCAATAAATAATACTACAAGATGTTTGGGAAGTCCCCAGAGGTCACAGATATGTCAAGTACTTCACACTATGCCTTTTAAGAAATTATCTCCCGGTTACCTATTATGTGTAAGGGGTGTAGCCTTGCAGCTTTGTTCTTGATTGTATAACATGATAGCAACGTGTGTTCCATGGGTTTTAACAGTATGATTTACTACATTTGTGAAACAAGGCATTTCACAAGTGTGTGATGTTAGAATTCCAAAAATGTGAACGGGAAATAAAAGATAAAACAGGCTTTTGAATTGAAAATTGAACAACACTGAAATGAAACGCTTCAGACTAGATAACCAACCTGAACAGTCTTAGGATCTTATATATTGTCAATAGTTTTGTTAATATTTTATGTGTTTTGCCAGTTATTATCACAGGCTTCTTTTAAATTGTTTGTATTATACTAGCCTCCACATCTTTAAAATGCTAAACATTCCTAACACTTTGTGATGTTGAATGAGTTGTATTTGCTATTTGATAGCAGTTTGATGCACCTGACAGCAATTTTAAATATCTAACTACATACTAATAGAAATATGATATGCATTATCATATATTTTCCTCTAAAATTATTAGCATTGTGATGGATCTGGATACAATTTTGCATACCGATTTGAATTAACATAAACCAGGCTAATAATGTGCACTTCTGAGCAAATCTTTTGTCCCAGGCTGAGGCAGACTAGCTGAGCTGAAAACCGGGCAGACAAATGATGGAGTTATGCAGGGAAATCCCTTCTTCAGCAGAGAAGCAGCTGTTGCCTTAAGTTCCCTATTAATGTGCAAGTTTCTACTCTCTATCGGAAGAAATACCTATTGTGATCACTTGCCTAGAGTCACAGCTGTATTTAAGTGTCTGCTTCCTGTCAAAACTGCTCAAAGCATTAAGGATTACTTGTGATACCTTAGCTTGTAAGGGGTTTTGTGGAGGGATGTCATACCTAACTTCGTCAACATTCATTTATACTACAGCAACTTAAGTCCTGAACAGTCCTTGTGGGATAACTTGGTAAATATGTATCTCTATATGACAGTGATGAGCACTTGGGTTTTTTTTCACAATTAATTGCTTTGCACTATTGAGTAACAGCATCAGTCTGTTTCCTGTGTCCTTCCAAGGATGTCACACAGGCCAGAACTGATGGAATTTTGTCAAAAGTTCACTTTCTAGGTTTCAACAGCTATGTCACAAACTTGCCAGAAGCTGTACAAAGTGACTTGCGTCTCACCACCGAATGTATGTCTTCCAGAAAACAATCAACAAGTTCTCAAAATCAATTCCACTTCAATAATTTTTGAAATTACAATTGCATTTTAAAAAGTGAGCATGCTGCTTCATTTGGCCCCTAGTACCATACATACAATTGTGGCTGACCTCTACAAGCTCTTTCCAAAGTGTCAGAATGACACTAGCACTTCCCCCATTTATTTATTAAACTTTGGTAGGCTATCTGTTCAGAGTTATTGGTAATTCTTACCTGACCAAGAAGACTACTGACAGGTTCATCCATTTTAAAAGGAGACTAGAATGGATTTCTCATTTGGCTGTCAGTCCATGTTCTTCATTTGTCAGAAAAAAAGTCAAATCTCGTTCTTCATTTGTCAAGTGTCTTTCCCATAATATACAGTGGTTCAGAGCTTACAACTCATCTCAAGTACTTATAGCAAATATGTTGTGGACAATAAGAATAGGATTGCTTGACTTTGAAAGACATGTACAGTAGCTCATATCAAGTGCTACAGGACACCATTGGCAGAATCAAGCCAGTAAAATAGAACAGCAAAATATAGCAGACTGCTGTTCCACTCACAGGTACTCAAGCTTTCGGTTTTTGGTCTTACTTTCTGTGTCTCTGATGCTTGTGACAGAAAGACATGAAGTTTCCCCTGTTCTGACATTGTGCATGTGAAAACTATCATCAGGATTTTTTTTTAAGGAAGCATTTGTTGTTTTGTCTTGGGGTTTGTTTGTTTGTTTGTTTGTTTGTTTGTTTGGTTTTCTGGTGAGCTTTTAAAATATTTGCATCCCAAAGATATTAATTAGTCAGAAAAGAAAGATCAGGTGTCAAGGACCAGCAGTTCCCTCAAGGACAGGGAACAAGGAGCCAAGGGATATAGCCCCTTCTAACATTACAGCACTCATCCCACAACACCCAAGTGAGGTGAACAAAACAGGCCTAGAAATCACGGTCAGGTTCAAGAGAGGGTCCAGATTATCAGGCAAGTTTGCCGTGAAATCAACCTGCGAGTCAGAGACAAGATCAAATTCAGTGACTGCTGGGCACATCCATCATGACAGAGCAGGGGTTCTCAGGGGGTTCCTGTAAGAACAATATAGTTACAGAATACTAAGGCTTCTATGGAAATAAGGGAAAAAGCTGGCGTATATGTGTTTATGTCACCTGTTTTGGGGGCAGCTGGAGCTTTTCTCTTATGATTCTGCTAAAAAGGGAAAAGAAGATTTTGCTAAGTCATTATATTCCATCTCTTTGTTCTCTCCTTCAAATTGCCTTCAATTTCTACTTCTTATTCTCCTCCATGGTGCAAGGGTCTCTACTTTCCATGGATGTATGTAAGGTTTCCTATAAAGAAGGATATTTTTCCTTTTGTTTCTACCTCCTGTTTTCCATCTTCTGTGCCCTGGGCTGTGACAAGAATTTCCTGTGGCCAAACTAGGATCAGGTCCAGTGCATATTGCTCTCTTTACTTAGGTATGTGTATAATCACTGTTTACTCTATTAGGGAGGGGCTACTGATTTATAGTGGATCAGACTTTGAACTTACTTGCAGTGATGTGAGTGTGATTTTACACCAGAAGAGCTTAGATCAGATTATCGTTAATTGTCTCTAGTAATTTCTCAACCCATGTACTCAATTTAAAATGTTTCTTTAGGCTTAATGATGCCACTTCCCATTTCATGCATCTTCAGCCCTTCCATCATCAGTTCTTCTGATGTTTTTCTGTCAACTCAGATTTTCTCTCTGTCATTTCCCTCCTGCTTCCTAATCACAGATTTAGGCACAATTCTCATTGTCCTTGACAACCTTGGACCAATGAGCAATTTCACAAAATGAGAATCAATTGCAATATCATTTTATGCTTCCACATTCAGGAGTATATTTTAAGATAAATGTAAATTCTTATTACTCTGTTGTGTTAAAATATCTGACAGCGCCTTAATATTTTACATCATTGTACCTTTTTAGTAATTCATGATCTAAATCCAATTAATAAACAGAATATTAAGAAAAAATAGAAATTTTCCAAGTCCTTTACAACAGAACAAATTATTCCTAGCTCTGATCGCAAATTCTTTTTGCACCGGATTTCACATCCTGCTTTCAAAATAATTGAACCACAGCATGAACAAAAATGTTACTTAGCAAGACGAGTGAAGTGAAAACATGAAACATAATAAAAATATCTCAATGGAACATGCATATTACTTAATGGTTGCACACTTACATCATGTCCACTGCACGGACGGTCACTTCTGACTGTATTTGAAGAGAGAGCTATGTGTGAATTAATCAGAGTCAAATTCTGTTGCATTAAGTCTAGTTTACACTTATGTTTATAAATCTGACCCATAATCTAATTTACTCCCACTCCTATATTTAAATTCATGCATGATCTGACCAATTTGATAATCTAAGTTAGCATAATGAGTTTCTCCTTTCAGAAAATAATGTATGAAGCATCAGATTTCTGTAGCTGACCTAAAATCTTAAATCAAGTCTCATGTAAAGGTTGTCAGGAAAAACATGTCTTTTTATTTTTAAACTGACATATAGAAGGTGTGTTGCTATTTCTGGTATGTGATAACAAGAACAGACAGGGTGTAGTCCTTTAGTATGGAAATGTGAGGCACATACTCAAGTTACTTTGATTTTAATAACAAGAATTTATTATTTGAAATTGTTAAATATTGAGTACAGAGGAAATTTGCTAAATGGATTGAATTAGTGTATGTATTTGTTTGTATTACTTGATTATGTCAACACAGAAGGAGCAGATTCTTTCTGTGAATAACTAGAATCATATTTTTGCTTCAACCAAAAATGAAAATCATTTTTGTTTTCCAGCTGACATATCAAGTTCCATCAATAGTTCAAGAGCCTTTCCATCCTGAGCCCCATTCCACAAGAACCTTTAGCCATCAATTTGACCTTCTCCAGAAGGCTTTTGCCGGCACTCAATACCAATTATTTTCACCTGTGACTCCTCAGCCCAAATGTGCTTCAGGCAGATGAATCAGAAGTCCAGTGTCTTTTGAGACAGTGACTGGATCATTTAGAAGTGCTCCCGAGTCTCATGCAGACAAATACAGACTTCCAACCATGTCCCAAACTTCTCCTACTGTGGCCCTCAGCTGGTGGTCTCTCCCAGTCCCAGTGTGCCTAGGGACAGGGTGGGAGCAGCAGCCACCAGCAGCTGTGGTGAACATTCCCTCGTTTGCTTCAGGCAAAATCAGCTGGGTTAGTGTAAACAGTTTAAAAGCATTTTCCTTCTTGTGAGGGAACTTTTCCACCTACAGATTACTGGCTGTAGCAACCCCTGACAGGGAGGTATTGCTACACAGCGGGTGTTAGCAAGGGGCAGTTCCCTCCTTCTCTGGCAAAGAGGAGTCTAAAGATGAAGGCTGCTTGTGAACAGGTGAATGTACATTGGCACAGTGCACCTGTGCAGGCTTCCAGATGGAATGGGATGGTTCCTATTCATTTTACTTCAGATTGTACTAGGGCTCCTGAGGCTCCCGAGTCTGTTCTGGGGGATTTTGACACCCAGATTCAGAGATGGTAAGCAGCAGAAAGCTCAACACAGCTTCAAAATCACCACAGAAAAACTATAATTACCATTTAATCTACTGAAGTTGGTAAAATTTTGAAAATTTAATGGTCATTTGAGCTCGCCTTCAGTTCTTGCTCAGCAAATGATAGGTGTAGTTTATTTTTTTTTTAATTTGTGCGGGGTAATAAAAAAGAGATGTTAGCAATCCCTTCTCTGGGAAATTCAGTGGTGGGAAAACATCAGAAGCTCCTGAGAATGCACAGCACCTCAGACTTGGATTGAATAGAGTGAAAATTTCTTATCTGGAAGAACCCTTTGTGGAGTTTGTGAATATTTGCATGAAAGTTATTACAGGGAGAAGGGAAAAAACATCATAAGGAAGCAATACTGGGAAATTGATTTGAATGTTTTCTTAAGATACAATTTTTCTGTGAAGTTTCCATGCCTTTCCATTTCCCATAGGAAATGTATTAATGGTATCAGTAGAAAGAGTAGTATTTGACATGAAGCTCTTTTACCACTTTAAAAACACCACCAATCACTAAACAGCATAGAGATCAATTCAGAATAGTTTCAGGGTAAGAAGAAGAAAAAAAAAAAGAGTAAAAATGCAGCAGATCTACTATTACAGAGCTTGTAGGAAACCTTGGAAGTTTCTGGTATGAACTGGTTAACAGGTTATTGTTTTATTCAGAAACCCATAGTATATTGTGCTGGTCTGTCAGAACTTGGATTTGGTGAGAAATATTTCTTTGTTAACATCCTTGGTTCAGAGTGATTGATGGACAGCATATGGTGCCACAGATAAAGGAGATTTTTTAAAATGTCCACCGGTAGTGAAATTCTGGAGAACAGCACTTCACTCTGGATCTGTAAATAGGGGCTGTAAGGAAGAAGGCAGGTGGAGGTAGCTCTGATAATAGTAGATTCTGAAGCAGCAAATTATTTTCAGAGTTTTCAGATATCCCAGACAGAGGAGGCTGACTACGAGGCTGTATCACAGAAATCTGAGAAGTACTGTGTTGTGTCTGAAAATGTATGAATACATATATAGAGAGATACATTTTAACAGAGAATAAGAGAAAAACGTAGAGAACTTTTTGACTGATACAAGGCTGAAGAGCTAGGCTTGCAATTTTTGAGTACTTGTATATTGGATAAGAGAACAGATCTTGAAAGGAGGAGGCACAGAATTAAGCTGTGATTAAAGCAAATAGAATTTACCAAGCAAAAGATGTAATGTAATACAAGTCTTTATTTTGTGGATGATGTTCAGTCTGGACATGCAGAAAATCCAAAACATTAAAGGATTGGAAGGTTTAGGGGTAAAGGCTTGAAAAGCTCAAAGAGAGTGTTCACAAATAAATACCACAAGAGCAGTACAAGCTGAAAGCAAATGGGACATTTCGTATTCCCAGCTGCAATACAGGAGACCAACTAATGAGCTGTCAGAAACATTTACTTCCCAACTGAAGGAAAAGCTATAGGTGGTAGAAGGTAAGGAAGCAAAATTCAAGGTTTAGGGAAGCAGAATTACCCTACTAAGTGATTTTGTTTTCTGAACATGTGGGCAAATGAATTCATGAAGATACAGATTTTAATAGTAGAAGGGAAAGTTAATATGTCTTCCTGTGTTAAAAGGAGCCATTTCCTCAACCAATACCTGAACCAGTTCTGAGCAAGATATCCCACATGCCCTGTAATGTCTTTGCACAGCAGCAAACTGCTTTCTTTTTTTTTTTCTTTTTTTCTTTTTTTTTTTTTTTTATTTGGAGTCACTGGATAATTACTGAAGTTGGGGTAGGAGTGTTCCTGCTTCGGCAAGTACGAGGCCCAAGGCAGGGCACAGAACTGGGCAGTAGGAAGCACAAATCAAGGCCAGGAGGTGAGCAAGGTCATTGTAAGGGAAGCTTTCACAGCTTCTGCCACCTCTGCATCATTAGCTTTACTTGGATGCATCTCTTGGGATTATGGATACAACCAGGACTGATTCTCCCCTCCTGCATATCCATGCGTGCTCCTTCCTTCCAAAGACTTTCAGAAGAATGGGGGACCTAGAAAGGGAGGATATTTACAGCTACTTTAGTTTACAGGCAATGGCATAAGGTCTTAGTGAAGACAGACCTTCTTAGTCAGAGAGTTGTTTACTTTTGCAGAATTAGCGGGTTTTACACCTTTTAAAGCTGTTTTCCAGGAGTTTTACAAAGAAATGTATTATTCGGGAAGAGAATTTATAAATAGTGGGATAACAAAATCTGGGAAGAATTCAAAACAGTCCAAAATTTATTTTTCATGCAATCTGAAATCAAGCTTCAGACCTATGGCCACCCCAGAAGGAGTCAGTGCCAGGACAAAAGCAAGATGGGAGTGAAGTTGCATATGGATATCAGCTACCTAGTATTAGTCTAAATCTTCCACCTGTATTGCTGCCACAGATGGAGTTGATACCTAAGCAGATGTGGGAGTACCACACTGGTTTGGAGAACACACAGTAGTCTCAGGTCAGGAGACAACAGACATTCCTCAGGCTGTGACCTATACACAGGAGGGATTCCAGTTACGAATAGGTCTGTGGAAACTCAGCAGGTTTGTCCTGCAACCTGCCTGTGCTCAGACTGGAGCTAGTCCTGTGGTCAGTGTTGTAGCAAGTCAATGGAAGACACAGTCATGGAGCTGAGGAGTCCAGAGGCAGCACATGCTTAACTGGGAGGCATCACTGCTGAGCACTTATTCGTAGCAAACAAAAGCAGTCGGATGCAATATTGTGGGGAGTAAAACTTGCAAGTGCTGGGACCATCTTTTAGGTTATCAACCTCAAGAATGGCTTTAGTTAACAATTCTGTGCTGATTTAATTTAAATAAATGCCAGAAGTGCCCAGCAAACTTGCATTACTGCCTTAAAAAAAGTCTGAGATCTTGGGCTGCTTGAGGGAGACAGACAGATCAAGGCACAAAGCAGGTCTCCCATTGCATAGAGTACTAGATAGCTAGGGTATTGACCTAAAATAACGAACTGACTATCTGCATAATGAAGACAATACAAACTCCAGTTCTGACTCATTGCTCTTGAGGCATTTTTAAGAGCTCTTTCGCATTTGGATTCTCACTGTTGAATGGAGGGTGAAATCCCACTGTCCTTAGGGTCCCCTTGCCTTGTTCCATTATAAAAGGCAATGGGCACAAATTGAAAGACATGAAAATCCTCCTGAACATCAGAAAACACTTTTTTTCATTTGGGGGTGGTTGAACACTGGAACAGGATGCCCAAAGAAGCTGTGGAGTCTCCATCCTTGGAGATACTCAAAAGCCACCTGGACACAGTCCTGGGCAACCAGGTCTAGGTGGACCTGCCTGAGGAGGAGTCTTGGACTAGGTGACTTCCAGAGGGCCCTTCCAACCTGAACTGTTCTGTGATTCTGTAGTTTTTCCCTTAGGGCTTTCTTTTCTAGACAGCTTTTTATGTATGTGAAGCTTGCACAAACTTTTTTTCCAACTTGAATTCTTTTCTGTCAGATTTAATTGCTATTGGTTGGTGCATTCAGAATTTAGTAAGAGGAACCACAGTAAGTCCCTGTGAAGGAGAGAACCACAATAGAGTGTGATTATATAAAGTGACAACACTTAGGAAACCAGGATAGTAGACAACCAAAGAGAGTCTGCTTTAACCCACACAATGTTTGCATCCTAGTTTCCTCCCTGTGCACTTGTCTGGTCATCTCTGTCTTACATCAGTCAGAAAGCCTGAAGTCAATTTAGAAATGGAGCACATATCTCCAGAGTCCATCACTTCATCTAAGCTGGGTGAAGTCTGTCTTACACCACTGCTGTTTCAATGCTTGGAATCATAGGGTTTTTCTAAAATAAATTGTATTCAGACTCCAGATAATTATCTTATAGCTGCAAATGGTTTTTTTCAAAATGATGATTCAAGCATTTTGTAGCCCACATATGTATTTTCCCAAAACTACCTCAGCTCCTTCAGTTTATACACCTCAGTCAAGTGTAAAATTAAACAAAACCAGGAAGAAAATTATGCTCAAAGAAAGAAAAACACATCTGGAAAAATAAATCATTGTATTGTCTTAATGCATTGTAGTCAAAGGCTGAGAAGTGGAAAATAGAAATCACATTCCATTCTGTGAAAGCTCCACTGCTGGCAGAGGTGAAACTAATAAGGCTGGTAAATCTTTATGATAAATATTTAATAAAACTTCATAGGTGTATGATTTACTGCATTATCATTCCTTGAAGAAAGGAAATAACTAAGACCCTATACTTGCAAAGACTACGCGTTTCCTTTAATATTGCAAACCACAAGCCTTCCCACTGGTCACAATTATGTGGGTGTAAAATGGAATTTTCTTCTAGTTTTTGTTGTTTGTAACCCATACCTGGCCAGTACTTCCTAACCTAAAATGCTGAAAAATTATGAAAATTTCCCCAAATTAGAAAGAAAACAAAAAACTCCTGAAGATAATAGATGCTTTTTGGAATGTGAGGAGGTTTCTTGGTGGAGAGGACAGCTCGCTTTGTAAGTCATAAATCTCACTGATCCTCTCAGAGCAGTCAGAGTTCATGGAGTCAGCACAGGGCCCCATTCCTATTTTAATAGCCTTCCCCATGCATTAGAATGTAATTTGCCTAGATAACATCACTTTATTCATTTGATGTGCATATAAACATATGCACTTTTTTGCAAGTAATTAAAGAAATCAGTGACCATATTTATTTAAAAAAATTACAAGGTGTTATATCTCTAAGTAAAAATGTTAGAAGCTGCTGTTTTAAGCTTCATTAAGATTTTTATGAAAAAGAAAAGTGCTTCTGGCACTATACAGTTCCGCAGAAAAACTTTGATATGCATGTTAGCATCAATTTATGGGTAGGTTTTAGGTGTCTGTATATTTAAAGGAATATTTCATATGCTCTTTTGGAGAGGAGAGTCTATTTCACAGACTAACAGGGAATTTTGCATGGAAGAAAAGATCATTTGGTACCTTTGCAAGACAGTCTGCCTAAAAAATTACTAGCTCTCCCTAGTAATTAAGCACATGAATTTGCCAGAAGTGCAGTGATTTATGGAAATGGCTTGTATTGCTATTTTACCATACCACTCATTTCCATGGATCAATTTATTGATGATTTTGAGCCCATTAATAACTATATTTGAAAACTGCTGTCTCATGTGTGTTCACATTGTATGTCTTAGGTAGGGATGAACTCCCATAAAAAAACATACTCTAGTTACTTCCCAGCGAGATAGAGTTTGTCACATTCCTGAACAGCCAGAATGCTGTGAGGAAAGTAAAAAATACTACAGAAAAAGAATAAATGCAACTTACTGCTTTTTTATCACAATGTTGGTGGGTAACAAGACTCTCTATTCCGCTACAGCCTTGAGATACTGTGAGAGAAAAATATGGGAACTATAAAAATAATGCTAAGTGATATTTTCTCCCAACTTCCACAATAAATACACTGGTTGTGCAGTAAATATACTGGTTGTGGAATAGCTAGGTGAGACAAGAACATGTACAGTACTCATCTGCTGTTAAAGACAAGTCTACTTTTGTCCTACAGAAAGGAGAGACTGTTTAAGAGTAGTTCATCTATGTGAAAATATGACACAGGAAGGCCTACCATGCAAGGTCAGTATGTCCTAAAATGATTTGTTAAATAAATTCAGCCCTAGGGAGGCTAAGATGCTGACAGCTACTTTAATGAGCACATCAGATCTCTTTGCCCAAGCTTTTCAACACAGCACAGGATGGCGTAGGGCATGAGTAAGCAGCAAGTTTAACTGCGGGACACCACGCCTAGCCTATTCCAGACAGTTCTCTACATCATACTGGCACAAAGAAGGAAACAGAAAAGGTGTAAAAGAAATCTTCCAGAAACCTCTTCTGATTTAAGATGTTGAAAATCCAGGCCTAGATTTTTAAGAGAATACCAAATTAGTTGGACCCTTGACTGCTCTTTTCCCTTTTTCCTGATGTTTCTGTTGTGTTCCTTTTGCTCCTGTATGGATTTTGCTTCAGCTGTTAAAACTCGCATCCTAAGCTCAAAAATAAATGTCAGTCTATACTGGCATTTGCAACAAGGCAGCAGGTTTGGAACAATGATCCATAAAGTTCCTTTTAGCGTTCTTTTCCTATTTTAAAAGCAAACCTTCCCTGAAAATTATGATGAACAAGTGGAGGGCTGCATTCAGCAGCAGGGAATCACTAATGACCATTTCTATACTCACCAGTAAATAGCACAGCAGTTAATGGAAATTACTTTTGAGTATTTCTCAAGACAGCTGAATGAAGAAACCAGCCAAAGACACATTTAAATCTCCTCTCCCTTAATTAACATACATCTGGCAAATATATAATGCTGTAAATACCATATTATATCTCATACTGTAAAAGAACAGTGAGTAGATTGATACTGATACAGGTAGGGAGATAAATTAGCTTGATAGATGGTCTCCTGCTGTCTGTCACTCCCAACCACCATAATTACAACTACATTTGAATACTTGGCAGTATGCAAATCACAATTTAAAGTAAATAGTTTAAAATACCTGTGTCTGAAGTAACTGTTCAAACAGCATATTCCAAGAGAGACAGAGAAAGCAACAGAGAAATTTGATGAACTCACAAAAAATCTATTTGTTTTTAAAAATGGGGGGAAAAAAAGGGAAAGCAATTATAGCACCCCAGAGTTTTGGTTCCCCCTTCCTTTCTTCATTTGCCTGTTTTGTTTTGTTTTGTTTTTAAAAAAGCCATTTTCTTCTGTCTGTAAGAGTTTATTTCTAAGGCAGACCCTCAGTAGTTTCAGAGAAAATGAATTCTTTACAACCTTTTTGATTAAGCACCCATAAAACTGAATCCTCCAAAATCATGTCAGTTTTGGAAACACAGGCCTATGATTGCTTAATATAAAAGACCTTCAGACATGACCTTCAATGCAGTGTAAAACTGCATTGATTTTCCAGTCTGACATTACTGAAATGCCCTGGGCTTTAAGAGAATTAAGCATGCTACAAAGTAAAGGCTGGGATGGTGCCATTTTTGGAAGACTGTACTGTGGGTTTTAGTTCAGGCATCTTGTGAGGAACTGAGCTGGAAATTTACTGCTGACATGGGACTCACAGCAGTGTGACAATCATCTCTGTGTGATCAGAAGAAGTCCTGACAGAAGAAAGGACTTGACTTGAAAAAGTGCTGAGAATTCCCAAATCAGGTGAAAGGTTGCCTGTAGATGTGTGGAGCTGAACATCACACTAGCTGAGGAATTAAACCTCTGAGATGGCACTAAGCAAGACTATAGGTAACCTGGGTCAACAATAGACTGTTTAGGAGAAGGAACAGACAGCTTACATGCAAATAATTTTTAAAAGTCTTGTACTCTTTGTGGACCAAAAAGCACATAAAAATTAATTTGCTTCTATATGATGGTTGTTTAAAAATTATTTTTCTTGGGTCTACCAAACTACTCTGGGCAGGGAAGTTCTTCTACCCTTTATGTATTTGTAGTGTCTGTCAAAAGGGAACAAGATCTCTAGACCTTGGTATTGTGGGACTGAAGGTAGGTCTGAAGACCATGTTGATAGGTACAAGGTGATGACAGAGACTGTGATGGCTTTGAGACCTGCTCTCAAGGCTCCATCCAGGAATTCCAGGCAATGCCTTCCTCTGGCTACAAATCCTACAGAAATCCCTCTGACTTCCCCTTTCTACTGCCATACTGATGATCCAACAGTTGACCTGCAAGCCCCAGACTGACCAAATCATTTTCTGGGGCATGGTGGCACTGCGATACCATTCCCACTGTATTTTGCAACCTGCAGTGACACACTCCTGATGATGATGTGCTGTTTTCTTCTACCTTAACTACCTAAAACTTCTTTGTGCCATGTGCTGGGATTTTTTTTTTACCCTTCTCCTCAATACAGAATATAGAGCTTAAGTCATTTTCATTAAAGTAATAGTCTCCCAGTCTACCTCTTCTAGCTGATGTCAGGACCTGTGTAGACAGTTTTTTTGCACAGGATTTGCAATGCATTCACTTTTGAGTATGCAATCAAGTGCTGCCAGATCAGGAAATCCTCTTGGAAAAGGAAAGGCCAAGAATAATGACTCTGGGGGAATTCATGTGACTCTGACCCATAACTGAAGACCCTGTGGCCCTTGGTGTTCCTAGCTTCTTAGTAGCTTTTCTGGCTTGTTTCCCCATAATCACATGAGAATTTGGATTGCTAAGGAGCCAGGCACTTAGCAGTCTGCAGGTCAGTACTCTTTGAACTTCTAGGTTTCTGGATCTCCACCATTTTGCTGGAAGGTTAACAAGGCAGCTCTTTTCCAGCTGTCTGGCTGGTGCGCTAAAGGTGAAGTGGGAATGTAAGACCTTACAGAGGTCCTCTCCATACAGCCTGCCAGGAAGTCTTCAGAGAAAACAAACAAACAAAAAGTTGAGACCTAGCTCCCAGTAGGAAGCTCAAGACAACAAAATCAGCTCCTGTATAAAATACAAGTTACATGGACACACCCCTTTAGAAACACCTCACTTCAGGAAGCAGTTAAGCAGCAGTGACCAGAGTGTTGGTAGTGTGGGAACTATCACAGCACCCTCGTCACTACGGGGCTTAGCTGCATCATTCCACTGCGGGAAAAGTTCATTTCTGGCAGACCACCTTTCCTTTGCTGCATTAACCAGGATAAGTCTACAACATTGCCCCTGCACTGAGACTGCATCATTGTCACAGTGTAATTCTGACTTGAGCCCAGATAGAGAAGATAATTTCTATCTAAAAAGCAATGGACTGACGTTTTCAGAAATTCTTTCGTTTCTAGTTTACTTAAAAGTCTCATTTGCATTGTTTTTAACTCTGCTGACTAGAGATTTTCCATCATGTTCCTTTTTTCTCCTTTTATATATTTTCTAGAGCTCTTAGTTTCTAACTTATTTTATATTCATTTCATTCTGGTCATAGAACTACACTGCTTCACTTAAAGGCTTACTTTCACTAAGTAAATGCTTATTTCATAAATATTAAACAGAAGAATGAACAGTATTCTCATCAAAATCTTATTACGAGCCCTATGTTGAGAGTTTACCCTGTGTTTATACACATTTTAAAATAACGAACCACAGTCAGAATACTCTGAGTAGTTATGGATATATTCTGTCTGTTCCATTTTAAATATATATATACACATACTTACATAGAGTGAATATAATCTTGTACCTGCTTTTCTCCTTTACCGAGTTGCGTTTTAGGCAGTGTGGATATTTTTCCACTTTTTTGGACTGTGCATTTTGCATATAATGTGAAATAGTTCCCCTCATCTCTAAGATTCTTCTGTTTATACTTTTTCTCTTGACTGATTTGATTCATAATTCTTTTCAGCATTTCTGAGTTGGCCCTATTAAAGCACCAAGTCTAGAACATTCTGGTTACACAGTTATATATTTGATTGTTTCCACATAAGAAATGTAAATCAGACTGCATCACTTCCATTGAATTAGGTACCACTAATCTGATAATCAAGCACTTTCTGTGGTTCACAATGCCCCCAGGTCAAACACCTTACAGGTCAGGAAATACTCATCTATACTTTTACAAGTTCCAAGGGCAGAAGCGTTGTTTTTCCTGAAACACGTCAGGTGGAGAGAAAGGCTCCACACTTAATTAATTTCCCTCCTGGCATGTTATTAAAGAGTACTTTAGGAGCTTACTCTGCACCTAGATTTGATGGAAGGAAGAACATGCCTATTGTACCCATATTGTGATTTTTCTGTTGGGATGGTGGTACATGAGAATTTAAGCCCTTTTGGTCCCAGGCAGTCAAGGACTTGGGAGTGGTGAATGAACAAGAACACTCTTCCTCCATGGCTTTTGCTGCTTCACTCCTTCTAATATATCAAGTTTTTAAACATTTGATTAATACGACCCCTTCCCGCTTCAGTGAATAAGTGAAATGTGTGCTCATAGGTAAGCAGTCTGAGTATCTCTCACCTGTTGCCCATACATCAGCATATAAAGAGTCATCTTCTGGTATTTTGATTCATTTTGTTCCCCACATTTAGATTTTGAACTAAATAGGAGCAGATTTTTTTCTGTCTCCTTTTGTTGCCCATTTATTGTCACTGGCTATAGCCTTCTCCTGAAGATCAGTTTCTTCTGTGCTGAGTAGATCTTCCAGACTGCTTGGTTGTCTGTGCTCACAGAAGGGAAAAAAAAATCTTCCACTTATCCCAAACCTTCTACTTTCTCATATGTTAAAATCTGTTAAAATATAAGACCCTGCTGTTGTTTTTTTTTTTTCTTAAAAAAAGTCAGAATATATAAAGAATGTTTGTATATATGTATATTGTTTCTACAAACCTGCATACATATGGGCGCTCAAGATCTGTATTTCTTGTGCTTCCCAAACTTTTATTCTTTCCCTATAATTTATGTATCCAAGGAACATGGTGATACCTGTATGTGAAAATTGCCAAATGAGCGTCTAGAACTCAATGGTATTTTCTGCATGGGGCACACATTTAGGACACCAAAACCATAAAACCATATATTTCTTAGAAAACAGAATGTTTTCTATTAAGGCTTATTTAATTAAAAACTCCTTCAAACTGTTTACAAAGTGTGTTCCTAAATGCAATGAAGTCAGAAAGAATGGATAATGAAGATCAGGGACACACAGAGCTTTCCTCTATGTTGACAAAATGCTAAGCCAAAACTAATTTCATTCACAATAGCATGATACTGTCTCTGTTCATGAAAACACCTTAATCATTTGGCCTTTTTAGTATTTCCTAACAAAATAAAGATCCTTTCAAAATTCCAATTACTTATGCTTCAAAGATTCTCATAGCCCAGCTCAGATAGACTAACATTGATGATTTACAAAAATATTAAGCATTAGTAATGAAATTATGTAAGATCTTGCAGTCTGGGAGCTTTCTTGTGAGGCATTATTTTAAAATGTGTATAAACACAGTAAACTCTTAACAGTAATCAAAATGAGATTTTGGTGACAATTTTACAATATATTTCAATCTTAATATTTATGAAATATGCATCTACTCAATAAAAATAAGTCTCTGGGAAATGCAGTGTGGTGAGGCGGCCAGGATGCAGACCTATGAGTCAGAAGTTTGCATTCTATTTCTGGACGTGCCAGAAGGCTTTTTCTATAATTATCAGCATCTATATTTGTCTCTTCTTTTCTCACTGTCTTTTGTCATATATTTGGAAACTCACAAGAAAGACAAGAAATTATTTTAGAGAGAGGGTGTCGCCATCCATTTTGGGTTGTATCCTGACACTTGGAGAAAATAGTACAAGTTGCCTCAGTGCTTTCAAATCTTGAAATATTATTGCTTTTTGAACCCTGTTCATTAAACTCTATCCACACAGAATAATGGTATCAGTGAATAGATACCCAACATCCTGGCCAGGGTTACAATATTTATTAAGATATTTATAAAAAATACAGAAAATTCCCAATTTTCCTCATACAATTCTTCAATTGCATTGCCAATTTGGACAAAATCAATCAATTAATAAACCAGTCAATCTTCAGCTAAGATTTCCTTAAACCTGAAGGGCAAGTACTGGGATTTGGGTTTTCCTGCTGGCTCCTGTACCTTCAGCAACTACATCATGCCTTCAAAATTTTTTAAGCCAGTAAGATTCCAGTAACTGATTGTACAGTATTCGAAGTGAGAATCTAAGAATATACTCTATTCATAAGTCTCATATTATAATGAACATGTTTTCACCACTTCTTTAGAGAAGGAGAAATTTGTATCTGTTCTTACTTCAGGATAGAATGAACTGCTGAAAACTCCAATGAATTCAATTAAATTCTATTAGGGATTTTTACAAAGTAGTATTCATTCACCATAAAGGCAGTCATATGATTATGATTTTTAAATGGGACATCTGATGGCAGGAGAACAAAAAACAAAACATCAGCTAAAAGCAATAAACTGCATGGTGCTAAACTGAAAAAAAAAAAAAAAAAACCCAACAAAAAAAAACCCAACCCTCTATGACATTACAACAATCAAATATCTTTCCAATGATGCCAACACGATGAGAACAACAATGTTATACCCACTGTTGCATGAAATAACACAATTTATTGAGGCAATTTGTCTTCAATCTGTGTTGTATGAATAATATATTGATAAAAAGATGGGCATAGGCGGCATAGCTTCAGTTATATTTTGAAAATTTCAAACATCTATATTAGAACAGAAGAACCAGACAGGAGTAATTTACAGTGAGACATTCAAATACCTTGGTTTAACTTCGGTACACTAATCTTCATATGCAACATAATTTCCAAGATATTAGTCCTAAAATCAAGCTCAGTTACACAGAGTGGATCATGGGAAGGATGACCAGAGCCAGTTTAAATAATCTTTCAGGATTTTGCATTTCTTAATAACCAACTCACAAATATTCACACTAGAATTAGGCTTTTCAATGTAAAATGTTAGATTTATCACCTGTGTTCCACATGACAATTTTTAATTGTACTTTCAATGTGCAACTGGAGCTGATGTCTACTGTCCAGTTTAAAATTAACATGTGCTCCGTTTATATTCAAGCTACTGTTCAAGTTGTTGGACCTAATTCTTCCACTAGAAAATCATTAGTGATGCTATTATAATGATCTTGATTGTTGCTTAATCATTTTCTGTCTGGAGAATTTATACACTTCTGTTCTTATCAGTCCATTTCATTCTTGTTTATATCCTTTTGGAACATGCTGTGTTTTGGTTTTGGTTTGTTTTTTTTTTTTTCCTCCACAAATACAGCAACTCTGTCCAAAAGTTGGTTACTGTTTTGGTCTGCATTTGCTTCCACACTATGTGTCTGCTCTATTTTTTACTCTGTGTACTTAAAAATTATTATCATTCTTTCCTGTGGCTCTACCCAGCTTCAATTAGATATCAAATTCTTGTTTGGACCTTTCCCTGTTTACTCCTACAGTCGTGGGTACTCTAAACCCACCAGATTCCTTAGTTGCTCCAGCTGTTCTTGTGTCACCATTTCTTCTGTTTTTCTGTTTCCAGGTGCCAAGTGTAGTTCTCCAGTGGCAGATAATGAACATTTTCTGTTGAAGCCCATAGATATCTCCATAATCTTAGAGCTAAACCCAAAAAGCAACGAGCTAGAGTGAGACTTCTGATAGGATTCCCCATGGATGCCAAGCCCAAGCTCTAAATGCCTACTTTGTCAATACCTCCATCTTCCTGATGGAAGATATACAGTACTTGCATCACAGCAGTCTGAGTCAGTCTCTTCCGTATTGTATCCTTTGCAATAGGTCACAGGTTTTAGTTTCTGGACAGTTTTATGCAGTTCATTCCCTGATGGTGTCTGATCCACCGGGTCCTTTATGGCCCATTCTAATTTGCTATTTGTAGACTTAGAGTGCAGTGGTTTTTCTTCCTTCCTTTGGAGACCTATCTGAGAAGGTATTTCTCCTGCTGACCTACGTCTACTTAATATAATTATTGCTGCCCTAAATAAGCAGGTAACATCTTCCAAAGAAGAACTTGCCATTTGCACCTATGTTTTTCTATTCTTCTTATATTCACTGTTTTATGGATGAAAAATCTTTAACTTATGTTACCTTTTATCGCATAATCTGCTTCGTTTTCTCATGGTTAATAAAAAGTTGCTATACTCTCATTAGCAATAGTGACTACATAAGAGACTCTCAACTTCCTACTAAACTGTATGAAAGTATTTTATGGAATTATTATAACGATTCTCTGAAATTCTGTGGCACCAAGCAAGGATCTGAATTTCTTTCTATGGGTTTTGAAGTTTTGTTTTTTAAAAATTTTAGCACAGCTATTATGAAGACAGTTCACAGTGGGTACCCCAGACACTGGAGTGTTTAAAACCATATCCTTTAGCAGAAAATCAGAAACACTCTTAACAAATCATATTGCGGTCCATTATTTGTCACTACCTCACTTGGTATGGCACATTAGCAGATATTGATTTTACATGTGAGAAGCAATTGAAACAGCACAGAAGTAGCACTCAGAGTGCTATTCCAGGATAAAGAAAAAAATATTTTCAAAACAATGAGTAATATTTTCCAGTGTAAACAAACAAATGAATGCCAGCCTTTTACACAGTTCTGAAGTTTCCTTTAATATTCCTGAATTACAAGCAGAGTTTCCAGCTTCAGTGTCCTCCTCTCTTTAGTCAGTTATTGTTACAAACTTTACTTTGCTGTGAAGTTTTTTAACTGTTCCACAGAACTTCAACTTGTTTTCTTTATGGGATTTTTCTGTTTCCCTGGGATTTTAGTTTTTCCTGTGCTTGTCTACAATTTCTCTCTGATTTTGTTTTTTTCTCTTTAATTTCTGGGCACCACTTTTCTCAGTCTCTTACAGAGTAAATTCTTTCAGGAAGACATAGTATATGTGAATGCAAACTGTTATCATACCACTGGGTTTCAGTGTAGACATGCTGATTCTCTGAAGATAACCCATACTAAAAGGTGTATTCAGCTGTGCAAGAGTTAAGAAGCTCATTTCTATGTTTATAGCAGTGTTTAAAATGTGTATTTAAAAGGAAAAATATTTTCAGCAGGGGATGAATTAACATTTAAAGGTAATTATTTAGTTATATTTTTTAAGTACCCTTTTTAATGAATAGATGCCACAATAAATTACATTTATTTTTAAAAATAGTCAAACTACTCTTCATAGTAGGATAATGGATGCCTTTAATGACAAGTCATATAACATGTACGTTCACAAATGAATATTCATGCTGCAAGTGTTCACAGATACTGATAATATTTCACTTATTCTATGAGGGAGCAAAGTAATCATGTACCACATCTAGTGAATAATCAAAGAACAAGTAGATCAGAGACAACTCAGGGGATGAAACTTTTTCAGATAAATCATTTGTTAAACAATTACAACTAATGAGCATATTCATAAAAATCAGGCTATTCATTGATAATACGTCAAGTGACTAAAAGTCTATGTTTGATGGCTACATTATTTGCTATGAATAGTTCATCCATCTTCAACTGTAAGCTTTAATTTTTCTTTTAAAGTGTGAACAAATATGGCTGAAATTATCTCTGAAATTTGGAAAAACTGAGTTTTCTTCCTTTTTGTGCCAACAGGTTTCCTACTTGACTTTGAACAAACCATTAACAGTCAGAGCCTGCTGTACTTGTTCATAGTGGCCAAGATTCCTCCACTGTTTTGAAACTTTGTGGTTTTAAAGGAGTCCAGGCTTATGTGATATTCCTTTGATGGCTGTGCAGGAAGGTGGACTTGAGTTTCTTCAGTTGCTTGAGCAACTGGCATGCAAGATGTCTGGTCTAGTTTGGGTGGGGTCCTATCCAGTCTTGTCTACACCACATAAGCATGCATAAGTCTCTGAGACCCTTCTTTTCCTGTGACAGGACCCAATAGCATTCTTGACTAGCTCAGTTTATTCCAATACAGTGATCTCATTTTTGTGGTGAGATGCTAAGAGTGGGATGGTATGGAATCAGGGGCCAAGCCTGCTGGGACACCCTTTGAAGACTGAGTGATGAGTCATTCCTGAGCATGGCCAGTGCCAACTTCTTGTCAGTGCAGCTTTCAGACTGGAGGCATCTCCCAGCCCTGCACGTAAACTTCCTTGCTTGGAGACCCAGCTGACACATGCTAGATTTCAAATCAGCAGATAAACACTGTGTGTGCTCAGCAGGTTGGGGCTCCAGTTTGTGTTCAGGCCCCAGATTAAAATGGTAGCACTGGTGTGTCCTTAAATCCCAGCTTCAGATGGAAGATACATCACGTTGCCTTAAACTCACTTTTCAGAATTACGATCTTGTCCTTGGTTTCATCTGAGTGTGAGCGAGAGATCCAGCCTAAGAACCAGAGCTCTGAGTCATGTCCTTCCCAGCTGCATTGCTGCTAGCCCAACTGCCACTTGCATTGCAAACATCCCTGCAAGCCCTTCCTTTGCACAGAAAATCAGTGGTAGACTGGATGCAGCTAACCTGTTGGAAGCCCTGGAGCCAGTTCACATAAGGGAATAACAACAGGCAAGGCTAGCAGAAGAACAGGACCATCTGGGCACACACATAGACTTGGACTAGGAATTGTGGGTTAAGGAGAAATCGAATAGTTGAATTCTCTGGCCTTAGGAATGGGATTCTCTCTCCTCCTCTGTGAAGTGAGGCAAATGTTTAACAGCTGGGTGTCACTCCCCATTTCAGATCCTACTCCAGCCTGTAGGATCTGGTTTGCAGATGTGCTGAATATTTGTTATTGCAACTGAATCAGTGATTGTTGATTTTGAACAACTGCAGAGCTAGCTAACAGATACCAGCCTCTATAAGGAGGATGGGATGTTTAGTACAGGGTCGAAGGCAAGGTGTGTAAAAGACATGAGAGTTCAGAAATGGAAATAAATTAATCTGAACTGGAAGCAGCATACAAAGAGCACAGTGTACTTGAGCCACTCTGGTCAGATGCACCAGACAGAATACAGAAAGAATTGACACATGAGTTTGTAAGATTCATAGCAAGGACTTTGAACAGAGCTATTATGTTGTGGGCTTGGGCTGCGTGACAAAATAACAAACACAATAAAAACCTTTGAGATCAGTGTGTGGTAGGGGGATGGGTGCTATAACAAGGTTCATGTGTTTGGCCTCCTAGGTATGGTATGTCTTCACAGAAGTGTTCATGGGAAGAATAAGTAAAAGCATAATGTAAGTGAAAATAGGATAAAATATAACTTGATTCTGCTGAAGATGCCCCACAGTATACTGAATTCACACCTTTCTTTGTTAGGGAATCGATTTTACAGATTAGAGATACTGCATTTCCCTAGTCTGTCTTTTTCTTCAGCCTGATGTCACATAGGAAACTATTAGTTAAACTGTAGAAGATGCAGTTTTTATAGAATTGTAAGATTAGTAAGGAAAAAACTAGAGAGGGAGCTCCAGATTGTGCTGAAAGAGCATTTGACTGTAGAGTGATTACTCCTCAAAGATTAGTCTTGAGACAGAACTCATTAAATATTTTTATTAATGACCTTGACACCAAAAATGGCAGTGTGCTAAATGTGCTGATAACAAGCAGTTGTGAGGCACTGTCAATATTCAAGAAGAGTTAGAATATCATTCAGGGTACACTTCAGAATATCACTGACAACTGGAGTGGCACAAATAGGGTTCAGTACAGTAGCTGGAAGTGGGATTAGGCATGAATAACACAGATTTCATCAATAAATTTGGAATTTGTCAACTCTTCAAAATTAATAAGGATAAAGAAACCATGAGTGTTAGTCTATTATGGGAATATATGAGACATCAGTCTGGCATACATAGCCTCAAGAATATATGTGAAAGCTTAAAATGTAGCATCTCCAGTACAGAAAGGAAAGTATTAGTGCTAAAGTCTAAGACTATATCTGCAGTATTTTGTTCTGTGCTGGATGGTTATGTTTAATGAAGATGAATCCAGACTTGAACAGGTGCAGAGCAGGAGGATTAAAATAAAGGGGTAATGGAAAACTTTACCTAGAGGAGGGAAATTAGAAGATCATAGTTTATTTAGTTTAGAGCATAGTTTATTTAGTTTAGTAAAAATAAAAAAAGAGAACATGCTTGCTGTCTGTAAGTAAATTAGTTAACATGGTGTGTGGACAAAATTGGCACAAAGGAAAGAGTATAAAATTAATCTGGTTAAGTCTGGTCTGGCAGTTAAAGAAGGTCTGGAACAGACAATATTTAATTTTTGTCTGGAGTTTGATCTGGTTTAGGAAGTAGTTTCCTACAGTAAAAAAGAAAGGCATCTGGGCGGTAAAATCCTAACCCTTTGTTCCTGTGGGAAGACAAGATGTAAGATCCTGCAGGACACCTAGTTTTGGACTGGACATCAACATAAGGTCTGGGGAGGCAAGGACTTCTCATGAGACTTAAAAGGGATATTGCTGTGAGGTGCTGGCAAGGCTAAGTAATAGAAGGAGGCACATGGATAGAGGAGGCAACAACACATGGAGGGCTGGATCTTGGAAGTGTAGAGAAAGACTGAGATGAGGAGACTAGTTGTATTCAATGATGATGTGGATAAGCAACCCAAAGAAAGAAAAGAACTGTGAACAAGGAACCAGAGGTGGACATAATAAGACAGACATAATAGGTTGTGGCCAATGTAGACCAGTTCTCCTCAGACCCCAGAAAGGAACCAGTGATTCCTGAGTCCTGCCATTCCTCAGTTGACACAAAATATCTGTGAAACGTCATGTTGCTTCATGCTGTACTACAGGTCTATGTCTAATACAATTTATTATCACACTTAATCCAAGAGATCTGGCTGAGAGACCTTTTTATCCTGTCCCAACTGGTGAACACAACAACTGTCGCTACAGTTCTCATGATTAAGAAGATATATCTGGGTGATAGTAAATAACAACAAAAGCTAACAGGAGACGTACATTAGAAATTAATACTAAAAATCCTGTAGTAGCATACTGAATAGTTGTTTCAGTTGCTCTGAAGTCAGGATGCTCTGAAAAAGTCCTAGAGTCTAGGGGAAATCTGCTATAAGAAAAATAACTCAGTTAATTCTGGTCTAATTAAAGAACTGTAGAAAGTATGAGTTTGTTTTTAACTTAATTATAATTATATTAGTTCAGGATAAGATCTTTTCTTCAAGGCTAAGAGAGTTGGGCATTCTGGTCCTATTTTGTTTCAAAGCAAAAACATCACTAAAATGCTCTAGCTTTTATTTGCACTGTTTAATGTTTAGATTTCTTTAGCACTATACTGTGTCCTTAGTTTGGGACTCCTAAAATAAACTTAATTAAAAACCGCACAGTTTTCATGGGGCAGTTAAGTTCCATAGATGATCCAAAATGGATGAAGTCTGGGAAAGAATAAGGCTAGCTGCAATTTAGTTCAGAATTGTATTCAGAAAACACAAACCTACTACAACAAAAAATGTCTGATATTAAAATATAAAAACCAAATAATTGGAGGGATAAAAAGATGCTATAAAAATCCTGAACATTCATTTCTTACTGCATTTTTATTCACTGCTTTAAAAAATATTTGAGACATGTAAAGAGGTTTAATTTTTTTCCACGGGGCAGGCAATATCAGCAGGTTGGTAAATCTTCCTAAATTCAGCATGACTATAAATAGCCACAGGAGAATTATTGAATATCTCTAGTAAAATGATGGCAGGTTATCATATGTCAGCATCTACCTTCCTTATATTTTCCATCTTGTAAAGAAACACAGAGATATTAGCTGGGCAAAATCTGACAAATTACTTGATGGGCATTTCTCCTTCATCCAGCAAGGCAATTTGAGCTGGTAGTAGGCAAAATGAAATTAACGTTTTTGAGATCCAAAGGAACTATAACATTTGTGCTCAGGCAGACCAGGTTCTGATATTAGAATCAACTTTATGTATTAATTTTCCTTTGAAGTTATTTAATCCCTTTTATAATCTGACTAGGGCTTGACATCTTGCATAGAGGGTGTATTTTAAAATAATTTTATTTTAGTTCTATTTCTATCCTTGCACTGTTGCCTACCATTTTAGTAATCTCCACATACTTATGCGAGACAGTTTTAATTTTTCTAAATGATTACCTGGAGCAGAATGCAGAATGGGAATAGCTAGTTGCTATAGGCACCCATATTACCTTTCTGTGCTTAGAGAAACATTATGGATGTCCCCATTTTACATGAAAAAGGCTCTATCTGTTTTCCTTTTTCTTCAAACTTATCTTCATTTTGGAGACACTACTTTGATACTGCTTAACATAGACAGCACACTGTACACGTGTGTTTCTCCTGGACACCTACTCTCATGCAGTCTTGTTAGAATGCTTTGTGAGCCTTTGATTAAAGTAAAATAAAACTCATAATATCAAAGAGCATATCAAAACCATTGCTGCTTTTATGCACACTAGAAGGAGACATACAAAAAACATCTGTCATGAGGCTTAGCACAGAAAGGAATAAAGTATGGCCATCAGTGTGGCATTAAAGGATAACAGAATACCGTAGGGTGCCCAGGGTAGTGCTTATTGTTAAAGATTGTTAGCAAAGGTGGGACATCAGTGAGTATAAGTGATACCCTAAGAGCGGCACAAACATAACTTGAGGCACAGTCCTGCGGATATGTGAATGAATTTATTTAATAAGGCCTTAAATATAGAGAGGAGGAAGGGAGAAAATGATAGGAAACCACAGAGACATCTGATCTGTTTCTTTTCTCTTGTAATTTATCTTTCAAGATTCATCTTAAGAATAAGTGTAGGAAATAAAGGTGCAATTGCATGGCAAGTATATATGCACATATGACCTCTGTTCCAGGGAATGCAGGTAATAGTAGTAACAATATATTGGGAGGGTTTTCTCTGTGGGATGGCAAACCAAGTATAAATTCCCTTGGAAAATTAAACTTGCACTTTGCTTCCTCGCCCATATCTTCATTAGTGTGACCTGTGCTAACCAGCTTGAATCTGTTTAGTTGCTTTCAGCTTGAAAGCTGAATGCAAAACTGAGTAAGGTTTCTACAAGTAGCTTGCCCTGCCCTGCCTTGCCCTGAGTATTTATGGCTGGGTACTAAATCCATGTAGCTTGGCCATGCATTGTAATACAGAATTTCCTGGGTTCCTCCCTCTACTTATTTAGTATGTTTATAGCTACAGTATTCAGTGGTTTAAGATCAGAACATTAGTTTTGTTATTGACATCACCAAGAGGCAAGGTATTTTCTTAAAATTTCTTATTCCTGGCACTGGGTTGTGCTGTTTTAAACCACTTCTTCCTTCTACAGCTAGACAATTAAAAAAAAGGTATACCCTGTTGTAGCAGGAGGCCTTATTTTTGCAGGATGAGAGTGAGAGGCAAGATACACACCAATATGGTTAGCAGTCAAGCTCTGACGTTTATTAGAAAAACAAGTCCTTATATATTCTTGTGACAGCAAATCCATGTGTTGCTCCGGTGCATGCTCATTTCAAAAACTTGTTCCTTTCAGCACTTTCAACGAGGTTTAACAGCTGCATGAAGCCGGTAGATAAATTTCTGCTTTGTTATTTGTTATTATACATATATATTTTTGTTATTATACATATATATGTGTATATAATATATGTTTTATATATATACACATATATATGTATATATATATTTATTTGTTATTATACATATATATATTTGTTATTATACATATATATATGTATAATCCCTTCTTATTGTTTTCCTCCCTAATGAGCACAAATTCTTTCACTTCTAGCCGTCGTTAATCTAGACGCCGTTAATCTTCTGACACAAGTGCGTCATTAATTTAGACATCATTAATCTTCTAATCCAAATGCTGATGATACTTTTACATTGTCAGTGACGCAGAAGTCTCGCGACCCAGCATACGCACCCACACCCTGTGCATTTAGGTCATGAGATTCAGCATAAGTAGTCACAGACAGTGCCAAAGGCACAGAAAACTGGATGGGAAGAGCATCTGGGGAATTGTCTTCTGCTTGCTGTCTGTGGCTCTGGTGCTTAGTGATTTGCTACAGCCATGATTGCTATTTACTCTGTTTCCTGTTGTGCATTAAAATTCAGGGCAAAATACCATCATGCCAGGACCATCCCCAGGTGTGGCCTGGAACATCTGATCACTGCTTTCTGGAAGGGGTGGTGTGCCCTCTTCCATGATACAATCTGTTGTTTTGTTGCACAAACTTCTAGATACTCAATGTTACAAAGACAATAACAAAATGCATTAAAAATCTGCTATGCATATGATGACTTGTCAACATAAAAACTTGTATTCTTACAAGGTCATTATTTGCAAAGATTTCAATTCTGGCAATATTTGTTTCTCTGTTCAAAAAAATGTGATGTTCAGCTCAACAGGTGACAATTTCTTCTTAGTATTTAGACACATCCATTGGTGAAATCTAATACTTTGAAGAGAAAACATTATAAAGAGAACAGCAACTATCATGTTTTGCATTATCATTCCTACTGCATAATTTTTCAACAGCGAAGCCTTTAACAAAGCCTTTTGAAAAATTAAACACTACTTCTATGCTGTGCATAGATAGGATGAATTTGGGAAATTAAACCCTGTGAGTATCCTACTATTTAGAGAATGGTTATTGAAGAGTATGAGATGGAATATGTAGTCATGTCAAGGGAATACCCTTATCACTACCACTCTCTTTGTAGTCACATGTGGTATGGAAATACAATTAACCATTGTGGAATTCTGCTTATTTTTGTCAAAATTATTCTGTTTTTCCAAGAAAACAGTAAACATGAACACATACTTGGACTCAATATATACATTTCAGTGCAAAGGGATGGTGATATTGAATTGGTGATAAGTGGCAACCGAGGCACGGACTCTCCATTGAAATGCAAAAGGAAAGACGCATTATTATTACAATAATACACACTTATGCTCTCACCAAAGCTCTTACTTCACAAGTAGCAAATCAGCAATTAGACAGCTATCAATCCTTTCTCCTATCAGCCATAAGCCCACTCTTAACACACGCTTTGCAAACCAATCACCTTCTTGTTCACGCGCTGTTCACACAGTGGTAACTTCTCGCAGTTTAGTACCTTTCCACAGTTCAGTGTTGCAGCTGTCCATTGTTTTTCCCTGCCACCTTGGCACAACTTAACAGCTTCTTATCTATCTTCCAAGGCCTGTTTTCTATCAAAGCCTAGCAGTTTTTCAGAGGCTGTGTAGGGCTGACAGGTCGATGCCTCCTACAATGTTATACTTCCATTTCTTTTTCAGTGCTCTCATTTTCTTGCTTTTAATATGGGTCTATATTTTTAATGCTAATTAACTTGAACTTAACTACTTAATATTGTATTAGGGGAAAGTGTGCAACTTTAATACCTTGGAAATCATGGGGGCTATGTTATGTTGGAGATTAGATTACAATTCTAGAAGAGGTGTCTTGGCTTTTCTGTGGGAATAAAGGAGATGTGTTAAACAGAACAGAGCATCGCATGCATCTGGCTGTTTAGTACAGTGATGTTCAAACAAAAGCTTTCAATAAGTCAGTCACTCTCAATGCTTCTGATTCATATGAACGAAGTGCCATAAGCTATAAAAAGATGGAGATGAGAAAGTAAGGTTTACCAACATGTTTTACATGTAAATTGCAGACAGATTCACATACATTCACTCTGCAACATATATCACCGGACACCTACCAGAGTGGGACAGACTCTCAATGTGTCTATCAGTAAAATGTCATCAGTGGCTGTTTTTTAGCAGTTGAGAATCTGCTTCATTGTCCATTCAACACATATTGCCAGGTTTGAGAGGGGGAAGCAGTAGTAATTCAGGAAGTTAGTGACAAGATGGAGGGATTCTCCCTTTCTTCCTTCAATACTCGATGAATCTCCTTTTGAAAAGTCCTGAAAAGAAATAGAGCAAGGAGAGACAGGTGGGCTCACAGACATGCACGTGTCTTACAGAACCCAACTTCATCTTCAAGGACTGGATCCTAAACGTCTTCCTCAAGATTTGCTTCCAGGGTGTGAAAGCCTTTACAACACATAGCTAGAAAACATACTTAAGAAAAAAAAAAAAAGAAAAAGAAAAAAAAAAAAAAAAAAAAAAAGTCTAATTTCCATCTATGCCCTCTAAGAAAGGAATGCACAAAAGTAGTTTCTGCTGTTTGAGGCTTGAAAATAGCTTTTCAGTCTCAAGCACGAAACAGACAGCAGAGATTTTAAAATATGAGACTCTAAGATATCAAACCCTTTTTTCTGAGTAGCTGGTAAACTTTGTCTGATGCTATGCTTATAAACCAGATTACTGAGGCTTGTGTAAATAACTTAGTAACTTGAAGAGATAGATGAATGAATGAATGAATGAATGAATGAATGAATGAATGAATGAATATAAATGCAGTAGTAGCATAGCTTAGTAAATTCACCTCAGCACTTCAACTCTATTTCTTGTTAGACTGAATGCTTTTGAGAAAATTACAAGACAAGTCAGTGTTGGATTAAGCATCTTCTGCTGAAGACCCATGCACTCTTGAGGTTGTGATTCTCTGAGATGAAAGGATCTGCAATAAGGAGCAATAAATACAGATCCAGAATGAGACAAATAGTATCCTTGTGATTGCAGCACCATGAAGTACTTTCCAGTTCCAGATGTCCACTATAAATAGTAGTCTCCTGTGTTAACACAGTACAGTTAGTGTGAATAACTCATTCTCTGATGAACTGTGTTGCCACATCTCCACAGAAAGCCATTGGGTGCATGTTATGGTCTGAGCAGAGCCTGAAGACATTTTTCCAGCTGCCACTTCGAAGAAGACAATAATTCATACCTAATCAATTCAAGAGGAGTGACTGTTCACTTATTTCTTTTAATCATAAAATCTGCCATGATTTTAATTTAGGCTCTACTTCAGGCCAGAACCTAAAAACTTCTGATTCAATGGAACTTTAGCAAGGAGCTTGCTATGACTGTTGGAGCTCTGCCTGGATTTGGATCAGAGTCTAGTTTAGTGCTGAGTCACAGGTGACTAAGGATGTCCAATTCTGTCTCAGATACTTAGGTTTTACTCACTTGCTTTAATTTATGCAAAGATTGAAAAAAGCAGCAGACAGATGTAGCATAATCATGCTGATATACATTGGTTGTATCTCAGCACAAATTCTGGAAGGATGCTTCTAACCACATGAAGCTATTATTTTATGACTATTTTTGCTCTCTACAAAAGCACCTATAATACAGTTCAGGAGGACAATGCTGCAGTTTATTGATGAAGTGGAAATAACACTGGAAGCTCAACAGCTGAGTTAGCTTGCTACTAGTTAAGAGTAATTCAAGGTTCTCCACCTCTTTTTTTTTGGTAAATGATGTATCATCAATGAAGAGTTTGGGCAAAATAATGGCTATCACCACTGAGGAAAATATGTAGATGACAGATGTTACTTAGATACATCATCTCTTTCCTAGACAAGATGAGTTGTTAGGTGAAAGACATGTTATACTGAGGCTTTGCAATGGGCAGGGCACAAGGGTCAGGTCTGAGCTGCAGGTAGCAATGGCATATGAACAGCAGCAGTAATACATTCTTCCTTTTGGCATTAGGATTTTACATCTAGAATATGAAAAACTGTGGTTATTTTCCCAGTCTAATCCTGAAGCAGAACATCAGGAAAGGCTTTCACAGGTCCCAATAAACAAGTCAATGGGGATCATAGCTAAAAAAAATCCCATTCCTTATTTATAGCTTCATATGTCTAACTGCATAAAGTAAAAGCCACTTTAAGTATGAGCAATCACAGTATTGCTGAAATACAGTCAACACACTGGCAACATACCTTCAGAGTAAACTTTAATAAGTATAGAAGTTTCAGGACAAACATCAGAGCAGGGCTGAGCTTTGCTTCACTCTGAAAAGTCATCCATCTAATGACTGTGTCTCTGAATCAGATATTTTAATCCTCTTAGAAGACTTGAAATGATCCACTCTGAGAGTTACACTGCCTTTTCTATATTTAACTAATGGCAAAACTTTAACAGAAAATTCACACTATTCACAAAATTCTGATCACAAAGTCTCTTAATGAGAGAAATTTGTCCATTTTACTGGGAATCAAGGAAATAAGACTTTTATCATTTAGGTTAAGACTTATGAAGACGGGTGATGGCTTTCTTTACCTTTGAAAAATCTGAGTGATTTGATATATATGTAAGAAAAAATATAAAACTGCATGGACTTCACATTCAGATATCTCTATGCTTGATAGAGTCGGCTCCTACTTTTATAAGCATTTTCTTTTCATTGGTATTAACATGGAAGTCACAAATGCAGTGACAATTATAGAATAATTACTATGGCAGCCAATTCTATGATCATCTCACTTTGCCCCCAGAGCCAAGTGATAAGAACTAGATGCAGGCATGCCACCTTGCTCAGACTAATGGAGTCAGTACCTGTACATCCTTTGTCATGTCCACGTTGCTTGTGAACAGTTACATGTGCATTTTTTTCCCAGAATAAATACATGGCAAGTAGGACAGATTCAACCTGCAAAGCACAGCCAGCCTTGCGACTAAAATTTTCTTTCAGTCACTAGTGTAAGAGAGCAACAATTTTTCTAGTAGCGTTTTCTTGGTTATACTGTCACTGCACAGACTTTACTACCACTTAAAATAGCAGTGTATGCCAGACTTCTGACCTACCAACCAGGACAGCAGTCCTCTGATTTTGCACCATTGATACACGAATGTCATACTGTTATTTTTAAACACTTGGAACGTACCATGCCACCCAATCTGGTATTAGCAAATCTTGCCTAGGCGATTTCTTTTCTTCTGCTGCTTCAGGGGAGCAGTTCATGCTGCTTTTTCCTGTCTTTATCACAGCACTAGCATTTGAGATACAGTCACAAAAAATTTGGTTTTGTTTAAAAATGGACTTGAGTTCCAGATATTTTTAAGTATGGTCATTAACAATTATTAGAAATAGCAGATATCTTTACCACTATGAAACATATAAGGTCAAAATAAGCTTAAAGGAGTACCATTTTCCTTCCTTGAGAGAGTACCAGCTTGACAATTGAAACAGTATAGCATTCAAAGAAAAAGATGTAGCTAGGGTTCCTTACTGAAGTCTGAAGAAGCTGCAAAGATTTTACATATCAGTCTTTATAAATAAAGTACATGATCATTCAAATACAGACCCATGATGTATATGCATAATTTCAATGGTATACCTAGACAACTTCTGACCATTTATTAATGGCCAGATCCAGTTAGGCTAACTTGTAATGACTGTATCAGCAGAACTATGACACGTGGGCCCCCTTTCTCTTCAGCTAATGAAGTCAGATAACCCCAACACCTAGAACTAGTATATGACATGATGCTAAGTCTACGCCTGTTTAGCAAACCTGACCTCAGTCCTGTCTCTGACAGGAGCAGCAGGCTCAGCTTGGTTTCCAAAAGTGGCATCCTTAGATGCACTGAGTCATCTCTGAACCTGTGGGTGAAGATGATAGTGATGACAGTGCTCCTGGAAACATTTCTAACTTCCCACTCAGTGAACAAAGTTCCTTGTTTTGTTTGGCATGCACTAAGTGAGGTTACATTGAACCTCAGGGGAAGGAAGCTCTGGAAGGCTGACATTTTCAGCAAAAACGTGTGGTTTTCTTCCCATCTCAGAGAGGTTTTGAAGCTTCACCCATTCATCCTTGCATGCAGCTCTGCCTTCTGCCCTTAAGTGGCAGAATGACTTCCTTGCTTATGCAATAAGAGGTTAGTGCTCCTGCTGAAAGAACTACCTCCATTTTGCACTGATTGTGCTCCTGTTGGTGTCTGCAAAGGGGATTTATCAGGCAAAAAGTCCAACAACTCCTTTCTTTCTTTGGTCTGCACCTTCCTCACCCCCCATTTGCAATGCCGGGGAGGCACATCATGTTAAATAGTAGCTGTTCAGGGACCACACGCTGTGCCTTGCAGGAGATGAAGTAGGGTACCTGCATGCCATAAGACAAATAGACATCTCAAGAAAGGGAAAGATGAGCTGCAGAGAGAGACCTCGTTACCCTCCCACATAGCCTCCTACAAGTCCTCTCAAAATCATCTATCCCAAACATTCCAGGAGTCTCATGAAATGGGTAGCAGATGTCTTTGAGTAGCCTTGGACCACAGTAATGGTTTATCTTTTTTCCACTTTCATGGTGAGGATGACAAGTCCTGTTCAGTGGCTATTTCTACAGCACCAGTAGTTCCCTTTCTACTCCCATCTTCTTGTATTCCTAGTGATGCTTCTGCCAGCTGGGTTTGAGGATGGCTCTTTCTAATGCAGCAGTCTCAGCAGCAGCGGTTCCAGTCCCATGCTTTAAGGCATTCTTGCCAGCAGTGTCATGGAGCTGCTCGGCTCCCTGCAGAGGAAAAAGACAACAGTTTGCAAATCACCACTGTAGGTTTTAATACTGCATTCCTGCCACTTGCAAGCATGGGACTTGTAAATGAATCACTGAAGCACAGTAAAACCTCCAGGGACTGGAGAAATCTAGGCAGGGAATGCAGCAATAAAAAAATCACATACTCTGTCATTTTACAGTCTCTACAGGTTTTATGGCATGGTACAATGCTCCTCAACTTACCTCAAAAATGTTTCCCTATTTTTGTATAGACAAACAATCTACAGCGCTTATAGATTTTTCTTGGAGCTGAGCTTCCCAATAAGAAACTCGGAATATGATCCTCTCTCATCAGCTTCACTTCAGCTATATCTAACTCAGTTGTGAGTCTTAAAGGGTCAGGTCTTTTTTTTAGACATCTTTTCAGTAAAATATTCTAATTGATTGCAAAATACTGTATTATTGAAGTTTAGGTCATGTATGGCTCTATCATGCCAGTAACTTCAGTATCAGTCAGTTCATTGATGGTGGATATCCAGATAAACAGAGGTGCTCTGCTTGCTGAGGACATTGAACAAAGTAAGCTCCCCCTCTAAAGCAGGGAGTTTCTCACACTTGGTCACATATTTAGTGCTGATGGAGGAATTATACAGAAGAATTAATATAAACAGACTTTAAATAACTAGGGTTCCTGAGGTAAGCATTGATGCTTAATGTTCCATATGAACCACAAAAATGTAGGTTACTCTAGATAGAGCACTGTTAGATGTTCTCCACTGTTTACAGGAAAACACTGGATGACAGAATTCCTACTCAGCAAAGCAAAAAGGGTAGAGGACATTGTACTTTTAGCCTCCCTTTAGAAAATATGACATTGCTATAAAATCTCTCACTGCTTGCGCTTTACCCACAGGGCTTAATTAGATCTGATGAAGGTTAATAACTAGTAATAGGTAAATCTCAAAGTTTACAACATCTAGATTTTATCTGAATGAGCACCTTTTACTTCAGAGGCCAATTATTCTGCTCTCCTAAATGGAGATTAATTGGGTGACCTGCTCCCAGGGCATATGGCTTAGTGACCCCTCTGCTCAGCTTTGAAAGGACTGTCTTCCAGGATACATCATGAAATCCTTAACTGCAATCTGCTGCTTTTTAGTTCTCAGGGGAACAATTTCACAGCATTTCTGTGTCTGCTGAATGAGTTTTCTCACACACCTAGTATATTTAAGGCATGTTATTTAGATGGCAAGGGATACTGTGTCCTGCTGCACCAGAAGGAGGGAATGGACTGTCCTTTTTCCCCTGTGAAGAAGAGCTTTGCCTTCAAGCATTTCAATGAGTGATTTCTTTTCTACTCAAATGTGTTTTAGTAAACCTGTTTAAATTCATTGCTCCCCTTGCATATATAATGCAGAATGCCAGAAAGCAAATGGTGTCAGTAGCCTTGTCGTGGACACTTAGTACTTTCATCCATAAAGCACTTCACAAACATCAGCTAATCCTCATAATGTTCTTGTAGGTAAAGCATTAGAGCTAGGTAAATAACTCACCACCAATAGTTTAAAGAATTAAACCCCTTTTTGCATGTAAGGTATCGCCAAGCCACTGTGATGGTTTAGTTTTCTCCAGTCCCCAGCTATCTGCTTCACTATTTGCAGAACGTGTGGAAGTGGGGGCTCTGGTGCTCTTCCTTAGGAGACATAGCACTATTTGATCCCTTGACCACATACGGAAATTTTATTCAGGAAGATTGGGTACTGCTACTGGAAGTGGCTCTTGTTCAAATTCTTTGGGAAGCCTGCATCATCTTAAGTATACGGTTTTGTGGATCAGTTGACAAGCTGCACGCTGTTCAGTGTAGGATTTCCTACTTCCCCTCCCACTGGCCACCCTGCTCATGGCCACGTATTCCCATCTCTTGTCTTGGGTGGGTTCTGGTGATTGCTAAACTGGTCTGTGAACTGGCATGGACCTCTCTGACAGCAGAAAGCAAAAGCAGTGACAACTGTGGCTAGCTAACTGCTGTGTTTCTATGTTAAACTGGCTCATGGAAGAGTGAGGAGTGCCAGAGCTGGCACAAGAGAGACCTGGATAGTCAGAAGAGAGGCCAGGGAGTGAGGAAGGCAGGGCCAGTGGTGGACAGGAAGACGATGGCCCTTCTGAATGTTCTCAATCAGTTCTCCTTTGTGTCAATGGGAACAAGTGATGCTTTTGTATCACTTCATTTACACTAATGGGGTTGAGCGGTCTTAAATGTTGAAAAGAATCATGGAGAAAAGGGAAATAAAGTAAGAACAAAAAAAGGAAAGTATTATTATAATACCTGACCAGTAGGTCTCTTATCTCCTTTGTTAGAAGCAGAAAATCATGTGTTGTACTTTTTTTTAATTTAAGGAAAGTTTAATATCTGCTGATTTCCCATGATCAGTCAGTGCCCTCAAGCCTTTGCATTACACTATCACTGGTAGTCCTCAGACAGAAAACTCATGAATGCAAGACAGCTGGGACAGTCCAGAGCTGAAAAAAGAAGAAGGTAGTGAAGTGGATAATTTCCTAAAGACTCCTCATCACGTTGTGAACATAATTGAAAAACGAAAATATAGTTATGCATAACGTGAGACCAAATAACTATCATCTATTGCTCTCTTTAGGTTTCTGCATGAAATTTTATTTACTTTTCTAGCTTATCAGCACAAATGCATGCAGAAAATAATTTTGTAGATCCTACAGCCATTGCATGACAGAAAAATACTCAGTTAATTATATATTACTGCAATATGTTGCTCTGGATTGATTGCCTTGTTTTGGAAAGCACTTGTATATGAAATATTTGATGAACAATAACAATAGGAAGCAGGCAAACCAAAACTCAAGAGAATAAATAAATCTGAAGGAAATAGAGTGCAGCAAATAAAGTGCAGAAAAATAAAAGAGCTTTTGTTTTCAGGAAAAAAATGGTGACTCTTGTTAGTTGACTCATAGTCAGATCAGATTGTTAGGGGTTTTCTTATTTGATTCAGCAAGTTGCTTAAACATGTCCCTCTGAATATGAGTAATCCCACTGGAACTACTACATATTTAAGTTAAGCATGTATTTAAATTGTTTGCTGAATCAGGGCCTTCTGAAAGATATGGTACATAAGTACTGAGTAACACTTCTTGGTGTGATGCTAAAACAGCCACACGTTCTGTGCCAGATGCAATTCTTAGAATTGCTGCATCTGGTCACATATATATGTTCTGGTTTTTGTTTGCATTAGCAACATCTGCAAGTTTTGCTCCTTTTAGCTGGGAGTGAATCCAATACTCTATTTTGGGAATTACTTTGCTGCCAAAACACCCCTAGCAAACTACCTCCATTCATAACAGGAGAGTTCATATTCTGTTCTTCTAAACTTTTTCTTAATTATAAAGAGCTTAAAACTCTTTGAATGGTACTATTAAGTCATTGAATCTCACCCTTTTTTAGCTAATTACTAACATTATTTCTATTTTGGGGGGGTATATTTTCATCTTTGGAACTCAATCAGATTTTCTCCTATAAAGCCAAGTTTCATCATTATTCTGTGCTAAAGGCTGAATTTTCAAGCATGCCAATACAGCTGGCATGACATTGGCCTTCCTAATTCAAGGACATAAAGGATTACCCTAAACCATGAGCAGAAAAGATTCACATTTGTTCTTTTAATCAAGGTTTTTCTTTTTTGTCAAACATGATTCGAGCTTGCCTCACAGTTAGGTCTCTGAGCAATTCAGTGTTTCCTGGAAGCCCTTTGGTCCGTAAGAACTGAGCATCGAACCTGGCAGTTCGTCACCTGCCGCACAATTTACAGAGCCAGTGGATGGGAACAAAATAATGCAGAGCAGTAACTGTCAATAATTCACCTACTAGTGACCACTGACATACAAGATATCACCAGGACAACTTCAGCAAAATCCCATCATTTCAGTTCATAAGCAGTAACAGGCTCTCTTTCTCTCAGCTCTTGCTTCCTCCACAGATTTTTCTCCAACTATAAAAAAATAAAGAAATAAAAATAAATCAAAACAAAGTTTTGGAAACCAGAAGGCACTGTGTTCCCTATAAAACGCGTGTCATTGTAATGCTTAGTGTGGCAGGAATGATGGGGATCCTGGCTTCAGGACTAGAAAGAAACAACAGAGCTAATTCCTTGGGCAGAGGAAGCAAAAATCCTGGCCTTCAACGTATCTCTCTGTTACTCTCCTCTCTTTCAACTATTTGAGTCTCTGATTGCCTAAGAAGAATAAGACTGTGATCTTATTTGTCTTTTTCACAGTGGGGAACTAATGGCCCTTTAGCTTGTTGCCTTGTTTTCACCAACTCACAGAATCTTTGTCAAATTTGTCTGAAATTCAGCAATGGATTAGAAAGCAGGAGACCAGCTTGTACCTACACATGCAGAATGAGCGATGAAACAAGCCTTATTTCAGTAGGAGATCAAGCTAAAATCCTCCCACTCAGTGAGATGTCTCTGAGATTTTACTCTAGGAATTGAGGCAGTCAGGTCTGTCACAGAGAAAAATTCCAAAATCAGAAACAAACAGAAAATGTCAACTGAGGCAGCCTTTTATTGAATATTAAGTGTATGAAATTGAATATTAAGTGTATGAAAATCAGGTGGTAAGAACAAACATGAGACCTCACAGTGCTCACATTTGTGTCATGTAGCAGGTGTGTAGGGCTGAACATGGCTGGGGACAGCAGGCTCTGTCCCCCAGGGTTGCCCACGGCAGATGTCAGGGTGCAGTATGGGCACTGGAATTGTTTGAGGCTCTGTGCAAGACCACAGCCCCTTAGGTTCATGCAAGATTTGCCCAACCTCATCCTCATTTTCTGACACTCTTAGTTTAATAATGAATTTTAGACAGAGCTTGAATGAAAGATGGTTTATAATATCCTGCAAAGTCCTGAGTGATTCCACTGAAGGTTTCATGATGTCTTTGATGAGAGATCCCCGGCTATGTAAAAATCTTTCTTGATTGGTGTAGTCAGCTGCTGTTGGGATGATTTGGGTGGATTTATTTCCTCTTTTAAATTCAAATTACCTCCATATAAGTTTTCAAGGCACTGCCTATAGATTAAAGGATAGGAGGAATGTGACACAGAATATTTCAGTAGATTTTCCTCAGAAAACATCACTTGGGATTCTGGTTCTGCTAAGTGTGTTAACTGAACAGGCCCAGAACTTTTAGCTGCAGTATATATCTGACCCAAAAAGTTACTGAACACAGTCAAGATCCTATAGAAGGCAGTGCTCGACAAGGGCATCCTGTGCCCCATGAGGAGCATTTGGGATCTTGGAAATCAGATCTTTTGCTCCCTCATGCCTCACTGATGGTCCAGCCTTCCTCCTGAAGCATCCAGAAGGCATTTTCTTATTGACACTCAGGGAGCAGAAGGGGCTCGGTAGGACTTGAGAAGACTTGTAGCTGGCTAGCATGGCTGAGTGCCCCTCAGCAGCCCTCAGTCCCCCACTCCCAGGAACTTGCCAGGGTAGCTGGGCAACTGCAGGTGTAAAAGTGAGGGCTCTGCTGCAGCTGAGGGGATTCCTGAAAACAAAAAATACTCATGGGAGATGCAAGAAAAGTGGTGGCAGAGAAGCAGTGGAGATACACAAGTACCACAGAGAGGCAAAGAAATGAAAGGAGGGAGACTGCCAGCTTGAAATCTCAGAGGGAGAAGATCAGGCAGAGCAACAGCAGAAGAGCTCTGCAAGCACCTGAAAAGGAGAAAGCAGGTTTAAAGATTGTCTCACTTCTTCAGGGACCTGCACATGCAAGTCTCAGGCTCATTTTGATTTTGCATCTTTTGGAAAGTCAGAGCTGCGAATAAATTGCTATACGATGCTCTTCTAGCCTCTTGATTTATTTTCTTTAAAGGAGAAGTTTAAAAAGAGGTATCTCTTTCAGCACTTTGATATGAAACTGAATAATTTGAGAATAAGGGAAGGCTGCATTTAAAAATATATTTTAACAGAAAGGAGTTAGTAAGTAATAAACACATCCATAGGTTTGGGCTCCCTTATATAATGGAAATATTGAGTACATTTTTGTATAGGTTCAAAGAGTGAACTTTTTTCTACCATAAAATTCTCTTTTGCCAGTTTAAACACATTTTATGAACTGACTTTAGGGCTCTATGTAAATCTGCTCAGGATCTGGAGAAAGGAGAGGGTTATTAATCTGGAAAAAGTGTCTTTGCTTAGAGCCAACTTTAGAATCTGTTTAAAACAGGAATTTTTAACAAGTGAATAGTATTCCCTCCGTTGCCCTTAGATTAGCTTCCTTTCATGGGTACTGGGCAGAGTCAGTACAATTTCACTCCTGAAAAAAAGTTTTTACATCCCTGAACAGATATTAAACATGATCATGATCAGCATAACATCAGTGAATTTGATGAGATTCAGCCCACACAGTTTGTTCCTCCAGAGCTGACAGAGCTTTTGCTAGCCCTTATATCCCAAACTAATAAAAAAGAAAGACTGAATGAACTCCCACGACTGAAGCAAATAAAGCCAAATACTAGACAATTTTAACAAAAATAATAAGGTCTCAGTCATTAGTGAACATTGCAATTCTGCTGAAATTAAATGTTCTCAGTAAGCCAAGTACAAGGCATGTTTATTTCAATATTATTGCCAAATCTTTACTGGCTACGGAGAACCCTATCTTCAAATGTTTGCATCTTTCTAGTCTACTCCAACCTCATGTAGGGATAGTGTCATTTACATTATTTTGCAAAAGTACCCACTTTTAAGGGGTGCTGCCTGTGCCAAGTTAGTTTTCCTTTATAAAAATGAAACTGTTGTTGTGAATATAAATACGTGTCATACTGGTTTGGCGATTTCGAATTTGAGCTTATGGAACTACTGATTTCTTTTCTACTGTGGCATGATTTTAAAGTTTTGACTGTTTAACTTAGTGAAATTGAAATAAAATGATACTATTTAATTTGAAACATAATTTTAATGGTTTAATTCATATAAGACAGGTAAATAAATGGCCTTTAGCTGTTTCTTTGTATCCTTGCCATTTGTGCCCACTCATTTCCCACTCCTGACAATTGTGCTGTTGCATAATGTTCCATTTTCCTTTTAGCTAAAGCTAAAGGGTATGCAAGAGGTAGAAGCATACCAGGTCACAGCTCATCTCCCTGCTTTCTTCAGGCCAGAGCCACCCTGATCACAGAAGCCATCATGCCAGTGGGAAGGTACCCAGCCTTTCTGTTAACATCAGATCTGTAAAATCCCATGAAGAGTCTGACAGACTGGCTTATGCTGTGTATTTTCAGCACTGACCTTGAATTTACACCAAATAACCCATTCACATAAGGCACGTACAGGCTGCTTGGGTCTGATTCTGTATGAGAACCAGGTCCTTTTCCCCTTCTTCATCTCCCATGCCCATGCTTTTTTATGCTTTTGTAGAGCTCTCATCCTTCATACGTCAGCTGAACCAGAGAAACTGCCATGGTTAGCATAGGTTCAGCTATCTATCTTAATTTTCTGACCCTTCCACATAGCCACCTTATACCCATATTCAAAACTTTACACTGCTTTCCTCTCCCAATGTATCAGTCTTGTGCTAAGACATTCCATTCAGGTATCCCTTTCTGTTCCAGTTCCACAATGAATCATAGAATAGAATCAGAATCATTCAGGTTGGAAAAGACCCTTGGGATCATTGAGTCCAACCATCAGCCCTACTCTACAAAGTTCTTCCCTACACCATATCCCCCAGCATCTCATCTAAACGACCCTTAAACACACCCAGGGATGGTGACTCCACCACCTCCCTGGGCAGCCTATTCCACTGTCTGACCACTCTTCCTGTGAAATTTTTTTTCCTAATGTCCAGTTTGAACCTCCCCTGTTGCAGTTTAAAGCCATTCTCCCTTGTTCTGTCACTAATCACCTGTGGGAAGAGACCAGCACCAACCTCTCTACAATGCCCTTTCAGGTAGCTGTAGAGTGATGAGGTCTCCCCTCAGCCTTCTCCTCCTCAAACTGAACAGTCCCAGCTCCCTCAATCTCTCCTCACAGGATATGTTCTCCAGGCCCTTCACCAGCTTCGTTGCCCTCCTCTGCACCCGCTCCAGCACCTCGATATCTCTCTCGTATTGAGGTGCCCAAAACTGGACACAGCACTCCAGGTGTGGCCTCACCAGTGCAGAGCACAGGGGGACTGTCACCTCCCTGCTTCTGCTGGTCACACTATTTCTAATAGAAGCCAGGATGCCGTTGGCTTTCTTGGCCACCCGGGCACACTGCTGGCTCGTGTTCAGCTGCTTGTCAGTTAGAACCCCCAGATCCTTCTCTCCCAGACAGCTCTCCAGCCACTCCTCCCCCAGCCCGTAGCCATGCTGGGGGTTGTTGTGGCCCAAGTGCAGGACCTGGCACTTGGCCTTGTTGAAGCTCATCCCATTAACTTTGGCCACTGATCCAGTCTATCCAAGTCTTTCTGTAGTGCCTCCCTGACCTCATGCAGATCAACACTCCTGCTTAACTTAGTGTCATCTGAGAATTTACTGATGATACACTCTATGCCCTTATCAAGATCATCAATAAAGATGTTGAACAGAAATGGTCCCAACACCGAGCCCTGAGGAACACCACTTGTGACTGGCCACCAGCTGGATTTAGCTCCACTGACCACCACTCTCTGGGACCGTCCAGACAGCCAGTGCTCAATCCAGCAGACTGTTCACTCATCCAGGCCATGGGCAGCTGGTTTTTCTACGAGAATTCTCTGGTAACTGTGTCGAATGTTTTTTGAAAATCCAGGTAGGTAATATCAACAGCTTTTTCCTTGTCCAATAGTCGGGTCATCTTGTCATAAAAGGAGATCAGGTTTGTCAGGCAGGACCTGCCTTTCACAAACCCGTGCTGACTGGGCCTGATCCCCTGGTTGTCCATGATATGACTTTCAATGGCACTCGAGCTGACCTGCTCCATGACCTTCCCTGGCACCGAGGTCAGACTGATAGGTCTATAGTTTCCTGGATCATCCTTTCTGCCTCTCTTGTAGATGGGTGTCACATTTGCCACCCTCCAGTCCAATGGGACCTCCCCAGTTAGCCATGATTTCAGGTAAATCATGGAAAGAGGCTTGGTGAGTGCATGTTCCAACTCCCTCAGCACCCTTGGGTGTAACCCATCTGGTCCCACAGACTTGTGTGCATCCCAGTGGTGTAGCAGGTCTCTGACCCCCTCCTCTTCAACTTGTACTGACCTCAATCTGCTTCCCCTCCCCATCTCCCAGTTCATGAGGCTGGGTGTCCAGGGAACAGCCAGTTCCTGCTGAAGTCTGAGGCAAAGTAGGCACTGAGCACCTCAGCCTTTTCCTCATCCTTAGTTACCATGTTCCCCTCTGCATCCAATAAAGGAGGGAGATTTTCCTTAATCCTCCTTTTGCTGTTAATGAATTTATAGAAACATTTTTTATTATCCTTAACAGCTGTAGCTAAGTTGAGCTCTGGATGTGCTTTGGCTCTCCTAATGTTCTCCCTGCATAACTTCACTACATCCTTACAGTCTTCATGAGGCACCTGGCCCCTCTTCCAAAAGTCATAGATTCTCCATTTGTTCTTGAGGTCCAGCCAAAGGTCCCTGTTTAGCCAGGCCAGCCTTCTTCCCCGCCTGCTTGTTTTTCGGCACACGGAACAGCCTGTCCTGTGCCTTTAAGACTTCTCTCTTGAAGTATGTCCAGCCTTCCTGGACTCTGATGTCCTTCAGGGCAGCCTCCCAAGGGATTTTGTTAATCAGTCTTTTGAACAGGTCAAAGTTAGCCCTGAGGAAGCCTAAGGTGGCAGTTTTACTAACCCTTCTCTTTGTTTCTCCAAGGATCGAAATCTCAATCATCTCATGATCACTGCACCCTAGACAGCCTCCAACCTTTACCTCCCCCACAAGCTCTCCCTGCTCACAAGAAGCAGTTCCAGGAGGCACCTTCCCTGGTCAGCTCACTCACCGCTGTGTGAGGAAGTTATCCTCCGCACATTCCAGGAACCTCCTGGATTGTTCCCTCTCTGCTGTGCTGTGATCCCAGCAGATATCCAGGAGGTTAAAGTCCCCCACAAGAACAATGGCAAGTGACTGCAAGATTTCTCCCAACTGCTTATAGAAACTTCATCCACCTCACTGCTTTGGTTGGCAGCAATGGTGGCAGCTGAGACATTTATGTGTTTACTGTGTTTTAAGATTTAAATAATACATCTTACTTTGTGCTGCACCAACTTCACAATTTAAATTCTAATTGCTGTTCCTCTACACCCCCTCCTCCTTTATCAGGTCTTTACAAAGGCTATGGTTAACATATTCATCCTTACTGTCAAATATATATGGATATGGATAGTAATAGTGCTGTTTTGTCAAAGTGTTATATTTCAGAAAAACTAATTTTAGGGTGGTGCTGCATCTATCAGGGTTAGCATTCCCCTTCATACTAAAATCCATAAACAGGTTATCATTACATTGTTGAAGATTTGCATAGTGGATGGGAATTTTATTTTTTTTTACTCCTTTGTTCACAACTGTAGGATGTCCCTTTATGAAGGCTAGGTCAGGTGCAACACCTTGGAGGGTAAAGCAGATGGTTCCTGTCTATCCAGCAGCTGGGCATACGTGGGTGGAAAAGCTTTTCAAGACAGCTGAGTGTAGCACATAGAAGAGTTACGGCATAGAGCTGGGAGCCTGCAGCTCAGGAGAAGCATACAAACATACTTCAGAGGCTGGTGGAAAGGACTAGGGATCAGGGGTGATTAGTGAAGTTTGCTGACAAACTTAGAAAGTGACTGAGTTGACCAAAACCAAGCCTGTAACTGAGGAAGACATGTTTAGGAAACCGTTTTCTTTTTATTCTGCTTGAATTGGTCATTTTGAGTTTTTTCTATTAAATTTTTTGGGTTTGATTCAAGTTCTAATAAAACATTGCTTTCTGAGTTTTGGTCTTCTTTGGGGATCTCATTAAAAAGAAAATGTCTAGACAGTTCCATTGCAAAACTTTGGCTGACTTTGGCTTCTGTCACAGTTAGGTAGTTAGGAGACACTAAATATCTCCACTGCTTATATACTTCAATCTGCTGATCATAATGAGTTACTTCAGTGCAACAAAAGACAGAATTTGGTGCAATTCAGTATTTGTACCACTTGCACAACTTAATTGTACTAACTTACAAGGCCTATGTGGATTGAGCTCTATTCAAAAATTTGCAACAAGCAGTAATTACAGCAGTACTTGATCTTGGCACACCACTCCGAGCTACACACTTTACAGGCTAGTGGGTGATAGGTAGATTTAAGAAACAAAATCAAAAAACCCCCAAAACACATAACAGAAGTTTTGTTGTACTTTACATTACATTAGTTTATGTTTTTTATATTACATTTACATTACATTTCATTAGTCTATGTTTTGTTGTACATTACAGTGAAACTTCCCCATCATTATGATATTTTCTAAACATGTAGAGCATTTTCAAAATAACATTCATTTCATTATGCACAAGGTTTCCTTTCCTCTTTGGGGCCCAACTGTAATGTGTAATTGCTGAGTCACTGAGAGAAAGGTCAGTTTCTCAGATTGAGAAGCCATCCCTATGGGTTGACTATCTTCTAATGTGCTAGTGAAAAAAGAAGTGACCAGCCCCAAAATAATTAGACCATAGTTTGGTGCTCAAGCTCTCAGCAAATGGTAAGAAAGGTGATCCACAGAGACTTTGTAAACATCTGGTAAAGAAAGAAATGCAATGATACTGAAGTGGGAAATGATAACAGCAATGATAATATCCAGGTGGTTCATCTAAAAATGATATGTTTCCAGTCTGCTTTTACATGAAGCAACCTTTAACTGAAGGAAAACTAATCCAAGCTAGGGATTCTGAGGAATAAAAGCAGCAAAAGTTCCATGACTGTAAACAAAACAAAACTAAACAAGTAAGCTCACCTGAAGAATAAAAAGCTGTAATCAGTGTTTAATATATCCTGTACTCTGAGACTGAGGACGGTTATGATAAATGGAGGAAGGAATAGATTTCTGGCTGGAAGATGCTCAGAACACAAAGGGATGGGTTAAAAAAATGATAGCTAGCTAGCTAGCTAGGTATATATGTACATACATACATACATACATACATACATACAGATACATCTGGCTAGATTTCTTAATAAGAATCTGCTGTAGTCATGTGTTCATGGTTTGTATTCTATCAATAAAATCCTACTGAGATATGTGTGCTGAGAAGCACAAGACACACTGTGTGCTGGGCTTGGAAGCATCCATATCTTTACTTTGGAATTTGAATACGTTGTGAGTTTTTCTTTGTTATACAAAAACCTATGAAGAGCTGTGCTGGTTCAGACCAAAGTGCTAGTCCAGTATTCTGTCCCAGCAGTGGCCATAAGTTGACTCCTAAGGAAAAGCACTGGGCAAACACATGATATTTACCCTCATGTTCTCCCAGCATCCAACTATTTGCAGCTCTGAAGATTTCTTGAGCTTGGTAAACTTCAGTGCAGTTTTCTTCTAAATACTCATTCAACCTCCCCTTGTACCCATGTAAAACTTCTAAAATATCTGTTGGAAAGAGTCTGAGGACGGCTGCATTCTGTGTGAAGAGCTACCTCCTCTGGTTTGTTTATATCAAGCTCCTATGAGCTTTGCTTCATGATCCCAGTTACATCAGTGATGCACTATTATCAATTTTATATATAGATACATATTTGCAACAGTGTTATGTTTCTTTAGAAAGCCTGGATTTAGTGAAATTCCCAGGAAGGAGGGGAGATTGATCCACTGTGGTGAGGAACTGAGTATGCCTCTGGAGCCAAAATGTTTGGGCCTGCTGTATGTGCCAGAAAGGAAGATGCAAGTACAGAGCCAGGAGCCTGCGGGTTGTTCAGGCAGCAGACAGACAAGTCCTCCTGAAAATCATTCTGGGGACCAGGAGTTGCTAGGCAGATTTTGCTGCAATTCAGAGAGACTGAATTGTCATTGAAAGTTTGAGGAAACGACTCACCTGCAAGGACACAGTGGGAAGGAGGTGTTATTTATGAACCTTTTAATTTAATTGTTGATATTTATACTCCAGCTGGCATAGTCACTTTGATTTTCTCTCTTCAGAAAAAGTTAAGGATCTTAGTTAATACTACAGTAAAACCTGGCTTCTCTGACTTTAAAGCTTTTTGTCTCGGAGGAAAGGAGAGTTCATTTGAGAGGAAAGCAGATTGACCTCAAAGTTGTGCTCAGTGTCTGTTTCCTCAATAACAGTTACTAGTTGTACTGTATCTTGCTTTACCAGAAATTGCCCAGTGTTCCCCACAAGTAGATCCCTGACGTTTGTTGCTTGTAGATTTTTCCTATGCCATTTCTGTGAAAATCTGATCATATTAACCAAGTTATAAGCATTTTAAAAAGGCCAGTTACACATTCTCAGTGAATACTAGGATTTTTCGAAAGGCTTTGTTTGTATGGAGTATGCTCCCTCTTGAGATTGAGATAAATTCCCTGCCCTTGCATTTGTCTGTTAATGAATTTGAGGAGCTGATTAAAGATTAGAAACATTTTTTTTCTATCTTCTTTGTGTCCTCCTTTTCTTTCATAAAATAATGTAACATTTTCAGGATTTGTAGGAGCCAACAGGCACTTTGTGTCTAGAGGCAAAACAATCCTTCTCATCTGCGATCTAGAAATTAATATAAATGTCACTGATGACATTTTAAGGTGGCACAAATATTTGAAATGAAAAGTAATGATTAGGTGGTGCCAGCCCATCAGCAATTTTTTACTGTTCAGTAAGGCAGGCTCTTTCCAAAAAAGCATGTCTCCCAAATGCAGTCCCCACAGTTAATCTAGAAGAAGGTGAAAGGTCAACAAGAACGCATGAGAATTTAAAAGCAGAAGCTTTGCAAAAGGTGTAATGGTCCTAGTGGATGAGTGTTCAATAAAAAGTTCCTGAAAAATTCTGTGTCTAAAAAGCCCTAATATGATGCTTGGTTATATAGATGAGAAAACATATGGGAAGTCAGGCCTATTTCTGTGTAATAGGACTATGAATTGAGAAATGGTTCACAACTGTTCCAAGATCTAAAGCAGCCTGGTACCAGCTAATATTTTTTTGGTTTTATTTAGATGAATAGTCTTAAAATGATACTTTTTATATCTTTTATTTTTCATACATTTCTATACATTTTACTTTGTTACCAAGCTTTATAAAAACTGAGAAAGATTTCTTCCCTTATTTGGCTACTTGCTGAAACCATGGCTACTCTTTTCTTTTTTTAATTGCATCTCCATGTTCGCTACCTTCTTGGCTGAGTGTTCTTCTATAAAATAAACTGTAATTGGTATTCAGTATCTGATATGTATTCAGCTCTAGAATTTTTGAAACAATTCCAAACTTTCTGTTTTCAAGACTGTATCTTACCTTTATGCCCCATTCACATCCACCCACTCTGGGAATAATTTCTGCAATGTATCATTGTTATATCTTTCCTTATGCCTATGATTTTCCCTAAACCTTTCACTCAAACTTCAGATATGATGCTCACTTGTGAGATGTTCTGAGTGTTGAAGCTTCCGGGAAGTATTCCAGTCAGTGAATGTGACTTTGTTTTGAGCGATTCCTACAGATAACTAATCTACTTCCTTACATATGTATGTATAGCTTTTTTTTTCTCCTTAAGTACTGTCAGCGAGGGTAGGCACTAATGGTTTTATTTCTTTGCAGAGAGAGCAACTCTGCCAAATGCAGGTTAGTGCTCAGTTCTGTGCTTATCTCTGTCCTCTTCACATTCTTTGTTCCAATCTGGAAAACACCATTTTCTCTTGCAGATTCTCCTTTATTTAGCTTCTGCATATTCCTGGGTTTTGTTTTATTTTGCTTTAAACCTAGTCCACTGTGGCACTGAGGAGGAGAAAAAAGAGAAATCAAAACTTGTAATCTGATCTGAGTATATTCTGCAGGCTGGCAAATTTCAGTTGCTTATTCTGTTATCTTTAAGCCTGTTTTCAAAAGTATTTTTTTATCTCTGTTCCATGTCTCTGAGGCCCATTACAATCTGATCTCACATTAGAGACTGTACAAACCCTCCAAACAGCATGTCAGACTTGCCGAACTGAAGTCTGCTATAAATGCTTCAAAAATTTCTCCCTTTTTGATTTCACATATGAAGCCAATTATCTTGTAAACAAGTCATTCTTTCTAGGAGTGGAGTATTTTCTGTATGTGTCATGGCTTGTTCTCTTTCACTAAGCTTCAAGCTGCTGAGTGAAACGTGTGCGTTGGATCCTGCAAATATAATTTGTTTGGCCCAACATATTAAGATAGATACAGACCTTCATTTCACCATGCCTTTCCATAGTTTCATCTCCATTTAGAAGAAAACAAATTCTTGCCTGAATGACTTCTAAGAATCTATTGTATCTGTGGCAAATTCTAGATGGATTAGCATGTTAATATCGTGTTGCATTTTGTAATTTGACACCTTTTGTCTTGTTTCATGATGCTTTTCTCCCTCCACTGAGTATGCTAGCTAATTATTGGTGGCAATTTATAAGCAGTCAGTGTCAGACCATGCAACTAATATTAGCTGAGGCTGGAGCTGGGGCCAGAGTCTGGGCTGCAGCTGCTTCATGCATGGATTTGTGTGCAGTGCACAAATTGCCTTTGGAGAGGATGGACAACTTTGTCAAAACTCACTGACATCCCAAACCACACACCTCACTGGGCTTAACAGCACAGGCACTAATGACTGCACTAGTCCACAGTCAAATAGTGTGTTAAAAACTGTCCAAGATCTGTAATTAGATCAGTGTGAAGAGTAGAGATCAAGAGCCTCATTTTATCCAGTGAACCCCATTATGTCCCTCTTTAGCCTTAAAATAGGACTTTTTTTAAAAAAAAACACAAGTGAATAGAGGATTAAGCAGTCAGGAGACATTCACTCCTCCTTAAAAATAAAACCCAAAAGGAATAAAAAAATAGTTGTGGGTTGTTTTTTTTTTCCCTAACAGATATTAACCATTATCTGCATAACCATGATCAGCACAATGGCTTTGATGAGACTCAGCCCACACAGTTTGTTCCTTCAGAGCAGACCGAATTTTCTGCCAGCCATTCGGTATTTGTTACTTCCCAACCTAATAAAAAAGACTGAATGAACTCTCATGATTGTTGCAAATAAAGCCAAATGCTGCTCTAAAGAAATAAAATTTCAGTCATTATCAGTCACTGTTATTCTGTTAAGAGGGAATATTCTCAGCAAACCCCATGCAAAATATACATAGCCACAACTTTTTTTTTTTTTTTTTTAATAATTGGTGAGGAAAGAGACAATGTTGACACCTTTTAAAGCATCCTTCAGGAACACTGTCCAGAATGCCATGTAACAAAAATTATTTTGTAGTATGTCCCGCTCGCTGATAGTGTTGGTATAGCCAATTCCTTCATCTCTGTGGGTGTTTTATCTGGTTTTTCTTTATAAATTGTAACATACATACCTAGGCATTTTAGCTGGCTCATGTTCAAGCAGGGTTCCTATTACCAGTGGAAACTCAAGAACATGCTTTTGTGATTTGAGAAAAAAAAAGGGCAAGGTAACTTTAGAAACTAGAAGCCTCTAATTCAATCCCAAAGCATGTTGTCAACTGTTTTCTACTAGCCTGTAGATTTAATGTTGGCCAGAGGGTTTGACCAGAGGGAGACTAATATCTGCTAACACCACTGCTAACATATTGCTTTACTCATGGGTTATTTCACTTTGTATTTTATTATCAGTGGAGCAGATAGTACTGCCTATTATTAAAATTGGTGGATGTTGCCCTTGAAACTCCCCTCAGTTTCTTATAACTTTATCAAGCTTTTATCTACTAATGTTTAAAATTTTCATGCTGATAAGGAGCCTGCCTCTGACTGTTCTTGTAGGGTTTATTTAGGTATTTATTTTCAATACATTCCAGCTGTTTTGAAGAATAATGCCTGAGAAATTTTATTTGACAAAAGTTGAAAAACAAAATAGTACTTGACAGTCTGTCTTTAATCACCAGTAGTTTTTATTTTCTTTTCCTCATTAACTGAAGCAAGGTCAGAAAGTTTGGTAGGGAAACACTATTATGACAGGGAGGTACATATTTTATTTGTACAAGGAGGAAGCTGATTAAAAATGACTGTTTAAATACGGTCATTGCTAACAGGTAAGTTTCCCCAAACTTCCTATCTGAGCACAATCCAGTTTGATACTGTACAACATCTGCCAACAAGTACAGCTGTAAGCGTCAGCCTATTGGCTTCGTCTGGCCAACTGGACTATGAGTCACAAGACTGTTTCTGAGCTTTCCATGTCATTATGATGGACATCAGAATAAAAATCTGCTTCATCTGAAAGCAAGAGAAGAAGAAACCCAACCTGTGGAGAAAAGAGAATTTTTCAAGGAGCTTCTTAGGAAAGAGAAAGAGGGAAGGAGGCTGGCAAGCAATATTAAAAAAAAAAAAAAAAATGTCATGCATGGGATGGGAACAAAGACAGAATAAGGACCAGCAGAACTGCATGAAGAAGGTGAAGGAGGCTGGAAAATAAATACAGCGAAGTCTTAGGATACAGTGAGGAAAATGGAAATTGATGAGCAAAGAAGCAGGAAAAAGAGCCCAGATGCCCAACTTTAAAAATAGACTTTGTATATGTGTGTTAAAGTGCCTTATGACATTTGCAAGACAAGGCTTTCCAGTTTGTAGGAAATTCTGAAATTACATGATTGAGGCTGGAGGGAATGTTCTGAAATGGCAAAGAAAACCAAAGAATTGAAAAAAAAATCACTTTTCAGACTAAACTGTGAAAAAAAAAAAAGCCACCAGGAGACAGGTTTCTCACTCATAATTTCAAAAAGTAGAATATAGTTTTGACATTTATCCATTTAAACATCCTTACCCCATAAAACAAAATACATCAAAAAGAAGTTATTTTGAATTACATGTATAACTGTATGATTCTGAAACCATGAAAATCTAGCATTTCATAGTTAAACAAAAAATAAATTTAGAGCACTCAAGCCAGTACATTCCTCAAAATTATTTGCTTTATGTACATCACCAATTTACAAGACAAAAATTTTCATACAGGAAAGCATCAACTAGTTTTAGTTTCAATTTTCAGTTTACTGGTGGTGTGCAATTTTTTATGAATGAGACTTTCTTTTCTGTAGGATACCAGACACAGAATTTGGGAGACATGGAGGATTTGGAAGAGGTGCAGATAATGAAAAAAGGCATTGCAGAAAGAAAATGCAGGAAAAAGCACTGTGGAAAGAAAATCATATAAAGCAGGTATTTCACGGGTGGTCTTTTTACTGTGTTTTCTTCATTTTCTGGATATCTGATTTGATACCTCAGGGTCTCATTTGCAGAAATAGTGATAACTTTCAAATGCTGTTGAAATCCATGGAAACTGTCTTTTGATACACTAGCTGCTATATACACTAAATCCTTTAAAAAAGTAGGTCCAAGGTATTTCAAACAGAACAGCTAGAATTAGTGGGTACTTTTTAACCTTAATCTCTCTGTTAGGATTTCCTATCTGTAGAACAGTGATACTGATAAAGTGATGCTAATGGGTGGCAAATGTGGTATCTCTAATAGCTGGAGTGCTGAACCACGCAAGTTCAGCAGTTTTCTTTCAATGCGAGTTTTCTTTTCTGGACTGCGTATGAAAGAGTAATTGCTTTCTTTCTGTGATCATAATTCTGTGGGAGAAAGTCATGTGAACAATCTCGAGCCTCTCACAGAGGAGACTTGGAAAATATTTTTAAACTACTGAACTCGAGTCACTCAATCTTTCCCGCTTACTGCAGTGTATTGAATTTTTGAGACCAAACAGTGCAGACTTCAGCTAGCTTTATAGTCTCAGCTGTTTATAGAGCATTTATTTTTTAAAAAATGTAATGCAATATAGATGCTTCTTAAATTTACTATAAAATGAATAAATTTCCAGGAATATTAAGAATAGATATGTGGATCTATTGCGTAATGGTTAATCATTCTCCATGAATGACTAACACTTATGACCTTCATTCTCCAATTAGGTGTATACATGCATAAAGACAAAATTGCAAGAGCTCTGTGAGTAAAATATTTAACTTAAACATGAAGTAAGAACCATTCAGATGTCTAACAAAGGGAAATTAGAGTCTGTTCTCTGAGAAAATGTAAACCTGAAATATGAGAAAACATTTCAACATTGTATTTCCCACCAAATAAAAGCTTCTGTGGGTTGATAATATATATATATATATATATATATATATATAAACTCAATACTGTTGCTATCATTTTTCTTCTTATTCTGTGTAATGCATTAAAACTATCAATAATGACTCTGAAATTGTAAGAAGCAAGGCTAATTTGTTTTATCAGGCTTCTCAGTTGCACAAATTATTATGAGATACAGCTTAAAACTTTTCCAATTACAGTCCATATTTTCTACAGTAAGCAATGAAGCTGGAGGCTTGATTGCTTCTGACTTAGCTCCCAGCCCTTATCTTTTTCTCCTGCTTTGTGGCTGCCTTTTAAAAATTTCTTTTGGATTTGTGTCAGCACTCCTGGTACCATGTAAAGATTAGTAATAACTCGGAGCAGCCGTGTTACCTAGAGCAACAATAATGGTCCATTCTTCAACTTTCATCAGCTAGGAGTGGACCATGTGGCAGCAGCACTTTACCCTAGAAGTGTTTACTTCTCTTAGCCTGTTGAAGCACACTGCTATTAAATAGTCTCCCCATCATCTCCAGGGCTGGCTAGTGTTGCAGCATGGTCAGAGAGCTGCATAGATTGCTAGTCCTTTCCGACATGATGCAGCCATCCTGATTCACCAAGTGGGAGGATGACATCCATCTCAGCTTGTGCATACTGCTCTCCTGGAAAAAGTGCACAGGAGCGCTCTTGTTTTATCCAATCTGCTTTTGTGTTTCTAATCACTTTTTTAAGAAATGCCATTCATTACTGTTGTTTGTTTACATATCATGTGGTTTTAACAAGAACCCCTAGATGCAGACGCATTTTGGAAAGAGGATTATCTAAGCAGCCCAAAGGCAGAGCCCACATGCAGAAAATGCACAAGGTGATAAAATGATTTGTGTACAGTCCCAAAATAAGGTCTGGGACAGAATCAAGGTTGCCCAACAGACATAACTTTTATTTACCATCACATCACTCTATCACTGGCTAGTTTCAGAGGATTTGGACTTCCCTATGGTTTCCTGTGTAAAACTACAGTGGAGCAAACCAGACAGCTTAATAAGTGTGTCTGGGGGGGGAAAAAAAAAAAAAAAGTTTGTTAGGGCTGGCTGCTACTTTGATACAATACCTATTGCAGTTGCTTCCTGGGAAGAGTGAATTTGCAGAGTGTGGCAGCTACAGATTCTGCAAGACAAAATACTGCACATTTGACTGCTATGGCTGGCAGTTTTTCTATCAAGCAAGAACTGACAGAGAATATAAGGTGCATCTCTGAGAGCCAGACTTGAGTCTTTTTGCTCCCTTTCCGGGGGGGGGGAGGTCTGTGTTTCTCCCTGAAATGCTAAGTGCAGTCTTGTTAAAATTTTCTTCCATTAGGACTACCTGTACCCATTAAAAGCAAAACACAGTGCAAGTCCCAGCTGAAAGACAGACCGTCTGTTTCACTTCATACTGTGACCCATTGCATAATCCTAACAGTTCTAGGGAGGTATGAACAGATTTATTTTTTGCAGGTACACTCTAGGTCCATTCACACATGCAGAACATAAAGCAACCTCAGAGCAAATGAGAATTAGGGCCATCACCTCTGTCCATAACAGTCTCTTCATGACTCATTTTTCATCTCTCACTTCTTTTTGGAGAGCCTTCATGTACCTCAATGACTCTGGAAAAGAAGTAGAGATGCCATGCCAAGAAAAGAGGGCTCTGTAGTCACCTCACAGTGAAAGAGAATTGGTTAAGACCAAGTCATTCTTATTTTGCCCACATATTTTGGTACGGCCGAGGAAATTTCTTTACAAAGGCAACGGGCAACTGAAGGGTTCTCTGTTGGAGAAATGGGTGAACATGATCACTAAGAGGAATCTTTTTGAATTTATGAGGAAAACTAAGAAGTGAGTGAAGCAGAGATAGGTGAGGGAGAAACAGAGCATCCAGAAGTTACCTCCTCCTCCTTTGGCAATTTACACCAGTTGACCCCAAAAGTATCTGCTTCAGACCTCTTTGCTTTGTCTCTCATTGGCTTTGCATAGGAGCTGTGAAAGCAGAAAACAGAGAAAGGAGGGTAACCCCACAACAGCAGTGGGATCAAGGTCAGTCATTCCTAAGCAGGAGGTAAGTGTTGTTCTGTGAGTTGAACTTACTCCCAACACACCAGGCTCTCATGCATCCACCCTGGCACCCGTTGTCCCTGCAACTGGGCTATGCTGTAAATGTATTTGCGATCCTCTTCTGGAGAGCTGCTTGTTTAAAATCCTTGGTGAAGCTTACTGTTTGTACACAGAGAAGTATTGCTCATTTCTGAGCAGTTCCCCATTATAGTTCATGTTCTTCAGCTTGTGGGACATGAGTTGAAGTTTCAGCCTCTGAAAACCCTGAAAAATTGAGCTGATCTCGTTTCTTATGATCTGCTGTTGTTCTGGGCTGTTAATAGAATTTCAGGGGCTGATTAGACATCAGTGGATATATTCCAGCTAGGACAATGTTTTCTAAACTGCCTACATATATGCAAAGATCATTAAAGACTTTTTTAGCCTCTTCCAATTTTTCTGTTCTGTTTCTTTATCCCATCAAACTTCTATTTCTGCCACTGTTCTTCTGCCTCTTTCCATCATTTTGACATTTCTAGCTACAGGAAGGAGTTGAGTAGGATGCTTATCTCTGAACTAATACCATCACAGAGCTGTTTGAGTCAGTTCTACTCTTTTACAAATTAATTTCATGGAAAACAATACAGGAAGAATAAATGTGCAGGTGCATGTTTTCTGATTCCATGTAAGAAAAAAGATACACATTTTCATGGTATATGATTGCTGATGAATGCCTTCAGAGGAGAACATACCTGAACACAAATATTAATGATGTGAGAAAGCATCAGTATAATTCCTTCCAGTTTCCTATGGACCCCCTCTAGATCATACTGTCTTTCTCTGTCCGCTTCTCTACATTAATACAGTTAATAATCCTGATCTCACATTTATCTTTTACAGAAGAGAGTAGAGATCTCAAGGCCATACCTGCACAGAGGTGCAGCTGATTCATTAGCAGGGCTTAGCCAGAGCACCACCCCCTGAAAGCTTTTTCTGCAGTGATACAAAAGGAATTACTCTGTCCTCTGACAGTAGGTGATTTCCTCTGAGTTCTTCTCATTGAGCTCCTGTGCCCAGCATGGAAAAATTAAATATTCATCTTAAAAAGGGGCTTGGGCCTGGCTCTGTTGTTTAGTAATGTGGATCAGGGAAACCTGAATGCCATTACCCACACCAGTAAATGCTTTATTTAGTTTAATACCAAGTAAAACAGTGTAGCTTTCAGCTTTGAAACAGCATTCATTGTGGTCTGGATATTTTAGATATGTCACACAAAAGGGAGCAGTCCCACCAGGGAAGATGACCAACGCTTCATGGTTGGCTACTCTATGTTATAATGGGTAGCAGTTGCCTAGAGGAGGACTCAGATCCCTTTAGAAAGAGGACTGAATTCAACCCAGGTCTCCTTCATCCCATTTTCTAGCTGTAGAGCTGTTTTGTGAAAGCTGAGGGCTGCTACACATCCCTTCTTATTTTGTACGGAGCCTAGCTGATCAGGCAGGATTGGCAGGGCAGCATCTGGCTTGCAGACTACAACGGCTCAGGGCCTAATTGGTGGATTTGTGGGACCTTTGGCAATGAGAATTTGAGTGCCTCTGGGCTTCAGCTGTCTTCAGGGTGAGCTGACAAGTTAAGCAGAGTGTGTGGAGCTTCAGTTATGGCTGCAGGTGCTCCTTTGCTAGTTTGGCAGACCCTTTTGTAGATTAAACAGCATCTAGACCTTGAGAGGCTTGCCCACTGGTGCCACCAGCAAGTCTTAGGACATGTAACTGCTTTTGCACATTTGGGCTGTAGTCCCAGGGGTGGGCTATGCCTTGCCAAGGTTGTAGGCAGTCATCATGTCAGGGCAGCTTGACCCTACTTGTGTCACTCTGCTCAGCTGCCCTTGGGAAAGCAATGTGGTACCTCTCTGGCCAAGGAGGCTTGAAACTAGGAAGGAAATACCAAAGATGTGACAACTATCATTTAAGTTTCAGTCTTTCAAAGTTATGGTCATTGTAATTCAGTTGTATTTAATTAAGTGCCCATATCCATGCTCCTATATCAGCCAGTATCAGCCAGCATGGGAGATGCTGTTGGTGAATAACATAACTCCCGACATAGTGGGGATTTTAATCTCCTATTGATCGCACAGATCAAGGCCTCTGGCTTGGCTGCACAATGCATAAAACACAACAACAAAAATGGCTTTCTTTTCCAGGTAATGATATGCAATCTTTTAACTATTTAAATTAATAATTGTATTATCACCTTTGTCAGATGGATCCTATGCTTCAAAGACACGTCCTCACACTTTACATTTTCCAGGGAAGCTGCTCATCAGGGACGTTGGCCCCAGCACCGGCAACCTGTGATAGAGGAGCCATGGAGCTAACTAGGATGGCAAAAAACAAAGTGAAGGCAAACCCCTGACCCAATAGACTGCTTATGGATGGGAAGAGGGATAGTTAGGCAGGAGCCTCCTGTTTGCACATCCCAATACTTCATGCACATTGTGGCACGTAGGGAGGAACAGGCAAATTGGGCAGCCCAGCTTTATTGGACTATGTCCAAATAGACTTTAGAAAAATCCCACACTTGTAAAATTTGACTCATCTCTCACTGATCTTAATAGCAGCTACACAAGAAGATCAAAAGAGCAGAATCTGGCCCCATGAAAGGCAAGAAATAACCCATTTATGGGTCTCATTGTAAGGTATTAGCAGTTTAAAATTACAGTCATTGTGTGGCACAAAGAACATTCTGAACAATCCATTCCCTTATGGATGTGATTTAAAATTAATTCATTCTTCCGCCTCACTCCATTATTGCCAGCAAACCAGTGATGTGGAATTACTTACTTCTAAGCCATATGGTCTTCTGAGGACAGATACCTCCTTAGCTTATTCTAATTAATACATTTCATGTATCAGAAGTTCACTGTGATTTTTACATTTTTGTTAACTAAACTGAACAAAAGGAAAAGTCGATTTTGCAATTAGAGGTTAGGGATGCTTTTTGTTGTTTTTCTCATTTACTATTTACTTTAAAATCAAAGGGACTTGCATCTCAGCATGTCAGTGCTTTCTAGCAAAGAATTAGAGTATGCTGGAGAAGAGATCAAATGGTATTAAAACCCTATTTTTGATTTTTGTGCTTCTGCCTAAAAATGTAATTCTTTAAAAGGATTTATTGTGACAAAGTCACTTCTGCACATGACTGTGAAAGCAAGGATCTAGACCTTGCTGACTCATTTAGCAGAGATTTTGTGATTTTCCTAACAGCTCAGGTTTCTGTTTTGTTTCTTTCCCTGCTGTTTTGTTTCCTGCTGTCAAGAATACAAAAAATGTAGCCCACTGTGCTTCATCGAACCTGTACCCAGCTGAACAAAATAGAGGCAGACATAGTAAGAGGGGCAAAATACTACCTTAGCAAGTTCATTCATAACGTTTTCAAAGACCAAATTCAGTGTCCTGAATTGAGGAACATTTTAAAAGTATTTCCTGCAAAGTAATTTTTATGTGAAAAATAATAAATCTATGTAATACTTGGGTGGAATTTGGTATTTTAATAGTGGACCAGCAGTATATCCTGTTAAAATATCAGTGGATGTGTAAACCAGATCAAATAGGCCCCATATGAATTCACACATTCCCCTTCAAATGTATTTTTGCTACCTTTCTGCTATTTTATATCTCATTAACTGAGTACTGTTTCCATCTTCCTTTTTCTTTATCTATGTAATTGCCCTCTATGGGAGTATATTGTTTCACGGAAAACCTTTCTCTGCCACTGGGCAGTAGTGACATTCCATTTTGAAGGTTATGCCAACAATTAGAGGGGGAAAATTAGAGCTCCTATTGGAACTGAAAGTGGACTACCAGTCTGGATTCCCTCCATCTCTTTTCTTGCCTTTAAAACAAAATCAGTTTGACGTCTGTATCAGCTAGTTCTCTAACAAAATGTATACTGGAAGGAAAAACTTTCCATATAAAATCTATTGACCTTCACTGCCAGTGAAAACCAGGACTCCTGAAAGGGTGCAAGAAGCATGCAGAGGTTTGAGTCCACAGAGAGAACATCTCCACAGTTCCACATCAATATTTATTTATTCACTTTTTAATTTATTTATTTTAAGACAATCACTACTTCCACACACATGCAGAAAAACCTTGTATCTGTGACCCAAGCAAAGACAGGACAGGTTGCTTACCGATTGCTTTGTCTAATCTTGGCAATTGCACTAAAGAGGATAAAGAGTGCCCACTCAGTCTGTTAAAGCAAGTCATCCTTGCAACTCATAGCATCCTTCTCAGAAGCAGTGGCTGCTGATATCACTACTCCTTACTCTTCAGCAGCCCTTCTGGTTAATCCCTGAGCCAAAAAAATTATCTCTTACTTCCGAATATGAACACCCACAGAGAGAGTTAAAGGAACAAAAATAATGCAAGCTAAATTTCCATCGTACCTGATAAAGGTGTAACCTCCCAACATAGACATGGCCCTATAACACATACTCTTCTTCTCTTGCCAGCCCTCTGAAAAGATTTTACACCCCATGCCTTTTGGCTATCATTCCTACCTCTAATAATTCATTCTTCCATGAGGCCTAAGAGAATACTGATGAACTTAGTATTAAGAAAGAAAATTGATATCAGAACCTGTAGGGAAAGAAATCATATTGCTTAATGTGTGTTTGGATTTCCCACATTATAGTAACTTGGTCATTCTGCTAAGCTGCATACATGTACATATTTATATTCGTTAACATAATCCCCTTAGCTGTTTAAAGGTTATAGTTAGTGTTCCACATTTCCTTAAGGAATAATTTACTTCTAGCCTTGAGGCAGACTCATGAAATAGCTGACAGCTTTCTGTATATGTGCAGCACACTTAGATCATAATCCCATTTTTAGGAAGCATCTGTACCAACCTCAGTATGTTCATAATGATGAAATAATTATGTTAGTATTAAAATTCATCCTTTGCCAGTAACAAGCTGCAGAAATCTTGAATGCTCCCTAGGCTAAGGTTCACAATCTGTTTAAATTGGCCTTTCATGGCACAAGTAAACAGCTTTAATTATCTGGGCAAATAATCAAAGTATTCTTAGATCTGGGGGTGAGGTTATATTAATCATATCCTACCTCTAGAGAAGGCCCAATTCTATCAAGCACTTCATGAAAAGACAGAAGTGCTTACTCCATAATAACACTTATTAGCCTTCACAGATTATGAAAATATTATGGCTGTCACAATGTCAATTCTGTGAAGCTGGAGTTTCATAATAAAAAATTACTGAGGGTCAACTTATGCCAATCAGCAAAAAGTACTGAATATATATGTGCACCACCTGCATTTATCACAAACAAGAGCTGCCATTGAATAATGTGCCTAAAATATATAAATCCATGATGCACATTACATGCCAGAGGCAGGTAGAGCCCCAGTGTAACTGGTAAAGTAGCTTTGGATTTACCCTGAGTCATCTGAAAAAGAGAGAGGGCATTGCACCACTGAGATTAATGGTTGGGACTAAAAACCCTTTCTCAGTTCTCTCCCTTCCCCAGTAAATCTGCCCCAGAACTCATTTGCACAATATTTAAGCAGAGGAAATGGCATTGGTCAACAAGTATTATACCAAACCTGAGATTTATTGAAGACTACATTTATGGTTTTCCCTTGTCACAGACTTCCAAATATCTTATGCAGGGCTGTATTTATTACATTGCAGGTCCGCTATAGCTTTCCAGTTACTTCTATTATGTGAATTCAGAGGAGAAATAAGGTACAAATAAATATACTGTCACTTTTTCAGATGAATTGCTCAAAATACTAAACTTGCCACCTGAAATTTATGGCACTGGGAACTAAATTACATAATAATATAAATTTGGCAACATGGCTTTTTTGACTTCATGTAGTGTAATATACTGCCTTGACAACATTCCTGTTGAGTTAAAACAATGACCATGTTCTTAGATTACCTGTAACAATTTTGAAAGGAAATTAAGTGAAATGTAAATTCAGCATGTTTGAATTAAATTGATGATTTATTAGAAAATATCTTTTTGATTGATAATAAATGTCTGGGTGAAAACTCTGTTCCCCACCCCATTTTTTCAACTTCTTCCATGGGAGAGGCTGGGAGACAGAGATCCTTATTTCTTTTACATGAGATTTTCAGAGGACTTGTACTCTTTGTTAGAGGCAGATTTTCAAAGTATTTTAGAGTTTATCTGAACGCCTAAGAGAAAGTTGCTCCTTCACAGGTGCTTCAATCTCATTGCTTTCAATTGTGGTGGCAGACTACACAGGGAGCTGGGAACAAGCATGGAGTTAGGAGGGTGTTTACTAGCCCTAAGGATGCACATCTTTGCTCTATTGAGCTCTATAGCCTGCCTCTTTTTCCTTGATTTTCAAATGTATTTGTCACCCGATAACAACTGCAGTGGTTAATCTGCAGCTGGATGCTTTTAGTTACCCAACCTGACCACAGACAATGAAAATATGGCAGAAATGGTGGATTGTAATATTTTAGCCTACATCCCTAGTGGAGCCAAAACAACTGATGATTACATCTACATCACTCAAGGGGAGTGATCTCCAAACTGGTCAGGAGCACAGCCCTCTCCATTTCAGGCTGCCCATGTAATTGTGGACCACCTGCATTTATCACAAATGGGTGGGCATGCCTGTGGGTTATGTGTCCCCTGTGTGTAACAGGGGCACATACAGTCTGTGATTCAAGTCAGACCAATGGGTCAGGTGTGTTGCTGGTCTGTGTTGCTGTTCTTGAGTTACTTTCAGCTTGATGGACAGTCAAACCCATGGAAGAGCATCCAGGCACCTTTGAGCATCTGTGCTTTAGCTATGGGGCAGAGTGAGAAGCAAAAAGTCCAAAAAGGGTCTGTGAGACACATTCCCTCCTGGTGTGACCCTCCTGTGCCAGGCACCTGGTGGGATGAGAGCTACCTTCGAGAAGGCTGAGGCATATAGGTAATCCACTCCAAAGAGGTGTGTGTGAATGGACCCACTACTTCTGTTTCCTCATCCACCCCAGCTTAGGTCCTGTAGTGCTAGGGCCTGAATAATAGGCCCTGAAACAAAGCTGACTTCTAGATGAACCTCACAACCAAATGATAGACATTATTAGTACCTGTGAATTAGTAAAATCTGTATTGCCATTAGCATTCATTAATTACTATCTGATCGTTAACAAAATATATATGCTCACTAGTGAAAGATGTAGCTTAGACAAAATATAAACGGTAGTGAGGATGAAACATGAGAATGTGTATCCAGCTTTCCTTGTTTACCCTTGTTCAAGGCCGAGAACCCAAGTATTTGGCCTTTTTAGAAACTCCATTTTTTGTTCCCCCTGAGCCCTGGCCAGGCTTTGGGTAGAATCCAACTGGAGGATGAAACCAGATGTTTCCACTCCAAGAAAAGTGCAAGTCATGACTTGCTGATTTTTGGTGTATAAGGCTGGACCCTCTTGCCACGACTTTGGATGCCTCACCTATGGATGAATGCATCATGTAGGACTTCACACTTGCAGAGAAAGGTACTCCAAATCCTCGCTGCAACTGGGGCTCCCCAGTGTCTGTGGATCTGGATGTTGGAATCATATGCAAGTGGTGATGTATCTTTCTTAATCACTATTCTCATCATGCAGTAATGATTAAGTGCATTACCTTGCTTGTTCTTATTTTCTATAATTAACTGTATGTAGTAATAATTAACTGTACTATTCAGTATTTTTCTTATTGCTTATTTTCTGTATTACTCGGTTATATCCTTTAATTATTAAAAGTAAAATAAGGCTACTCTTTTTGCTCTGGTGTATTGAGTTTAACTGGCATCCTCGATCAGCAAAACAGATATTATATAGATTCTTTATCATTCAGCTTCTTGCTTGTTCTAATGATTTTCCTTTGCCTAGTACCAATCCAACCTGTACTGTGCTGTTGTTTCTCAGCCTCAAACAGTGAACTGTCCTGAAGCAGAGGGAATAAGGAAATTGAGCCCATCTATAACACATTTCAATAAAGTATGAAGGTGGTATTGGTTCTGTCACCTGTGGATTGAAGTATCTGGTTTCGTTATAATTTGATAGCATTTTGTTCTTGTTCTAGTATTTCACTGTATTTTATTTAAAAGAAAAAGAATTGAAGATATTTAAAAATACATGGCCATTGTAGGAAAATGCAATTACATTAGCTTCCTGCTGCTGTACTTCTGTCTCAATGTTAAAATTTCTCGATTTTAAAGTAGGTTTTACTTTTCACTTAAGAACAGGGGGTTGTATAGACTTTCCTTAAATCACCTGCAGATCCTCCTCCCTTTGTTTTTGTGTCTATATGTTGCCATCATAGAAAATTAGTCTCAGAACTAATGATGAAATGCCCATTTATTTCAGTGGGACAATAATGTCTCTTCTGGTTTTAATGTTTGCTGTCTGACGTCTCAGAGGTGTCTAAATTTTTGTGAATGGACAAAGTGAAGCATTTCCTCTTTGAAGACTAAGCTCATGATTTGGTTTAGTACTTAAAGCCTCTTGAGAACCGCCATGAAGGGCCTCATTGAAAAACCTCTTGAAATAAATGTCAAGATTCTCCCTCACATCAATAGACTTGAGCCCAACCCTCACATCTGTTAGCAGCATCAGAAACAGTACTAGACCCATATTTACAGAATTTGGTATTTTAGAACTCACTGCAGTGTATCTCCAGTTACATGACTCAATTTATTTCCTGTGGGGCATATGAGAAATTGAACCAAGCTATTGTCATTATCTATTCCTGTAAATTATTGATATCTGAAAAGCTGATGCTTCAGGCTGTGGTTACAGTAAGCATTAAAGCTTCCTGCAGTATTATTTTTCTTACTGGCTCTTGTCCTATATTTTGGCCTTGTCCACTTCTAGAACAAGCAGTGATGGGCTGCAATTGACAGATCATTGTTGTCTGTGTATATATGATTATTTGCATTCATTTCAGGAATGTCAGAGAAAATGCAATGTTAATTATTGATTTCAAGCAGAAAAAGGCAATGCTTTCTTTTAAAAGCAAACATCTTTGCAGCTATAGTAAATTTTACTTTAAAAAGTTTAAAATGTGTGTTCATCTATCTGCACAAAGCCAGAAATGCTTTTGCTAGGATTCAGCAGCATCCCTCACACTCTTCTCTGTTGCCCAGAGAAAAGCAACAGCTATGGCATTTTCTGTTGCTAGTGTGGAGCAGAAAGCAGTTGGTTTAAACTGTCTAGGTTTGGAAGGAAGGAGCTGGATTTTGTTCTGCTACGAAAAGAACAGCCACTACAGATCAGGGAGGATCCTCCCTCTCACAGAATAAAACAACAAAGCAGAGCAAAGAATTCAGAGCCTTTCTGAAATGTGCTGTTGACCTCGTATGGCGACACCAGAGCTCTGACAGAGTGCATCAGTACTCTTCCACGGGGTGGAAGACTGTGTGTGTCTGAGAAGCCTGAAAGCACAGTAGTAAATTATTATTATGTGTAAAGCTTCAGGGACAGATTACTCAACCTTATTTTCCCGAGAAATTTTATCATCTCCTGTCAAGGAGAACATATTACAGAAATCCAGGGCTCTGTTTGTCTGCAAACCCCTTCAATAGATGTAAATACTAAAACTTTGGGAATGGTAGGGCACTGAGCAACCCATTTCACCCTGTTCACATTGAGAGTAATTAAACATACTTGGATCTCAAAAGCTTGGGATCTCAAGTGATTTATTTGAGGCCATCCTGAAGCCTGTAGGTGAATTGATCCATGACGTTTTTATGAAGCTAAAGCTGGTGTTATGTTAGGCTGTCCTTTCCCTGGTAACCCATGCTCAGTTGGCAGGGAGATCCAGCCCCCTCCCAGCAAAGCAGTTAAGCAGAGTGTCGAGTATGGACATAAAGCCCATAAACACAGGGCTTGCCTTAATAATTCCACAGGGATTCAGATTACATGTGAGCTTTGCTGGAATGGCATGTGAAGGGATCTTCTCTCTGCTCCCCAGTGATGAATGCAAAGAGAGATATTTACTCTCCTAGAAGAAAGCATGAAATCAGCTCCAGAGTGCTGATAATCTCCCTCGATGTTTCAAATGTTTTGGGGGTAGCAAGTTGTTCATTTACATTCCTGAAGACCCAGCAATGTCCTTGCAAATACGGCATTACTGACTGTCTGAGGCTCTCCATACTTTCTTGTTTGAAACACGCAGCTGACAGGACAGTTTGGATCCTTCCCTTGGCATTACCCTGCCTCCTGCTCTCCTGCATCTCTGTGTCTCTGTGCCATCTACCCTGATCCAGAAACCCAGTGAGCTCTATCTGTGGGCTGCAGGGGAAGGGGAAACATTGCTGTGGAAGTAACAGCTCCTGACATTCAACTCGAGGAGTGGGAAATCTGCCACCACACCTTCTGCTAATACAGAGCAAGCTTTGAGGCTTGAATTACACCCTCAGTCTTGGAAGTCAGGCTTGCGTGTCCCACAGGAAGCTGACCTGGACTACCCCATGGTCACAGTACAGGAGGACATCTTGCAATGCAACCATATGCTGAAGTTGATGTAGTGGCTTGTGAGGCAGACTTCTCCTTAAGGAGAGCAGCAGATATCTTGAATGATGTCTAAGAGTAGTCAGATTCTAGCTACTAATCTCGCAGAACACTCATTAAGTCATGTTTTGCTTTATTTGATGTAATGGAGCCAGCCTTTAGCTCACACTGATGATGCCAGCTGTCTAGATATGCCAGCCTCCTTATTGACCACTATTTAAAATATGCTACACTGTTCTTTTCCTCTCTTAACTTGCTCGTTCTTGCTCCTGTATATGATTATAAAAAGAATTTCCTTCATCTTCTATTCATCTTTTAACTTACAAGAGCCAAATATACTTACAAGGATCCGGGTCTTTCAGCACTAAAAAGGGGGGAAAAAAATATTATTATTTACTACTTTTTTGATATCAGAATTAAACTGTGCCTTGCCAGGCTTGCTTAGCTGGCACTAGGAAGATTAATACACCCACATTTGGCTTACTCAAGTTACAGACTGTTTACGCTAACAATTTGAAGTAAATGACACCAGTGGTCTCCAAGAAGTAAAGTGCCAACACAACAGATTTTAAAATCTGCAAGAAATAAAAAGATGGGCCTCAGTAAGAAATGAAAGCCCTGCATGCTGGATTAATAAAGAGGAAACTGTTCACGGTATATAAAATACAATGTGTGAGCAGGACTTGCTTGCTAATCCAAAGCTATACCAGAGCTAAAAAGTTTGGCTTTTTCCATTGCTAAATATCTAGGAAACCCAGACACCTTAGTGTATTAAAATGTTCCTTCAAAATGGCATTTTCTTGCATATATAAAGGTCTTTTTCTAATCAAATATCCATTTAAATCCACATACTGCAAATGCTTCTGCACATGCCTAATTCAACTTGTGTACATAAATACTTGCAAGATTATGGCCTGAAAGTATATAATTTTTAACATTTTAGTCCTGACCTTGCATGAGTGAAGAGTGGGACTTTCAACTGTGCTTAAGAAAATAAGGTATGCAGTTGTCCTCATTTCTTATACTGGGGTCTGATCCCTAAACAGCTCTTAAAAACCTGACCAGAATATTTGAAGGAAGAAAAGAGTGTCCACAACTGCAAGCCTGAAAACAGTTTTTAGAGAAAGACGAATGTACTGAAGGAACCATCAAGAGAACAATGGCTAACAGTTGCTACTGCAAGACAGAGCAGACTTGAGTAAATAACGTAATTGTACATGCCAAGTACTCCAATGCAGAACATTTATTTTTATATCCATGTGGGGATGGGAATGTGTAGTAAATGACTCACCCTCACTACCAACTGCTTACAGACCTCACTGTGTGTTTTCAACTAAATTACTATGATCATTCCAATCGTCTATAAAGGATATTTCCTTTGCATGTGATGATACAACTAAAACAGAAGGATGCAAAGGACAGTTATAGTTAAAAATTTGTAGTAAGTTTTCATCAAAGCTCCAGTGACCAGTTTATCAATAGCATCCACATCACTTACCCATGCTTCAACACTATTTTTGACTTATGGCCCAATCTTTAGCCCACTGGAGGCAGTGAAAAGATTTTTAATAAGAACACTACAGGTGGAATCAACTCCTAACCTTCCTAATCAGAGGATGAGTTGTTTCCAAAAATAAGTTCTAATGGGGGGCAAAAATAACTTTCCTCTTTTGTAACTCCCAACTTCTCCTCTCAAGACCATGAAAACAATAGGTACATGCAATAACAAGCTGTGAGCCTGTTTCCAAGATTTCTAAAAAAGTCATTGAAATACATTCTGCTTCCAAAAAGCTGCTGACAAGTTTTGAACTGATTCAACCTGTATTGGTAGCAATAACAGGCCTGAATCTGCTCAGAGTCAGGATAGAAACTTTCTCACAAAACCCTGTCACTTCCAGCTCTTTCGTGGTCTCAGTCATTTCTGAAAACTGCTTTCAGTGTTCTTGTGCTGCTGTTCACAGAGTGACAGTGCTGCCCAAACTGGGAATTAATGCCCTAGTGAAATACTGCCCAGACAGAAGTAGTCCTTAGGTATACCTGCCTGGGGAAAGGTAGTCCTTAAGACAAAATGAAAGCAAACAAAAGCTGTCTCAAATATAATGGCACAAGCAAGTGACATTTGAATGATTACTGCTAAGAGGAAATGGGATGCTGAGTGTGGTCCCTTAAAATCTGTCTCTTCTCTGAGCAAGTCTAGTAAATATCAGTAAAACATTGACATTATGTCCAAAAGCTGGCAAAGAAGCTCAACAGGGATATGTTTGACAGTTGAAGTAAAGCCTTTAGCCACAGTAAAGCACTATATGAGACAATAGTTCCCTTTAGCTGGTCATGACAAATGATTCGTAACAAGAAACAATAAAAACATAGGTCTAAATCTCTCCCTCGTGTGTTGAGACTGTCATGAATTTCATGGAGATAATATTTCCAATAAACCTTAATTCAAAAAAGAGCTGCTTTTACTAATTCTCTTCTTGCTGACCCAGATAACTCCATGCTGTACAAGATGGTGAATCTTCACATGCTGACAGTCTGTTCCTGTGACTTTATGTGCAGGAAACACTATCATCTAAACGTATGCAGTGGATGGCCAAAAGATCTGAGGTGTGATTCTCCACGTCAACACATCTGAGCCGCAAGCAGAGGCCCCAGATGCTCTCACATCCACTGTGCAGCCTAAAGAGTGCAAAAACAACAGAAAATGAGCTCTCCTCTTTTTGTTTAGTATCATATGAGGGATAACAATTAACCCTACACAAATTAAGACTGACTGTTATTGATCCTAACCAAGACTATGTCTTATGGATATCAGCAACTGTCCGCCCCCAGATCTGTGGTGGTTTGCCTCCGAGGGAAGAAATGACACCTGGAGACATGTGGGACACCTGAGAGCTTGAAGCTTCTGTTGCTCATCAGACAAAAGACCTTGCCTCCAGAAGTGCTGTGTAGAACACCCTGGCAGACAAAAAGCAGTATACTCTGATGATCCTGCATTAGAGCAGAAGATGACCATAGTCACTTACATGTGCCAATATAACTTTTGAAAGAAGATGCAAAAACATTCTGCAACTAATTCTTAGAACACTGAAGATTTGTGCACGTGATTTTGAGCTATCCCATAAAAATAAGACACTGAATCTCTTTAAACAGCAGTAGGCATGCATACCTGTTTAAACAATACTGAAGTGGAAGAAAAAATATTTAGAAAATAACCCACAGCGTCTGAATTTCAGCAGCATCTTGCTGAATACAAAGTTGGAGAACAGAATGAGGACTGAATTCAGAAAGAATGCAAATCAAGGTGGAGTTTAACATGCTTTGGGAGAAAGACTTAAAGATTTAGTAAAATGAAATCTTCAAGTGCCTTTTTGTTTGGAAAAATGGGAGCCTAACATGGTCTTCTTCCCTTGATATGAGTGCAAATCTTTTCACTGAAGTCTTTGTGTGCTAACTTCACTAAGAAAAAAAAAAAAAAAATGCTTGCTTTATTTTCCATATATTCTAGTAGGGCTGGGCTCCAATGCACATCAGCAAGACTTACTAACTTAGTTGTGGCTGTAAATTTTGCTCAGTGTCACTGAGAACATAACTTGAAGACAATGGAGGCTCTGTGGATGTAGCAGACATCTCAATTTATTCCACAGAACCTTAATTTCCTTGGTTAGAACACTCAGAAGCTGGTAGAATTTACAAGACTGGGATTTAATATCAATAATATGAGAACTTAAAATATAGGAATTGAGATAAAATGAACATGAATGTCTTCCATGCCATATTTGAGGTTTATTTTACAAACACCTGTACTCTGAACTCCAGAGGAACAATCATTCCTACTTACATAAGTAAATATGACATGAGTGAGCAGAGATGTTGGCATATTTGGATAGAAGTTCTGTGGAAGAGGTAATTAATCATCCTAATAAGGCCATACAATTTGTACCTTATCTCTTGAATTAAATGTGATTTTTTTATGTGGTTTAGATTTATTTAAATTTTGCCCTTTCTTTTTGCTTTTTCCCTTCCTTCTTCAGTTTTCTTTTCTACTTCCTTCCTAAATAATCTCACAGCTAGCAGGTCTCCCACACCTCCATGGCTCTTGATGAACTACCTTACCTTTTCCATCATCCTTTCAGTTCATTTTTAAGATAGAGACAGTGTACTCTCTCTAGAATCAAATCCTGACAATGTTGCTCTGACAGCTCTACCTACAGTGCACATTTGATACCTTTTGAGTTTCAGTCAGCCATAAGATGTACAGTGAAAAGATGTTTGAGCAGTGAGGAAGATAATGGATCAAAACAACACATGAATACTGTGTCAGCATACTATGAAAAGCAAGAGTGATATTATGCCATACTGTCAATTTTACAAGTAAAAACTCATTTCTCTCACAGACTTCCTCACTTGATTATGAGTGCCACATTTTTTGAAAGGCAGACAAATTGAAGAACATTTAGAAAGAGCAAAGCATTAGTAAATGGTCTGGAAAATAAGAATGTACAAGGAAGAAATCAGAGTTGGGCATGTCCAGTCAAGAAATAAGGAGATCAAGGGGAGATATAATTTCTACATTAAGCATGTTATAGTCATGGATGATTAATCTATAAAGGAAGATAAGAAGCCAAAGGCTTCAAACTGAGAGGGAAAATGTAACTTTGATGTTAAGGAAAACTTTCCAATGCAAAGCAAAATTGACACAAAACAAACTGTCAGGAAAAACTGCAGAATTGCTATCATCCCAGAAACTCAAGGTCAGGCAAGAGACCCTCATCTACTTAATGTCAGTTAAAAACTAAATCATACCTGCCCTTTAGGAGAACCACACAAACCCCAGTCCTTTTCCAAAAGGTTCTCATGCATAATTCTCACAAGTAACCCATCTTGAATTTTTGTCTAATGTAAACCACAAGATCTGTTTAGCATAGGATTAAGTGTTGGGATTTGTGAGGTTTAAAAAAAAAAAATCAGAATATTCTCTCCATGGATATGTAGAGACCAGTGAAATTCACATAAATAGGAAACTTCATAAACATTCAAAAAGAATGCTCAGCAGTTGATGGACATGCCCAATTGCAAATCCTGAAGTTGCTTAATGGGGTTTAACTATAGGCAGCCTACTTGATAGATCACACCTGACCATCCTCTGAGCTTTAATAAAATGCAGATGCCTGAGAGAACATTATAAATGCTGGTGGTGTTCTCCTCTACTTTCCTAGGTCTGTGGGCCTGGTGTTATATTTTGATAGTTTTATTGCTTAGGTGAAAGTGTTACTCTGGATTTCCCTAGTACAGCGGCTACCCATTTGGATAATGTTTGGTTTACTGCTGTGATTCTCTCTTCCTTCAGAAGGTAATAATCCTCCTCTCAGTTATTTTTGTCCCTTGTTCATTATGATCAGATTTCAATAGACTTACAGGAAAAGGGTAATACTGTCTTTATACATGACTTAGAGTTTTCTGATTTTGCTTAAGTGACACATGCTGTATGTTATTGTCATGCTTTTAAGGTTCAGATACAACTTCTGAAAGAGGTATAGAGAGAAATGTGCTCTTATAGATGCAAAATATACAGGTATAAATGTGATGCTAACATTTAAATATATATAAAAATGTACAAAGTATGACAACAGAGGAATGGTATAATGGCTTTTGCATAAGTTATTCACAGGATTCTAGATGTCCCTTATGTTTTCCCTGTGCATTGAAAGCTTGTTTACCAAAAAGCTAATCCAAACCAGGTGGGATGTGTTCTTGTTTAAACCAACTACAAATTCTTAGCTAGTTAGTACAAAGTCTTGCTGGTTTATCTCTGCATATGTCTTTCTGGAAACATAAACGTCTGGCCTGTGCCAAGTTAAAGGGCTTATATATATACTGAACGGTACATAACACTGTTCTGTCATCCTTTCATGCAGTTATGGAAAACAAGCGCTCTGTCTGTATTTTTGTTTTACTTAGGCTTGAAACTTTGAGTCAGACAACACACGGTACTTTAGGGCTATGCAGTTGTAACCAGCTACAGCAGGACAGAACATAAATTCTCTAAGAGCAGAAGAGAGTCACAAAACATTAATGCTCTAAAGATGTTATAGGCCTCCTTCCAAGTGAACCCTATTGCTTTTTGAATCGAAGCTAGGAGGAGCAGAGGTAAAACAGGTGATGAGGTTTGGGGTGAGTAGAAATGAATGTGGATTTGCCTAATCAGATGGATGGGTATTTCAGCTGTAGAGAGATTTTAAAGCAAGCTACTAGAGGTTATGCAGAGAATTAACCATTTCATAAATTGAATTAAGGGATAATTCTTTCATGCTGAAGGAGGCGTATTTTGATTGCAAATGAATGTTTTGAATCTTGTGGTATTGTACACCATGTGCTCAGCCTTGTCACCCCTCCAGTGATCTGCCCACCCTTTCAGTGTTAAACCACCTTGTACCTACTGCTGTGTCAGAGTTTAGTGCTGCAGGCAGGGTCAGCATACTTAGGCCATAGTGTTGTTCACTAGTAAAACATTTGAAGGAGCTGGCTGGGGTGCTTGCCAAGCTGCTCTCCATCATTTTCCATCAGTCCTGCCTGACCAGGGAGGTCCTGACAGATTGGAAATCGGTCAATGTGATGCCCATCTATAAGAAAGGTCAGAAGGATGATCTGGAAATTACAGGCCTGTCAGCTTGACTTTGGTGCCTGTGAAACTGATGGAGCAGCTAATCTTGAGTAGCATCATACAACACATGCGGGACAACCAGATGCTCAGGCCCAGTCAGCATGGGTTTATGAAAGGCAGGTCCTGCTTGACAGACCTGATCTCCTTCTACGACAGGGCGACCTGCTTGTTGGATGAGGGAAAGGCTGTGGATGATGTCTACCTTGACTTCAGCAAGGCCACTGACACTGTTTCCCACAGCATTCTCCTGGAGAAACTGGCTGCTCACGGCTTGGATGGGCACACACTTTGCTGGGTAAAAAACTGTCTGGATGGCCGGGCCCAGAGAGTTGTGGTGAACGGAGTTAAATCCAGTTGGCGGCCGGTCACAAGTGGTGTCCCCCAGGGCTGGGTTTTGGGGCCACTCCTGTTTAACATCTTTATTGATGATCTAGAGGAGGGGATGGAGGGCACCCTCAGTCAGTTTGCAGATGACCCCCAGTTGGGTGGGAGTGTTGATCTGCTCGAGGGCAGGGAGGCTCTGCAGAGAGACCTGGACAGGCTGGAGCCATGGGCTGAGCCCAACTGGAGGAGTTTCCATAAGGCCAAATGCCGGGGGCTGCCCTTGGGCCACAACAACCCCCAGCAGCGCTACAGGCTTGGGGAGGAGTGGCTGGAGAGCTGCCAGTCAGAGAGGGACCTGGGGGGGTTGATTGACAGCCGGCTGAACAGGAGCCAGCAGTATGCCCAGGGGGCCAAGAAGGCCAATGGCATCCTGGCTTGTGTCAGCAATAGCGTGGCCAGCAGGGACAGGGAAGGGATCTTACCCCTGTACTCGGCACTGGTGAGGCCGCCCCTCGATTCCTGTGTTCAGTTTCGGGCCCCTCACGACAAAAAGGACATTGAATGATTCGAACATGTCCAGACAAGGGCAACGGAGCTGGTGCAGGGTCTGGAGCACAGGTCGTACGAGGAACGGCTGAGGGAACTGGGGGTGTTTAGTCTGGAGAAGAGGAGGCTGAGGGGAGACCTCATCGCCCTCTACAGCTCCCTGAAAGGAGGGTGCAGAGAGCTGGGGATGAGTCTCATTACCTCTTGCCCTATCACTTATTACTTGGTTAATGGCCTCAGGTTGCATCAGGGAAGGTTTAGACTGGATATTAGGAAGCATTTCTTTACAGAACGGGTTGTTAGGTGTTGGAATGGGTTGCTCGGGAAGGTGGTGGAGTCCCCATCCCTGGAGGTGTTCAAGAGTCGGGTTGACATAGCACTGAGGGATCTGGTGTAGTTGGGAACTGTCAGTGCTAGGTTAATGGTTGGACTGGATGATCTTCAAGGTCTTTTCCAACCTAGATGAAATGTACATCCATAAGTAAAGTGAAAAGTTAGTGTGATGACAGTTGTGCAAACACAGGACTACTACAAACTGATCTATTTCTTCTCCAGAGAGAAAAAGGCTATATCTCTTCAAAACTCTCAGAAACTTTCTGTTGCGTTTATAGGCTCTCTGAGATCTTTTCTTTTTCAATGTACTTTTATGAACTCCAAGGTCAAATCATGCAGGCTGAAATAGGTAACAGTATCTAGAGAGAGGATGACTCAGTTTATTTGGGCAGCACAATATGTGCTGCTCATAGTCCCAAGAGCTACTCTCAGCATGTTAGGGACTTGAAGGCAATATTTATGCTTGTTTCTTATACATTTTCATATTGGAAAAAATTCACCTGGTTTATTTGGGGAGAGGGGTGGGATTTAAACAGTTGTCAGTAATGCTGGAGAGAGATTTTTGTGTTCTGCAGATGAAGTATTTCTTTTACTTATTGCTGATTACTTAATGAGAATATCTGATGTATAACTCAATACTTCAACAGTCTCATAGATTTGTTTTTTGAGTAGTGTGTGATGGAGACCATGGGATGCGTATCAGGGGTGATGTCAGGCTGCAGGAGTGGATTGTACCTTGCAGCAAGGCTCCCTCGAGTTCAGCCTCTCCAGGTAGGTGATGCAGCCCCAGTAGGTGCACAGCAGCAATGTGTCTGTCGCACACCCCCAATTCATGATCCAGATTTACCGGGCTGCTGTAACCTGCTGTGATGGGGAAGGCTGGCCTGGCTTCTAGGGAGCTTGAAACAAAGGTCTGTATTAGTGCACAAGGAGAGTGGCATGCCCTTTGTGGGAGAGGTGGCACTGCCCTGCAGCAGGGACATGGAGGGAAGCCACCCTAGGTAATAAGCACGTCAACTGAATGTGCTGTAAGCAGTGCCTACTTAAAGAGAGGTAATATGCATTAATAGTGGCTAAAGCATTTTCTCTTCTCTTGGGAGACAGATACAAGCACATGTTTTTCTTTTGTGGTTCATGGTTGCTAAATGCACAGCAGACTTCAGCTGCTTTCACTCCAGCCAACCTGGAACTTCTTTTTAACTGAACCTAACACAATTAGAAGTTTGCTGACATTTTTGTTGGGAGACAAGCATTGCAATAAATAATCTGGAGAGCTGCTCTATGATAGATTGAGTCACTGTTTTTTGAAATAGGCCAAAGATCATCTAATTTATATGCCTGATCTTCCATCTGGCTGTCTTTAAAGCCCTTTAAAACTTGGGCTGCAAGAGAAAATATGCATGATCTTGTCTCAGTTCTGAGCAAACATTTTGATTCCTGGAATTGGTTGCACCATTAAAGTATGTGATATTTTTAATGATGGGATCAGAACAGGTGGAAGGGGATGGAAAGGGGAGCATAAGCTTATTGTTACATGTCCTGCTTTAAAAACAACAAAAAAAGTACATTTGTTGATGTATGTTCAGAAGCTATCTAGCTATAAGAATAAGTGAAAAGAGAAGGCCTGTTAATTCAATAGTTTATTTGTAAAAGCTTGTCAATGAGTCATCTTTTCTGTTGCTGACAGTGATGTTTCTTGTACCTGCAGTATGGTTTTCTTTTATAAGGGGAGTTAGAGTCTCAGCCTGGCTTAAAATTCTGACATCAGTTAAGCATCCTCTATCTCATCTATTTATTTTGGCCCTGTGATTGTCTTTACCTAAAAAGGCTTGTGTGTAGAACTGGATTTTTTTTGTCAAAAAAACCCATCATAAAAATTTCTCAGGAGTCTTTCCTCAAACTTATATAGCCTGTTACACATTTCCTCTAATAACTTCTATGATGTTGATAGGTATATCATGAGGGGTTTGATGTTTGGGTGTTTTCTTAAAAACAAACAAAACCCCCCAAAACAAACAAACAAAAAAAAACCCACAAGTATCATGAACTTTGGAAGTTTTGTCTTTGAGAAAGACATAAGTAGTCTGCCATGGTTGTAAATTCACATTTCTTACCACAACAAACTGTTGACATTCCTCACATTCAGCTCCAATATGGGTTTTCTAAATTCAGATATAATCAGCTTCTTTCAAAATGGAACTCTCCCAAATAAAGAATTTGGTCCTTTTTTCCATATTAGTCAACTCTATTACGCTTTGTTTTCCTCTGGTAATATTAATTTAAAACTTCTCTTCATACACTTAGCAAAACGAATGGTTTAGTTGTAAAATTGTGAAAAACAAACTGAAAGAACCATTATCGTGAAACCAGTAGGCTGTGCTGTGTTAATAACCAGTGTCCTAAATTAACAGGAGTTAATGCAATGATATCTTATAGCTTCCTGGATCTGACATGAAAATCTGTAGTCCTTTTCAGATAAGCAATTTCCACATTTTTAGGACATTGTGAGTCCTTTCCAAGCTACAGACAAACCTACGCCCATTCTGATCTCCTCAGAAGCTGATAAGAGAACTGCAGTTTTTGTTCAAGATGAAAGTCAATAAAAAAAAACCTGACTGAGCTTTGAATGATGATGGCTATTTTATTACTTTGGCTTTCTGGCTTTCTGATCTGTGTAGTATGGTCAATTTCTTCCTACAGAAAATGTGGGGGAATGGAACTTTTATAACTTCATTCACTTTAGCTCCTCATTAAATGAACATAAAAATGTAACACAACAGCTAAGAAAGCCAGCTGCAGAACAGATACTATAAAATGTACACAAAACATAATAAGAAATAGAAATCTAATGACTAAACACACTTTTAGAGAATTAAAGGAGATTTTTAATTGAGCTAGCTCTTTTGTCCATTTTCTTGCTATGCAAGATAGGCAAAATGAATTTACTGGAATATGTCTGATGTGTTTGCTGTCAAAATCCTAGTAACTCATCTCTTAAAAAAAAAAAAAGAAAAAAAAAAAAAAAAGGTGGGGGAGATCTTTGATCTTTGCTAAATCCTGCTTTACAGGTTTTACTGTCAGATCTGTGAATCTTCACTTCTTTCTTTCCTTGATTTACTGAAGAAACGGATATTCCATGATAGTTTTTCTTATGCTGTCAACACAAACCTTTCCGTATAACTTACACAAGTACATTTTCTAGCTGTGTTTTAAATGGGGTAACATTTACCCCCAGGCTTATAAACCAAATTGACACCTCTTTCATTTGCAAAATGCACTGTAGGTACAAAATTGGATTAATTTTACTCATGTGATTAAAAATACCATTCCAAAAACTTGAATAGATAAATATATTGGCAAATATAGAAGACATAAACTAAATTAAATGTATTGCCCACTTTACCTGTGAATACAATAGTTCTGGAAATTAGCTATTTTAAAATCTAGGTTAGGATTATGTTAGAGTTTGTCCACTACAATTGTCCAAGTAACTCTTCTGAATAGATATGTTATCCAATTATGAAGCAGCCTATGGGGATTTGCATCATGGAACTCAAAACACATATGATCTGGCAAAAGGAAAGGAAATGAGGAAAAATGAGTGACTTTTTAAATACTGAAGTTTGAAATATGTACCATTAGCACTTTCCAAAACTGCAAAGTAGAATACAAGCAGGTTTTAAACAAACTGATTTATTATGCCAACAATGCATCTGACCTAGTTGTAGAACTTTCCCTTTTAATAGTTCTGCAGAGCCAGAACACCAGCAGAAGTCAGTAAAATGATTAAAGCATTCTCTCTAGATTTCAGGGGATGACTGAGGTATATTGCAGCTGTGATGGACAGGAATGATTTGTACCGGTTGTGATAAGCTTGATGTGAAACTGGCAGGCCATACTTTCATTGGCTGAAATAAACCATAAGAAAGATCTTTGACAGTACCAGTGTGGTTCTGAATGAGAGAAAAGGATGTTATTTCCCATATTTGTAACAAAGGAGAATAATTTCCATGAAAACTAGCCACAAAATGTGGTATCTTAAAAAAAACCCAAACTTTGGCACTGAATCTTTTTAAATTAAGATTTCTTTCCCTCATGCCATGCAGATATCTCATACACTGAACTAATCTTTGCTTTCCTGTTATTGGCAGAGCTGCTGCAATGTACAATACCATTTTTTAATTCCTCCTGGTAAGCTCTGAACCCTTTTTATGAAGGAGCCACAATGCACTGCAAACAAATATGTGTACACCTTAATCTTCTGAGAAAATGAAACTGGGAATGAACTGAAACAGATTATTGGTGTTTGCATTGCTTTGGACGTTTAGTGCAACCTTAAGCAGTTAATACTAGAAGACTCCTCCTGAATTTCAATGCTAGTTTGCATCTGTTACATTGTTTCAAAAATTGATTTGGTCAGTTGCATAAGCAGTCAAGACATGGACTAACAAAATAAATATCCAGTGATAAGTTCCATGGACTTCTTTTCCCCTGAAGCAAGTTAATTGAAAACAGTATATAGGTATTGACTGGGACACCTGGCCACTATATGTTTTAACAGAACCCATAAACCCAATAATGATTAAGTTTAATAGATCAATATAAAATTTACTAAAGCTCTTTTAAACTAAGAAGTTAAAATCGATAGTTAACCTACTGCAAACAGATATGGAGAAGCCCTTGATTCCCAACAGAGTTAAATATCTCCTTTTGAAGGAGCGGTGGGTAGAAAGCTCTTGTATGTCAGCATACTTGTCAGTGTCATGCTGATTCTGGAGATGTTGTTAGGAAGAAATGCATTTGGGGACTACTATGCTAATCTGATTTTACAACAAAAGCATACTCAAAGCTGTGGGCATCACCAGCATTTTTCAGGTTCAAGTGCAGATGTTTTACCATGCCTGCCGCACAGCATTACAAGGCGTATGGTGGCTCCTATGATGTGGCTGCAGGTCTTTGGGCAGCTCCCCATGCTGTCACTTCTCATCTTTAAACTGAACCCAAATCCCAGACTGAGATGTTGCCAGATTTTGAGAAGGCTTGAACCTGGACTTGAACATAGTAGTTTAAGCACATATTTTGGTTTTGCTGTTTCTTTTTTCTTCCAGTCTTTTTTTACACTTGAAGACCCAAATACTTGGAAATGTTCACAGTATACATAAAGCACTTAGAGCTGTGCTTTTTCATATATTGCCACCTGCTGTACCTGTCCTGCTGTGGAAGGTGCTGTGTGCCCATACCAGGTTTTAAACTAGAGTGGATGCTTGTAACACTGCATGTCTCAGCCAGGCTTCACTGTGGTCTGCACTCACCCACTGAGGGAAGTCTGTTTTGCTACTATTACACCAGTATCAGTGCCTGACCTCCTTAGTTTAAAGTTTGATTCGGTTGGTATACAAGTCTTGAAGGAGTTTCTTCCATGGGTTGCAGAATGAGTATGTCCATACTGACATTTTAAGTTTTTGTTGGTTACACCCATAAATCATAACTTGTGAACTTTCCATAATCTCAAATGTTGTCTTGCTTTGTTTTTTTTTATAGCATTTTTAAAATCTTCTGTTAAAGGTCTTTTTGTTAAGAAACTGCCAGGTAACCATTTCTTTAATGTTAAAAGGTATGCATGGCTTAAAGCAATTAAGAATATTGGAGTCCCTAGTCCTAGAATCTACTCAGTGTTGGTGGACCATGCAATCTTTATGGACACCTGTATGGTTCCCTGTGGGTACAGATCTGGATGCAAGATAAAGGGATTAAATTGAGAGGCTTGAGCTGGATCTATACAGGACTGAAGGAGAATAGGGAGGTAAGAGATGCAGTGCCTGAAATGGGCATGGTGAGGATACTGTTCATACCTGAGGAACTGCAGTCAGATGATGTAACTTATTCATACAATTGGCAGCTTAAAGCCAAAAGGGCAATTTTGATTGGTACAGCCAAAGTGTATCCAGGGCTCCTGGCTGGTGTAATCAACCATCTGCCATGCTGAATAGCTTCATAATTCATGTAAATACTGGGCTGTAGGAATAGAGGGGATTTATTATAGGGACTTCAGCTGGAGATAGCAATATTTTTTGCTGGTTTTAAGGTTAGATGAGTGAAGCTAAGGATTCATGTTGTCCTATGCCCTGCTGGAAAAGATAAGTTTGCATAATCAGGTTAGTCATCTTTGTAGGGCTTCACTCCCAGTATGTCCGTGGAGCTGTACACTTTGGTAACACAAACACTGTTCTGTTATGTTTTGTTGAAAGACAGCACAAATTTAACAACACTGAAGAAAGAGTGGGTTGTGACAAAGTGATAAGACTCTCCTTTCTCCCTTGGTGTTGTGTATCTTACAATAACTAGAATAGAAATTCTTATTCCCACCCAGATGCATATTAAATCTTTATAATAAATCTTTTTTTTTTTTTCTGGCTAGTTACAATTTAGCTCTAAAACAAAGCCCTGACACTAATCACTTTTACAAATCCTTTTTCTAGGGCTTGAGTCAACTCTCTTTGAAGTCAGTGGCAGTCTTTGAATTTACTGAGAGTTAGTTGAGGCCCCTACATTATAAGCAGGACTTGGTTGATTGGATTTTAAAAACCAAAAAGCCCACTTATATTAACTGCACTTAGTGCACAGCACTAAAACTTTCAAATAACAGCCTTCTAATAAAAATTTTAATTTCTAAAACATGTGAGCCTAATTATTATTCATATGCACTTGCATGCTGTGCTACCTCTTGCAAGGCTTTCTGCCTCATATATCATGTTGTAATTAGTAAAGTGGGAAAACACATTCATCTCTTTTCTTCAAAGAAAAAAAAAATCTCACTTTAATCTTAAGTACATCATAACTGGCAAGAGGAAAAAAGGGTGGGGGAGGTATCTATAGTGTAACTCAAGAGTTTTACATGGGCAACATTTTTGGTAGGGTATCATTACTGTGTAGCTTTATGCTGTATTTGTTGGGAAAAAAAATAAGGGAGATGAACAAGAAAAGGAGCACAAGGACCAGCACGGGGGTGGAGCATCAGAACAGGGAAAACCACTCTGTATGCGGAAAACCTGCTCTCCCCCCTTTTTTGTTCCTCAGGAACAAAAACCTGAAAGCTGTCATGAATACTTAATGCTACTGATCTTACTCATAGTGCTGCCTCCCTAACAGAGCTAGCAGGCTGTGGTAACATGGCTTATGGAAACATACAGAACTGATTTTTTTTTTACTAAAATTTAGATGAGGCTGCATTGTGGTCCATGGGGCATTGTGATGATAAACAGATGTCCGTTGGTCTAATGATTGGGAATCCCTGGTTGAAGAGTTGCTTCCTGGTGAAAACTTCCAGTAAAACAAAAATTAAATACGCATTTTTACAGCAGTGAAACAGGAGGATGATCAAATCTGTCCCTGTAATAGTCTTGAATATGGTCAGGAATTGAAATGTATAAATCACTTTGGGGTGCCATTTGCTGTTGTTAATTTTGCCGATCTAAATACAATACTGTAAAATGATCAATTATCTGTCTAAGGAATATTCAATCGGGCTGAATATTTAACTATAAAAGCATCAGGGGTTATATATTTTTAAATAGTGTAAAATGAATGTAAGCTTAAATATTGCCAAAATGGGAGTAAAGAGTGATATGGTATGCTTCCCTGGTGCTGATTTACTGAAGGATTCCAGAATATTTAAGCAAATACTATCTGAGATTCCAATCCACAAAATCTTCAAACTCTATAATGTGTTACTTAAAAAAAAAATACCAGTATTAGTTTGGGTTTAGGTCTAACTTTGAAACCACAGGAAACTGACTAGAATCCTAGATTACCTACCAAAGAGGAACATTTTCAAGTTTCAAGTGTCTTGCTCAAATTTAAACACAATGTTGTTTCATCTTGGAAACAAGATCCAAGTTTGGTTAGTCATCGCCTTCCATTGTGTCAAATCCTGGAACTCAAATATTACAGGATAGTGCAGAGTTTGCACCTGGCTGGGCTTAGGCGGGTTTATTCTGGGTTTTTACAAATAAGAAAACTGTATCAGAGACAGTTGAATGTGTCCTTAGCACAATAAACAAATTCCCTTTTTCAAATTATAGTGAATTGAAAAAGCCCCCACATTAGACTTCACTTGTCTACAATTTAGCTCTCCAAATCAGCAATTATATCAGACTTTCACCCCTTACAGATCTGGCGCAGTATTCTCAAGCTCTTAATTTTTCATCACTTTTTTAAAAAAAAATAAAATCTGTTTGCAGTCAGGTTCTCCCTGGAAATACGCCAGCTTCCACTTAAAGAGTCTATGGAGCAGAAAGAATTGGGCAGAAACTCACCTAGAGGGGAAAGCCTCAGCACATGAGTCCCAAGGAAATTGGCTTGCTCCCCCGCTCTGTGTGTTTAGTGTTTCTATATTATAATCAGGACATTGCAGTTTTAGGGTTGACTTTTCCACATTGAGATTAGGATGCCTTCTTATAAATTCTCTGTTTAGACATCTATGACTTTGGGCAAGCTACTCAACTGTTCTGCAGCCTGTGAAATCTGTATAACCCTTCTGTTGCTTAGCTATGGTTTATGAAGCATCAGAAAACCTTGGACAATACTCCAGTATGAAAGTAGTGTGTGACATAAATATTTTGCTGTACCAGAGGGCACACTTCTGTGAAGGAGCTAGCATATGGTAGGTATTAGCTGTGCACTGAGGCTGACGGGAAACCCGGCTGCCTGACCTTTGAATATGAGTATTATATTTTGTCTAGTTTCCTTTTGCTGTACTGAGCTGAGTAACTTGTGTTTGATGAAAGATATGTTGCTTTGTTGAGCAGCAGGCTGGAGTTTGCTTTACATGGGCTCTGAAACTGTTGTAGGTGAGTCTGCCCCACAGCAGCAGAATACTTACTGAGGTGTGCTTCTAGGGCAGCAGCATGTAGTATGGAGCTGGCCTGCATGCTCTCAGGAGGGTGGTGGGCACTGGGGTGCCTCCAAGCATCCCTCTGAGCAATAATGTTCTTGACAGTGATAACAACTGAGAGTGAAGTCACTTCCCCCTGAAATTTGTTCCAATAGTTGGTCAGTTTTCAGGGAACATCTTAGTTCAAACACAAATTCATTCACTATCAGCTTCCAGATATTGACCTTTTCTTATCTGATTAAGAACCACCTCCTTAACTCTTTACTTTCCTTGCAAAGGAGATAAGATTGTGTTTGTGAAGCCATGTTTTATGTTTCTTTCTGATAGTGTTAACTGATTGAGTTCTTTCACTGAAGGGCATTTTCTCTGGTCCTTCCGTATTTTTTTGTTCTTCTCTGTCCTAAATTTTTCATTATGCTTTTTAGCAAATGGACACTAGAACTGGAGAGAGAATTTTAAAACAGGGAATGATAGCTTTCTGGTTACAATTCAATATACAGACAGGAATGTAGGTGCTAGCAAAGAAGCATAGGAAGGTGTAAGTTAACATATGCAGCACTGTTTTTTCCTGTGTCACCACTCTTTGCTGTCTGTGATAGGTAACTTGATTTGACCGTATATCCATTGACTGAATGCTAAATTACACTGCTATGCATATAGCCTTTAGTTCTTGGCTCAGTGAATCTTGGTTACCAGGCTTACCCTTTTAACAAGATGACTCTCATTGCATATGAATATCTTCATTCAGTAAAATAGAATGAATCTGTAAGTTTTAGCTCATTAGGCAAAATGTTGCATAAATGAAGAGAAAAAACCTATTTGCTGCTATAAATATGTTTCAGAGAGTAAACGTTAAATTGGATCTAACATTTAATAACAGTAACATCAAGATTTTTTAGGCTGTGCAGTATAAATATATTGAGACACAAAATGAGGATCTTGGATTTCAGTCCATTGCAGGGTGCAGAAATGTGAAGCAATGTCAACAATGTACAAGGATAAAGATATGCATACTGTACGCCCGTGCTTCAAAAAGCAAGGTACTTCCCAGCAATTTAGGGGAAGTAACTTTTCCTGGATATTTAAAAAGTGTTGAAACAATTTGCAGGGAATAATATCCTAAATGAATCCCAAGCTCAATTCTTTACTCAGTTGGCATGAATCTGTCTTTTCAGAATGTTTCATGGGTTTACGACCACTCTATAAATCGACCCATATTGTCTGGGCTAAAATAGTGATGGTTGCATATTCCTCAGTCTTGGGGCTTATCTAAGTCTGTTTCAGATGATGTCAGAATTCAGTGGTGTTGGCATGCAAACCTGGAAACCCTTGCAAATGGTGTTTTGAGATCAGATGAGCCAATGAGTGTGGATAGCCTTGACCTATCTGTGATTGCAGGAAATATTCTCACAGAATACTCTAAGATAGAACTAAATTTTTGATAACTTTCCTGGAGTACTATCTCACTGAGTGGAGTCTTTTCCTAGCAGTGAATACAGATGTTGCTTTTGTATGAGGGGAAACATTCAAGTTACATCAGACATCAATTCCCTGCACAACACTGAGCTCAAGGGGTCTTCAAACTGGGACTGTTATGAGTACAGCCCTTCAGCTTCACAACTTTGTAATATTGATATTTCAAACACAGAATTTCTTGATTACAGAAGTTATCAAGGAAGTTATGTGAAAGCAACAAAACAATTCAACACTCATATTATTGATTTGATTGATTTATTCCACATGTTCAAAAAAATCCAGCAAATGTTTGACAGAGAAATAAAATATTAACACAAATCATAATGGCATGCTAATTTCCCCAGGGGACGTAGACACTATAGATTTGTCATCATGCAAACCTTTTCCTAGAGTAGATGAGAAACTACAAAAGTGCTATTATTGTCAGAAAGTATGACATATTGCTTACTAATTGTATTTTTGGATGGGAGGAGGGGAGGATTTTTTGGAAGATGGTACCAAAGAAATGTAACTGAACACTTCTTAATGAAGCTCAGTGATCATCACCTAGATCTTGACTGAGCTGTCCCATCCTCTCTTCTATAAATGGAGTTTTCACCTTATCCTTACACCTCTACTAATTATTTTATCTTTTAAAATATAAAATTATTTTCCCCATCCTTTTTGTGCCTTGACAAGGCTTTAGAGTCAGATAGGATGTTACCACTACTTCCAGCTCCAAAGCCTGAAGTCAGCCTGAATCCTGAAGTGCCTATATTTCTCTACATTTGCTGCTGGACATAGTCAGCCCTGCTGACCCCAAGCAGCTTGGCAGTTAATTTTATACTGAGATCCTCAAACAGGGCAGTGCTGTGCTGGTGTCACCTGTGAGGTCTGAGTGGGAGCACAGTTGCTGGTGTGAACCTTGCAAAAAGCCCAGTGAGGACAAAGCAGGGCCTCCAAGGTCAAGTGTCCATCCACAAAGTAGGAGAGCAAGCTCCTGTGTTGTCCTTTTAAATCTCCATCTGGGATCTGAATCTAAGACAACCATCTGTTTACACCCTGATCATCTGGCTGGATTCCCCCAACAAGATCCCAGGGACTTGGTTGCTTCTACTGAAGCTCTCCCATTTTGAGCAAAATACTTACTGGGTCAGATGCTGGGAGCCTGAATCTATCCCACTGGCTAAAACAGAATTAGCCTGCTTTTTGCCACTTAAACTCACTGACATGCTATTTGAAGAGGGAAGTCTTCCACACTGGGGACAGAGTGCAGACTTAGTGCTCTCCCTGTTTCCTCATGGTTCTCTGATTTTCAGTGCTTGAGGTGAACACCCTGCTCTAAAATGAAGTCTCCCACAGCCATGTGCTCTCACAGGTGGCACTTGTGAGTGCATAAGAACAGGCTGGGGTCAGCTCTGCCACAAAACTGTGCAGAGAAAGCTCAGAAAAGATTATTCAGTATCACAACCTTATCTCTTTTACCATTAAAATCCTAAGGATGATTGACTATATAGTAGGAGCTATGGCTTGGACCAGAAACACCAAGCTGTAGCTGTAACTTCAGATGAGATTCCCATTGGACTGTCTAAGAAAATGGTCCCAAAGGCAGCAGAGTCTAGTAAATCTGTCCCTTTCAATCTAAAGAGCCACATTACACACAGAGGGCAAACTAAGTTGCTATTTTGCAGATGACTGACAGATCATTACATTTTTTGGAACCTAGAGTTTTAGCAGCCTGTCTTTTGTTAGTCAATAATAGTGATGCCCCCCTAGATGGTTGCTGGAGTTTAAATTTATTCTAGTGAGAGATATAAATCAGTTGTGAGACTTTTTTTTCTTGTCTCAATGAGTTTCTGTCAGTGAAAAGGATGATAAATGATTATTTCTGTTGACAATAGAAGATAACTAAAGTGCTAATCAGATCCCACATCCTGGGATCAATACAGCATTTCTCACTAGCCTATCTTTTACACCTCCGTGCATAGTCAGCTTCCTGCTATTCCAGATACCAGTTGAACATACAATAACCAGTATCCCAGTGAATTAGTGAAATGGTTTCTGGCACATTGCTTCCTTTCTCAGTGAATGCTTCTGAAATGAACACTCTCTAATACAAACCTTTATAGAATAGGACATCACAGTTTTACAGGCTTAATATAGCTAGAGATATATGATACCCTTGGTGATTTTGGAATAAACAGGAAAGAAGTGGTCTCACTGCAGCTGAAGGACTGCCAGCAGGTGTGTTCTTCAGGGGCCTTGTTAGGGTCCTGCTTCCCATCCCTCTGCCTGCTTTAGCTTGTCTAACTCTTCTTGCTCACTTTTATCTTAATGTCTTCCCTGCCATTGCTAAGTCATGAGTTTTAAAGTCCCCAGATCTCTTTTTCAGCAAAAGGGTTCTTCCATCCCTCCCATGGGCCTTCTGGGTTGTGTCTGCCCACACTAACACTGTGGCCCTCAGCCAGCTCTGCTCTCTGCCTTCCCCTTCCCCACTGCTTCTCTGATGTGGTGCTCATCCTTTTCATTGTAGAAATGTAGAAAAGCATGCCAAAGGGTGTGTGTCCATGGACGTCCTTCCTAATGTCCCAGTTTAGGGAGGTAATATGCAAGTTGTCCATCCCTGTCCATGGGAGCTGGTACCCTGAGCTTCTAGTGGGCTTCCCCTTTCTGGCTCTACTGCAGCTTGCAGTGTCATTGCACTTGCTCATTCTTTTGTTCATTGCTTGTTAGATTCCTGAGCGTACCAGAATGACGCTTTGTGTAAACAAAGATTAGAAGTTGGGGAACAGTCATAAAAATACTGACCTGAAAGCATGCTGAGTACAGGAAATGGCAAAAGTTTTTGCTGGAGAGAAATGCTTTTCTCATGTCATTGAAACTGCTGTTTTGTTGTTCCTTAAAGGCTGTTTTGATAGTTTCATGCTAAAAGCAGATGGCTGCTGTCTACTTTAAACTCTTTAAAGTTGTCCACTGGTTGCAGCTTTCAAAAGTTTAAGTGACCAACTAAGGGAGTCCCTCTGTACATGTGAGTGTGCACGCTCTGCCTTCTCTGGAGTATGGAATACAAATCAATTGCTACCTGCTGGAGGGAAACTGACTGCAGAACAAGCAGGAAGAAAATGCTGAGTAGCTTATTTTACATATAGATGCTTTTCTTATTCTAGCAAAATTTCTTTGGTACAGAGGAAATAAACCTAATCTGTGATAATATAGGTCTGCCACGTGACAGACCGCTGCTCACCAGACCGAAACATGCTTATTTTCCTTTCTTTTTAATAGAAAAAAAAGATCTAGCTTGCCAGTTGAATGCTTTTTGAATTATTATGTTTTTTGCATGTAAAGCAATAACACAGCAGCCAGGCTATAAGATAACATGTTCAGTGTGCCATAATCAGATGGGACCAAATGTATTCTTGGTACAACTCTATTAACTTTGATGGGCTTACAGGAGAGAAAAGCACAGACCATTGACATTAAGGGGGAAATTTTTCCTGGATAGAGAGCTGCAATATCTCTATAGGTAATACTGATGTGATTGTTCCGTGTCTTGGAGGCACAGTCATTACAATTAATGGAGTGAGTCAACATGATATACAGCATTTTGTCGTATGTCTTTTTTCATTTAGTAGGCTCATACTACATTTTTACGTGTACTATTTCTGTTCAAGAGTAATAGCTGTGTTTTTCATGCTCTCACCGCTCAGTATGCAGTCTCTAAACTGAATAGTAGGAGTGTTTCTAAGGAAATAACATTACTCAGGACAGTAACTGCTAAGCAAATGGTACAGGTGGATGCAATTTGCTGCTGACCAAGTCTCATTTGAACTGTTTGGCACACCTCTAAATTAACTGAACAGATGGATTTTTAATTAGTTCTGTCATTTCATTTTCTGCATTCTTAATATATGTCAGGCTGTATGTCAGGGAGTATTAGCATCAATTTCAAGTGATACAAAAACATTCATAGCAAGAATAAGCTGATAATAACAATAACAAAGCATAATTAGAGTACAAATTGGGAGGTCTGTAGCTTTATAAACATGGTAAACCTAGATTTATGAGACTTCAGAGATTTGTTTAAAATGAAAAAATGCATGAAACTTGCTGCAAACCAATTAGTTCTGTGCAGATATAGGCAGGATTTTTCAGCTTCCAGATAGTGGGATGGGCCTTGCTCATGTGAATTGGCTGAGAAGAGCTGCTGAATTTATGCAATTGATTTATCTGGTTCCACCTGCCCCAAAGAGCAGAAGCACTTGCCTGGGCACTAAAGTGCCTTTTAGCTTCAGAGACAGTAGTAAAAAATGTAGTTATTCTTTCCTTCTGACCAAAGTGATAGTTGTCCAAGTGCAAAATCCTTTCTTTGCGATTTGCAGCCAGGTTAGTGGGACTCTTTTCAAGGGCAAGGCAGCGGCAGAATCTGGTCCAAGTATAGTAATAAGGCAGCAATAGTTGCACTCCCATATAAAAATAAAATGATAGTGATTTCTGAGCACAGATAAAGCAACACAATATTATATACTTGTTTTATTAAGACAATCTTTCAGAATACTAATGATGTTGTTTATATGATGGTAGTTAACGAGATGAAGTGCAATCTACATAAAAACAAATTCCACACAACTGTGTAGAATTAGGATGCTGCACTGTTCATATAGTTTAAGCTACAAAGATTGATTTTTATGCATTTGTAATTTTCCATGGCAAGCTCTGGATAAAATACTCATTTCCTCCAGATTTATCACTGCAGGGAATACCTTAGAATTATGGCAGGCACTACATCACAAGTAGTATCAACATCTAAGTTAAAGCAAATAGCTTTAATCATGGATTTCCAAAACATGTTCCTCTTTGGATCTGCAGAAAATGGTTAACATGTAAACAGGCCTAATCAGAGCAATTACATTTACAGCAGCAGGATCCTAGAGAAATTAAATAGGAGACACGTCATCAAGGGGATATAACAATATTTGGTAGGATCTCCATCCCTTGACACTCTTTCAGCAATACTACACAATGCACATAGTGGGAACTCTTTTATTTAATATACCACATTAAGACTGGCATGACTTATGTTTAATTAGGAACATCTTCCTTGGATGGCTTACAATTAACTGGTTAAAGCGTACACGGTTCATTTTTTCCCAAGAACGGGGAAGGTATTTAAGCCTGAATGACTTTATGCATGTGCCAGTTATTACCTGATTTTCTTACTCACTCTTGGCCCACTTGCTGTCCTTTGAGGCAAATCTTCTCAGCATCTCATGGAAAGCAATTGCCAGCAACAGAGCTTTGGTTCACAGAGTAGACAATATGCTGGCTACTAAGGAAATGCTTGTTAAAATCTCTTTCCCAATTCAGACTGGGGCAAATGCCTAGGTCTTTCCTGTGGCCTGATCGTAAGGTTACTGCCTCTTCTGTGGTGGGGTTTTTTACTTAACCTCTTTTGCTCTGGCCATTGACAGCATCCTAAATATGCTGCAGCCAGCTCTGTTTTTGTGAGATGTTTCATTTCAAACAATGACACTTTGCAGATTATGAAAAACTTATTCTTGGAAATTTTCCAGTCAGATCTGAGGCTGAATAACCTTAGCTGCTACTTTATATTGTCTGAGGATGTTGTCTGACAGTCTTCAAACAAGGAGGGGTATGCTGACGCAGCCCTGAAGGTTTCACACACATTCAGGCTCTGATGGATGAGAGCCCTGTGAACAGGTTACCTTCACTTAGTTGAAGAGTCCTAGGGAAGTCTTTTCAGGATCTGGACTGTTTCATAGCTGATGCTTTAACCTGTAATGGCAGCGCAGGATCTGCTCTTCATCAGATTTGCTGCCCAGCAGGTTTGACAGATGGATCTGTGCCCACACGTAAGTGGGCTCGGGCATCTTTGCTTTGTCTCCTCTGCAAGGAGCACACTGTGCCTCTGCAGTGCTTTTCAGTCTGCAAGGCATCCAGAGTCATCCTGAGAGGACTCGAGACAGCCTGGCCTCCTCCTGGGCAGATAAATGAATGTTGTTATTTTAATGAGGTTTGGAATTTGTATGCTTTGAGGGAAGAGGCAATGTTAGGGAGACTGTCTTTGGCAGTAAGCATGACTAATACTGAAAAGCGATAGTTACAGTCCTCATGTTAGAGCACGGGGCAGGTTCTCTGCTGCCCTGCTATCACCTCTGCCCAGCCTATTCTAAACTGCCTGTTTGTCTTTGATAATACAGAGATGACAATGATCTCACTGACAACATGCATTGTGATCTGATATTGTTATATAAAGTCAGCTAATAGTTATTTTTACAGGAATAAAAGGTTTGTGCAATGAGGACTACAGGGAATCAAAGAAAACTAGCATGGACCAGGTTCAAACCAACCAGAATTGCCCTGTGTCACAGCCCATGGTTGAGCTGTGGAATGTCTGGCCATAGGGTGCAATGGACCCTAAAGTCCTCAAAGTTTAAAAAGGAATTGTGCATGTTATTGGACAAAACGCTAATTAAGATTATTAAATATTTAAGGCACCATCTCTGCTTCAGGAAGCCCTTAAAGCAGGTAGCATCTGAAGCTAGGAGAGAATGCTGGGCCTGTGTTGCTATGTGCCCCCCTTAATTCTTCCTTGGATATAAGCTATTAGCGTCTGACTGGAGGCAAGTGCATGGCTACACAGACCTTTTATCTAACTCAGAATGAGTTTTCTTATGTTTTTATGTATTCTTATGATCACTGCTTTCCAAAACAGAATTTCAGGGCAGAAAATCCTGTTATGTTGTCAAAAGAAGGAACAATTTGGAGAAAGAGCAAACAAAAATCTCTAACTACTTGCAGTCTCTGTGTCTTCTCACAGTCTATTAAACTGGGAGAGCAAAAGGGCAACCAGACATTGTGAAATAGAAGGTAAAGGTGAAGTAAGAAAGAGACAACAGGACAACAGGCCCTGGACTTGCATGTCTACTTCTTCAAGTTCCCAATATAATCAAAGGTGTTTAATCAGCCTGCTAGCCAGGACCCCTGATGTAAACAGCAGTCTACTTAAACTGTAACTAGCAGGTTGCTGAAGTAGCAACCAGCCAGACTCATCATCTCAGTAAAGAAAATACACATTGCTGGGAAACCTGTTCCACATTATTCATGTAACACAAAAGCAGATTCTGAATAATTGTGTTGTGCTAGGCTTAACATCATGTTTGTGATTGTCTGAGGCCACAGTGTAAGGAAAGAAGATATTCAAAAGTTTTTGTAGCAGTGGGGAGGAAGATCCTTATGGGACAATAAATACTGGATGAAGGAAATGTAGGTTCATCAATACCATTCTGAATAAAAAAGCTTGCTTCATTCTGTGGCTGTATTGTTGTTTGTAACAACTGCCAGATACTCTTCAAATGTTCATGAGTTCTCAATGAGTCATGATTCCTTGGTGTAGGTGATTTTTCATCAAAAACTTCTTACCATAAGTGTGGTGTTTGTTATTCATTAATTCAGTATTTGCTATTTACTATTTTGTTGTCTTTGTTTAAAAAGTTTCATATATTTTATTTCATATATTTAATTAGGAAGCACAAATATTGTGTGGTAACTTAGGACTAGTTATGAACATTGAAGAGCAAGCAGACAAAATGGAACAGTTTGCTGACATCAAAAATAGTATGTCCAAACTAGTTGGCAAATACCTTCCATTAAGGAATACATTAACAGAAATTAGTACTTGCTCATGAACAGTTTGAAGCAAAAAAAGAAATTGATTCCCAGTCAATATACATTCATGCAGTTTTAAGTACTCTTATGGAATGATTCTTTTGTTAGATGCCCTGGAAGATGGTGTTCATGAAGACAAATGCATGTAACAGGGAATAAACAAGAGGATCTAGACGTGTGCATGCCTGCAGGGCTACGATCTTATTGGCATCATGGAGAGGTGGTGGGATGGGTCCTATGACTGGAGAGTTGGAGTGGAAGGATACAGGCTCTTTAGTAAGGCCAGACAGGGGATATGAGGATGGGGTGTCACTGTCTATGTTAGTGATCAGCTGGAGTGCATGGAGCTCTGCCTGGGTATGGATGAGGAGCTGACTGAGAGCTTATGGGTCAGGATTAAAGGGAAGGCAGGGATGGATGACATTATAGTGGGAGTCTGCTACAGGCCACCTGACCAGGAAGTCCAAGAGGATGAGGCCCTCTGTAAACAGGTAGGACAAGCCTCATGTTCACAAACTCTGATCCTCATGGGGCACTTGAAACACCCCAATATCTGTTGGAGAAACAACACTGCAGTGTATAAGCAATCCAAGAGGTTCCTGGAATGCATTGATGATAGTTTCCTTCTCGATGTGATAGAAGAGCCAATGAGGAGAGGTGCTACACTGGATCTTGTTCTCACCAACAAGGAGGGGCTGATGGGGAATGTGAAGCTCGAGGGCAGCCTTGGCTGCAGTGACAGCAAAGTGGTGGACTTCAAGATCCTTAAGGCAGCAAGGAGGGTGCACAGCAAGATCGCTACTCTGGACTTCAGGAGAGCAGACTTTGGCCTTTTCCAAGATCTGCTTGGCAAAGTAACATGGGATAAAGTCCTAGAGGCAAGAGGGGCCCAAGAAAGCTGGTTAATTTTCAAGGAAGGAATGATGCCTCCCGACAAAGAGGAAGTCATGTAAGACCACCAGGAGGCCTGTGGGAATGAACAAGAAGCTCCTGGACAAACTCAGACACAAAAAGGAAGCCTGCAGAGGATGGAAGCAAGGACAGATAGCCTGGGAGGAACACAGATAAAATGTCCAAGTATCCAGGGATCAGGTTAAGAAATCTAAAGCCTTGGTAGAATTAAATCTGGCCAGGGACGTCAAGGACAAGAAGAAAAGCCTTTAAAAGTAAGTTGAGTGGATAAGGGAAGAGCAACTGATGTCATCTACCTGGACTCGTGCAAAGCATTTGATACTGTCTCACATGACAGCCTTGTCTCTAAATTGGAGAGACAGGGATTTGACAGATGGACCACTTGGTGGATAAGGAATTGGCTGAATAATTGCACTCAAAGTTGCAGTCAACAGCTTAATGTCCAAGTGGAGACCAGTGATGAGTGGCATTCCTCAGGGGTCAGTGTTGGGACTAGCACTGTTTATCATTTTTATTGGTGACACAGACAGTGCAATTGAGTGTACCCTTGGCCAGTTTGCCAATGACATGAAGCTGTGTGGTAAGGTTGACATGCTGGAGGGAAGGGATGTGCCATCCAGAGGGACCTGGACAGGCTTGAGAGGTGGGCCGGTGCAAACCTCATGAAGTTCAACAAGGCCACGTGCAAGGTCCTGCACATGGGTCAAGGCAATCCCAAGCACAAATACAGGCTGGGTAATGAGTGGATTGAGAGCAGCCCTGTGGAGAAGGACTTGGGGGTGTTGGTTGAAAAAAAGCTCAATATGACCCAGCAACATGCATTTACAGCCCAGAAAGTGAACCGCATCCTTGGCCGCATCAAAAGAATTATGACCAGCAGGTCAAGGGAGGTGATCATCCCCCTCTGCTCTTATGAGACCCCACCTGGAGTGCTGTGTCCAGCTCTGGGGCCCCCAACACAAGAAGGACACAAACCTGTTGAAGTGAGTCTAGAGGAGGGCCAAGAAGATGTTCAGGGGGCTGGAGCACCTCCCCTGTGAGGACAGGCTGAGAGACTTGGGATTGTTCAGCCTGGAGAAGAGAAGGCTCTGGGGAGACCTTATAGTAGTCTTCCAGTACTTAAAGGGAGCCATCAGATAACATGGGGAGGGACTCTTTCTCAGGAAGTGTAGGGATAAGATAAGGGGTAACAGTTTTAAACTGAAAGAGGGTAGATTTAGATTAGATAGAAGGAAGAAATTCTTTCCTGTGAGGGTGGTGAGACACTGGCACAGGTTGCCGAGAGAAGCTGTGTCTGCCCCCTCCCTGGCAGTGTTCAAGGCCAGGCTGGATGGGGCTTTGAGCAGCCTGGTCTAGTGGAAGGTGTCCCTGCCCATGGCAGGGGGGATTGGAACTGGATGATCTTTAAGGTCCCTTCCAACCCAAACCATTCTATGATTCTATGTGACTAAAATAAAACAGCTTTATATTTGAACACATTGCCCTGCATGGTGTAGCTTTAAGCACAAATGAATGAGACTTCCATGAGGCCAAGAACCTCTTTTTCTTGTTATAAGGGTGAAGCACAAATGCCAGGTGTAATTAGGTTTTTTTGCTTTAATTATGAGCCATGTTACGTAGCTGAAGAATAGACCCAAGAGGAAAACTTGAAGCTTAAAATTATTTATGGATAAGCTCTCTACATGCATTCTGCTTTGTGGGATGCAAATTTTATCTGAGATTTCTCTCATGATTCCCTGAAATGCTTGGTTTATCTTCATGTTAGGTCTGGTCCAAACTGTGGGAGCAAGGAAAAGGGGGGGAATATAGTTGTTATATCTTGTACGAAGCTTATTAAGGTCATGCTTAAGGCTTTTATATGCAGAACACTACAAAAGCTGGCATACAGCATATCCTATCTAAAACCCCAGCAAGTTCACCACACGGTCTCAGTGCCTTCTTGATGTGATTGTACCATGTGCTATTTCAGTAACCTCCCATGTGCCTTTCCACATTAGTTTCTACCCTTTGCAGATGGACTGTTGTTTCCTTTTGTGTTCCTTCCTACTCTATAGTCAGTGACAGAATTTCTGTTCCTTACCCAGAGCGCCAACATGCAATATAAATATTGCTGAGGCAAAGTGTTATATTTTTCCCTCCTGGCCCCCTCAAGCCAACATGTAGCAAGATCTCCTCACTTTCTTGAAAGAGGCCAAGCTTTAGAAAACCCTGAATGTGAAGCATCATAACAGGGCACTTCTGAGGCTATGACTGGAGAGATGCACAAGCGAAGTCACAGACAAAGGGATGCAGTGTCAGATTTTGAAAAACTGCCACATGACTTAAATAAAAACAATCAAAGTTCCACCTCCAGCAAGGCATGAGGAGCAAGTGACCTTGAAGTGTGTCAGTTCTGATGCCTGACTTTCTATTGCGCAGTACCGAGCTGATAATGAAGTACCAAGGATATCTAAAAGAGCTTATGAAAACCTGATCTTTCAGCCCTGTGATTAATCATCTCTTGACTTCCATGCACACCCAGTTAGCAGCACTGTGGGGAGGTGCTGGTAAGCATCTTTTGTCTTTTGGGGTTTTTTCCCCCTTTTGGTGATGAGTGCTACAAAATTCTTTAACTTTGAGTGTATTTCTGCCATGTAAGAGAAATGGTAATGAGAAGTTAAATCTTTCTTCCAGTGAAGAATCAGTCTTTCTGGGCATGATCTGTTTTCTCTATTACATCTTTCATTTAGAGACTAGCTTTGTACTCTAGTAGGAGATAAGGTTGCATGTCACCTTGGGAACCTACTCTTCAGAAAGGAAATTGTCTTCTACAGATGTGTGCTTTAGCTTAGTTTTGCTGTGACAAAGTAATGAAGCAGAGGTGCTGGTCAACAGGCACTGGGACCACAAATCTAGCTGCAACACACTTGTCTCCAAATTTGGAGATTTGTGAGTAGTGAAGAAGACGCAGCAACTACTAGTGCCTCTCACTTATGCTGATAGTCTTTTTAACTGCTGGGATCCCAATGGTGGCAGAGACATAACTGCTATCAGAAGTAAGAGGGTTGTGGAAAGAAAAGTAGCAGAAAAGTATAGCACTTACTCTGCTACCGTATCACAGTGCTAAGACAATACTTTTGGAGATCTATCTATTCAAATGGGATCTCTTAGAGGTCAACAGGGATTTATTAAATACTGGTTTTGTCTGCTTGTGCAAACTCCTGCCCTCTTCCAGCAACAGAAACATGGCAGCAGTGCCAAAAATGGAAACCCTGAATCCAAGAGTGACAATCACCAGAGTATCTGCCATTCTCTTTGTGCAGAGAATGTGGACACACTTGGAGATTAGAGTAGGAAGCTAATTCAGTATGTACAGCAGAATAACATTTCAGAGGGTTCAGTTTGAAGAATTATATAGGAAAATGCAACTTGAAAAATCTTACACTATCCACCTAAGAAAGCTTTCACGATGGTTTTAATATTACCTTTTTTCTCAGAGCTCTTGCAGCTAAGGTCAGTGTAACTGTATAAAGCAAAAAAAACTCTAGAGACATTTCTGTCATGTTGATGTGATAAGATATTTTATGTATGTGTGTACAGAACCACATTCAGACTGAACTCAAATGGTATACAGGAAACGAAAAGGCATATTAATCTTGTATATTTTAATTATTGTTTTACTGGCTTACATTGGCAATAATGTCTTAATTCAATAAGTCTCAATTCAGTAGTTCAGTCTTAAATCTTGGGCAGCTGGTGGAGATTTTAATAGAATTCAGCAATTTAGTCGATATATGAGAACTGAGATAAGCAAATTATGATCTACCAGAGATCGGATATAAAATTAGAGACAGTATAATTTTTGATGGGCCATGACCTCAGCAGCTAGGGATTGTCATTTCTCCACAAAATTAGATGAACAGATAATGAGGCAATTACCTTGTGAACTTTGAAATGATAAACAAACTGTAATGCTGCAGGACAGGAAAAGTAAGTTATTTCCAGTATCTGGAGAACCTGGTGCAATTTGTCTTTAAATTCCACATAAACTGTTTAAATCTGCATATATTAGTATAAATAAGAGTAACTAAACCGAAGTATGAATTTTTTCTCCCAAAGACATGTACACTTCTTAGTGACATAAATATGAATAAATAAATGTGTTTATAATAGATTAACAATCACAAGTTAACCAAGCTATTTTGATTTATGCATTGAATTCAGGTAGCCAAGTAATTAACTTTATCATATTTATCCCAGTGATACCTGAGATAAGATACACCTTATGTTTTCCTTAGCCTTCAATGAAATGACTGCATTTCTTCAGCAGGAAATTAAGAGCATCAGAAAGATCCAAACACCCTTGTACAGTGGTTTTGTGAATGTGAAGTCTGTCTGCCTTTTCTTTACCTTGGGCACAAATGTGTGGTCAGCAGATTCATTCTGAGCTTGTCTCGCTGAAATCTAAGATGTGAGAACGATCCTCTCATAAAGCTCTGACAGGACAACTGGCAAAGTCTGTTGTCACACCCTGGAGGGCAAGAGAAAGATATTTAGCAAAGGACAGGTTAGAAAAGGACTACATTTTATCCTGTGGTGATTTGAGTAATACAGATTTCATGCATTTCTTACATGCTCCAGCAGGTGATTTTGGCATATTGCTGTCAGTTTTAAACACAATTTTATTGCAAGCAGAAGATAATTTTGGTTGTGTCTCTAGGTACGTGTGCATTTTCTCTGAGTATTTAGAAGTCCCCTACTATAGGTGCATGTTTATATAATCTTTAGTGCATTATACATGTACTTAATGAAGTGTGATCTTTTGGTAGATACTTATAACTATTCCTCCAGACAGGCAGTAACACATTTGGGTGATCACGATGATAATTTGCTGTCTGGTTCACATAACTCAATGCAGAATTACATTACCAAGAGGTAAAAAGTAGTGTTATATAAAACCAGACTATAATCTATAACCATACAAAGGAGATCAGCTGATTGTGGGCTATTTCTTTGGTTGCGAAAGGTGGGTAGGATAAGGGGGATGTCGAACAGCACTGGAAGTAGAGGCAAAACCTTTATTTGCCTGTTCAAGAACTTATTCTCACTTATTCTCACTTTTTGCAAAGCAAAACCGAAACTTAAAATATAGGCAGACCAAAACAGAACCTTCTCCACACTTCAAGGAGCTGGACAGTCTCAAACTTCATTAGTCTGTTTTTTTCTCTAAGACAACCACAAATGAGGAAGAACAGCAAAGTCAGCATCCAAGAGCTTAATTAGGGTGTTTGCTCGTTGTGCCCACCTTAGTCTCTTGGTGTCAGTAGGCTGATACAGATGTCAAAATAAAGTATATAGTACAGGGGTGAACTGGGTGTGGGCCCAGTTTCTATACCTGGTTTGGGATCTGTTTTAAGATTATGCATGGGTGTAAATCAGGCATAATTCCTTATAAATACAGCTGGATGAATCCACAGATTCTAGTATTAGAAATCAAAATCAGATGTTTTCTGTGAGCTTCCACTTCATCAGAGAAGCTTTTGCATTTCCATGCTTCTATTTGCTTTCCCCAGTCAAGAAAGCATTTAAGGACAAATTTACCTTTATTTGGTAACACTTTCAGACTGGTTTTGCTGATTAGAAGTCCTGGTCACTGGAACCATAGCAGGGAAAGCCATAGATTTATGGAATTTTAGAGCAGGATCCAAAAAACCCTGGTCTGAGTAAGGCCACATTGGGTATGTCAGGGATATCAGCTGTCAAGTTTCCACTAAACACTTTTTAGGCAGCTTGAGTCAAAGGAATAAATCCTTTGCCTATTCTACCATAAAGCATCAGGAAAAGAAGGACAACATGCTTACTCAGAATACATACAAAGTGTGCTGAGAAGGTCATGCCAGAGGCTCTGCTTGAGTTAGTTACGCCCAGCAGAGCCAGATGCAACATTTGGAGAACTTGCTAAAAGCCCTGATGGGAGAAACACTGAGTATGATGGCAGGAGGGCAGAATATGGTGCCTTTGAGAAACAAAGACAAGACTGTTGTAAGGAGTCAACCTATTCTTCAGGCTTTTCTGCAGACCTCTTCTCCCCCAGCTTTCAGTTAGGAGCTGCACTTCATCACCTCCAAACAGTTAGGTCTCTTACACTGTCTTTTTGAAAGGCTTTTATGCTGTGTTACAGACAATACCTAGAGTGGCTGAACATAAAATGCAGACATTCTTACCAGTGTTACTAAAACTTACTCAAAACAACAAAATCATTAAGTTCTAATTCTGCCTTGTACCACTGCTACTGATTACTTTTTGTGCTTGTTAACTACTTTTGTAATGGCTAGATGCCTCATCCAGTAAAGGGAATGGGGAAAAAAAAACCCCACCCCCACCCTTATTTTTCTTTCACTTAGTTTTCTAGTTGCTTTGCCTATAATTTCTGTCCTTCAATGGTGCTGTACTCTCTGGATTACAAACATTGTGAGGAATGATTTTGATACAAATGAAGCAATCCATATTCATTTTCTGAGATGGAACACACTTTTGCTAATGTTAGATCTTGTAAAGTCATTAAAAGAAACTTAACTTTGAGAGTAAATCAACAGCACCACCTTACTGGAAATGATATTATGTATATACTGCTAAGGACCTAAAAATATACAGTAGTTTAGGATATTCATCTTAACAATATTAAACTTTCCCTAGAGAGATGTTTCAGTCTGTTCCATCTGCCTATATCCATTTTTATCATACTTATCCCTGTTTCTAAATTAAATTTGGCTCTTATCCAGGTTTCTTTTTATTCCCATCCCTAAATATTTTATCCATTCAGTTGCCTATGCAAAATTCCCATTTATGTGAAGAGCACTGTATTACCCTTTAGTTAGGGGCAATATCTCAGATTTATCCCATTACTTCATAATTTCAAGCTACAGTAGGGCGTCCCTATTTGTTGCAGTGTTTCAAAAGTAGCTACCTTCTGTTCAATGAGAAAGTGTAATCCATGTATATGGAAACTTCACTACATAATCTTGACATCCAACTGTGTTTCCATCAGCATTAAAAACCTCTTTTTATGGTACCATTCTGGGTTTATGAGTACACAGATGATAATGATGATAAAGAAATAAGTACCACCCTAGTAAATGTTGCTTACCAAACATCTGTATGACAGAGGATCACTTACATAATTGATGAAAAATACTTTTCATAAAGCCAGATTTAACTTGATCTGCAGCCAGACCAGGCTAAAAAACTCTCAGCAGATTCTAGTTTTCAGTGCACAACTCCTGACCCTCATCCTGTCAAGTTCCTTGATTTTTCCTAATTGACATGCTAAGTATGATTCAGTAACAGAACAATAGTTATTGTACTAGAATTTCAAATAACATTGCACAATGGACAGCTTAATGTGTGGAGACAAAAGGAATCTGTCACCTAGCTGGGCAGAAGGGAGGGAGGTTCAGTCCACTGGCCATGGCCTTTATCTTCTTTTCATTTGAGACAAACTTTTCACTCTCTGAAGGCTGCAGATATATCTGCAGATGTTGCAAATGAACGTAGCTCTAACACACCACACAGACCTATGCCTGTTTATCACAGCAGAGAATCTACCTCAGTGCTTCGTAAGACAGTTGTCTTTACCCAGGTTTTTCTTTCTTGTCCAAGTGGTCTTATCAGTGATGAAAGCACAGTGAAGGAGGAGAGGATAAGCTCTGTAGTCCCTAAGGCACCAACCAAGAGGAGAGGAATCCCTAGGAAAGCTTCAGAGGAGGGAGAGCAAGCTGTTAGCCAGGAGGTTCAACTTTCGTTTTGGCTTTCAGCTTGGTAGACATACTTACGGTCTTGAGCAAGGAGCTTGCACATCTTATACAACAGATCGTAGACTATCTCAAAGTTCATAGGCAAAGTGCTTACGTGCACTCTGAGACTGCTTGTGACAATGGCATTCAAACATGTGGTGCGTGAGATACCACACCAATGCCCTGCATTTAAATGGAGGCAGGGAAGGTAGAAAGCATAGTGCAGTTGTCACTGGAGGCAGGCTTGAATAGTGGTGAATTACTTTCAGCCAGAACAAGCAAGCTGGTCAAGCTCTATTATTGTTTCATCTGCTTTCAACTCTGTCTTCAAGGGAGGTGATGCTAAACTCTAGCAATAGTAGAGACTTTTTCTTTTGCCAGTCAACTCCTCATCTGTCTAAAGAGACTATATAGCTCTATTAGCTATGTAAACTATTAAGCTAAGTGGCCTATTTCAGTAAAACGTATTGGAGGATAGTTGTCTTAAAGTTTTAGTATCTACAAGCTTCAACGAAGAGGTGACCAGGCTGAGGGTTCTACTGTAGTCTCTGGGAAAGGAAAAACTGAAATATAAACTCTTTTCTATTGCAGCTGTGTGTGTGTGTGTGTGTGTATATATATATATATATATATATATATATATATATATGTGCCACTCCATAAGGGAATGACACGAGTCACAGAAAAGAACTCCTGCTAAATTTTGCACCTTTAGATGCTTAAGATTCTCATGCTGAGAACCAGATATGTATGAGACTAGGCACCTTCGTTGTCCACTGAATTACTTTGTGTCCTACTTGGGTGATGGTAGAAGCTTTTGCCTTTCCTTCCTGGTTATAGGGATGGCCCTTCTGCTTAGCAACAGCCTGCTCTCACACTGGATAGAGCAAATGCAACCTCTAGTTTAAGAAACAGGGGGAAGCAATCTCAGGAACTGGACAACACTTTCACTGCCTGGTATAGGGCTCTTATGAGGCTCTTATCTCGTCTCAGTGCGAGACAAGGGACCTGTGGGTGACAGGGAAGGAGAACCATGGTTTTGTGAGGTGTGAAGGGGCTGTGTTATGCTGATGTGGAGAGATACAAGTCTGCTCAGGAACAAGGTGTATTTTCCCACAGAAGTGGGATGAATACTGCTAAGAGCAGATATAGATTTTACGCTTTGGTACCCGAAGTCTGCGCTCCTCAAGGCATCTGCCCCCACAGTATCACTGGGGCTGAAAGTTGTTTTGTGCTGTTCCTAGCTGGGCTTTGATAGATTGCTTTTTCTGGTGACTCAGTTAATTGGTTTGGGTTTTCTGGATTTTTTTTCCTAATGAGGTAGGCATTTTCCCACCTTGAATGAAACTTGAATGTTTCTGTGATGATTCTGGCATGCAGTATTGAAAGAAGGGAGAAAAACCTCACAGATGCCAAGAGCATGTCTGTATATACAATTTTAATGCTACTCTGATTACAAGATAAAGAACAGAAGAAAAGCTACTTATTTTTTAAATCTATAATATTGACTGAACGATCATAATTATAGGTTTGTGCTGCAGCAACTGAGGCTCCGCAAGGTATTGTAAATGCAGATAAAGGAATACAACATGCGTTTGAAATACTGTCCTAACAAGTAAGTAATACTACAGCAGCTGGCCTTTATTACTTCAAACATTTTTCTTTTATATAGCTAAAAATAAAACAAGAAACAAAGGAATAAACAACTGATTAAAATAACTTTATCATACACATACCAGGCTTAGCAGAAGGTAGTTGCAGAACTGAAATAACAGTTGATAAAATGTTCCCCTCTGCTTCTGCATGGCAACAGCATAAGCTCCCTGCCAGGCTATGAAGTTCCCCATCCAGAGCAGACACTGAACATCAGCAGACACTGTGGCTCCACTTGATATGTGCTGCACTGGACTGAAAGATGTTCTAGAGGGCAAATGAACACTTTGTGGATGTAATTCTTTTGACTTTTCATCCCCTGAAAACAGGGCAAGCTGTTAAACATTTTAATGGGAAAATCTAATTCTACTTTTATGTGAGCAAGTAGAATTTAAAAAAAAAAAAAAAAAAAAAAAGGCAAGTTACTGTATCAGCACACTTGGAGGTCCCACTTCCCCTTTTCAGGATACTTTTAATAGAAAAGCATGGGGTTTTTCAATCATATCATTTTGTCAAGAAGCATGGCAAAAAACCCCACAGTAAGTGCTCAAACTCTCAATAATTGTTGACCTCTACCAGATGAGCTGATGTCTGGTTCCACATCTGAAAAATTTTCATAAATATTTTTGCGAAGTACCCTAAATTCCTCACGAAATTGAGGCTGATTCATATTTTAAATTTGTTACCTCATGAGCCATTTCTCAGATTAAGCATAGTGACTAACTGGATTTATTTTTTTCCTTCTGGTTTGTAGAACTGTATGGTGAATACTTGCAGAAGGCAGGTGACAGACTGCTTTGCATCACACATATGGTGGATATGACATAAGGCTGTCAGTTTCTTTGACCTCAAAGGAGTGAGGTCAGCTGTCAAAATAGGAAGAAGGAGTATTGCCATTGTTTATCACTGTATGTTTCCACTCCTAATAAGGCATACATGAAAAGAACCTATGGAATATAAATGACTGCAGAAAAACCAAAAATAATTATAGTAAAGCCTTTATATTTCCTAATAATTAGGAACTGTGTGTTGCTGTGCATAAATTTAGTTGCACATAAAGCATTAGCTTGAAGGGGAATGAAGCAGGATATAATTTCCTCATGTGAGGGTAACTTTCAAATTGGAAGACATCCTTGTCCCATATTGGTAAACAGAAGTCAATGTCTAAAATTTCCATCCACTAAGAACACTTCAGGATGGATCAACTGAAACGTCTATGTTAAGTTCAATCCTTTCTTTTATTGTCAGCCCTATGAGAAATAAAGGAAAACTTAAAAAATATCAGTTATTTTATATTTTGAAGTGAAAATTTCTCTTTAGTGTGTATTAATCCCCCTTTTCTTTCTTAGTATGGAAATGTATTACCTAGGCAAGTGTCCCAAAAGCACACTTGGGAAGTTTGAGACTTTTAAAGAAACAAAGTTTTTCTCCAAAATATTTTTCACGACCAATAAGAAATGTCCAGGGGGTGTGAAAAGTAAAACTCTGCAGAACTGAAGATGCTCTTAAATTCTTTCCTAACATAAGCGTTCTAAAGCAGTCTTTATTATAACATTTAAATGCTATATATGTAAAAACCTTCACGTACTTTTTCTGGAGGTGGAAATAGAGGCCATCTATATTAAGGCCTCCTTATTACCCTAGATCTATGATGAACAGTCCTGTTAAATTCAGCAAGAATTTACTAAATCTAGAGCATATTAATGAGGATTGTAGAAATAGATGTGCTGTTGTTTTGCTGACTGGGAGCTTTTCAGGGATTGCTTTAACGCACTCCATTACTGTTGCCTCACATGCTTCCAAAGTAGGTTGGTGTTAAGTGTGGGAAAAATTAGATGTCTTGAGAGATGAAAGAAGAGTTGTCTGTTATGACAGTTCTTTCAACTGGAATAGAGGGAGAACTGGGTTAAGCCATCTCTGTGTCCTTGATAAGAGCTGCAGACAGACCATCAGCAACTGATGACACAGTAGAAGTGTAGATTGCTAGGGATTCTGGAGGTTGTCTACTTCAACCACTGCCAAAGTACCATCTACTTCAATCACTTAAAAGCATGTGTCTCCAACACTGGAGGAGGATTTTAGCAGTGGTTTTATGCAGCCAAGTAAGAAAACCCTCCAAAAATTGCTGTCATCTCCAAAAATAACTTATTCTAGTGCTGTGCTACTCTCCTAGTGAAGAAATCTTTCCTGTTATGTTGTTGGAACCTCTTGAGCTGCAGGTTTTGGCCATCTCCCCTTATTTTATACTCCTTGCCATTGCTCAGAAGAGAGTGGTTCCATTGCCTTTCTTTCATGCAGTTGTAGGCTATTAGCAAGTTACTCCTTAGTTTTCTCTTCATCAGAATAAGTCAAGCTGTCTTAGCACACAGTGTCCAAAGAGCAGCTCTAGGACTCAGCCATCTTCACAGCATCCTATTGGATCCTCTCCAGTTTCTCAGCATCTTCCTTGAACTGGGAGGCCAAAACCAGGACACAATATTCCAACTGCAGTCTCAACAGCAATGAGAGCAAAGCTTCACCTCATGTAGCCCAGCACCAGTTTTCTGCAGTGACAGTGACAGGCTCATGTTTGACTTAGTGTTCACTGCAGCCCCCAGGTCCTTTTCAGCAGGGCCGCTCCTCGGGCAGCAGTCTTCCAGCTGTGCTGACACAGGGGGTCACTTCATCCCCAATGCAATACTTCCTGCTTTTGCTGAGCTTCTTAAGGCTCCTGTTGGCTCAGTCCCCAAGTTCCTCAAGGTTGTTCCGGACTGAACCTCCTTATGGATCTGCTGAGCGTATGCTCTGTTGCTATCAAATCTGCTGATAACATACTGAACAAAATGGGCCCTACTACTTACCTGTGGCACACTCTGCTTCTTAACCATCAGCTCAGCATCAAACTATTGATTTTTTTTTTTTTTTTTTTTCTTCCTTCAAACTTGTGGTGCAGCCAATTTACAATCTAGGGTTGACATCAGAGTCACTTAAAATATTGCTTGTCTATTGTCTTTGTCTGAGGCACAACAGATACATCAGTGGTATCAGATGTGTTAAATCACACAATATTCAAATATGAAGACTAACTGGAGTAGTTTTGAGTGCAGGTGAATATCATTCAGTTCCACTATTTTCTTTTTTTTTTTTTTTTATCCTATATTAAGATAGTTTATATCTGAAATAGTACTGATTAAAATTAAAAGCTTCTTTAGCATGCTTGTTTTCAAACACCTGTCCAGATGTTTCCGAGGACTGCTGTGATGATGCTGGCAATGAAATTAAGCATTTCTTCCTTATTTAAAATAACATGGAGAGGTAAAGAGAGTTAGCAGGCAAAAGAGATCTTTCAGAGATAAGAAATTCAGATTATCCTCTGTTCCACTTCTGACAGAATGATGAACTTGGACTATTCTCCCTCTTTCACCTAATGTTGTTGTGACAAAGTTCAAATTTTTATACCAAGTAGGATGCTGATGACACACTTAGCATCATTCTTTTGTAGTAGCATGCAGAGGTCTCAAAGTTAATGGCCCCAAGTTTTTTGTCATATTGACTATGCTTTTCAAAAAAGGTAACTATGAACTCCAGAAACAATTGTATTTGCAGTGTTTAGTATCAACACAAATGCTACTCAGAGAAATCGTGTATCCATGTTTCTATTTTTTTCTGTACTTCTACTTGTCCTTAACAAAATTGCAATCTATTAGTGTAAAAGTAACTTTCATAAGCCTAAAGACAGTCATCTAGATCTTGAAAAACACTTCTAGTGGGATAGAGTTATTTCTCCTAAAGTGTAGTGCTTTTGTGAAATGAACCTACATTAAAGTTGAGGCTTTTCTCACCATATCTCTTGCAGAGTACTTTCAGACTCCCATCTGCTAATTTGAGTGACATAAATACACTTTTACTGTGCTTTATTCCTATTTGCCCTGCAGAGGTACCACTGCTGAGAGACGCTTTGATTTCTTTTTCTTGTACTTTATCAACAGAATTGTTTGTTAAGAATAATTCACATAACATATCAAAGGCAAAGAGGATAACTGTCATGGAAAGCACAATCAGAAACCTTGAGGCTATGCAGAAGTACCTCAGGACGAGATTTGGCAAAAAATGTTTATGACTAATGAATATTCTTGAAAAAGTACCCAGCAAGATTATGAAGAATTAAATAAGGAAAGAAGCAAGGAGAGATTATTTGCAAACCAAACAAGTCTGCAACGCATTTATGGAGATAAACTAAACATAGCTAGTCAAAGAACAGAATGTCCATTCTTTAGGAAATGGCAGGATTTATCAAAATTTAATTTCTTCCCAGATCAGGATGAGAAATAGAATGCTATCCATAGTGAAAATGTGTTGTTGTAAGTAAATGCACATTTGACTTCTCTGTGTGGTTAAAAACAAACCATTCCAACTGTATCAAGATGCTGTGATAACTTTTTGTCAGCACTTTATAATACTACTACATGACACACATCTAAATTTCATTGACTTGGCATCTTTCAGTAGAAAACTACTTCCCTGGAAGTTGTTTAATCAGCTCACAGATGAAATAGTGTACTATAAATGTTTTCAGTTTCTTTACATCCTCCTCTGCACAGTGAGTGCTTGTCTCATCAAAAACAGAGAACTTGATCTCTTATCAGTATTGGTGTTCTCTTTGCCTTTCCCCACCCACCCCATCTTAGCATCCTGCTTTACCCTCAGAAATAATTCAAAGGACATGAGGAAATATTAGGCTTCTGGAATAAAACTATCTAAGAGCAGGTATTTTGTAAAAATGCATCAGTAATTCCTTTTAAGGACACTTGTAGATCTGAATTATTCCCAGAGGAAGTGATTCTCTTATACTTAGTTTTTAAATTAATTTTAACATAAAGCTGGCCCTCAAAAATGGAGATCCAAAGAACAACTTGGGTGCTGTAGGTCTGTTCTGCCAGAGAGCTCATCACTGCAGATGCATTCTGCCAAGCAGCGTTAGGAGCTTGTGATAAAAATTAAGTCCTCCAGCTCCTGAAGGCTCAGAAAAACACTGAGGTTGGAGGGATGTACCTTCCCAGATTCAAACCCAGAAACAATTAGCAAAAGGAAAGACTCTGTTCTTATATCAAGGAGAAAGGACTATTGGTTTTAAACTTGGAACATTTTATATTCCTAGGTATGTTAAAAGAGCTCACCCTCTTCAAACCAGACCTATGGGTTCATGAAGGTGCTTCACTGGCAGTGGTTCATATTAACATTTCTGCTGATGTTCCTAATCCCTGGTTCAAGGATACACTGGGCTTAATTTGAAAACCTCTTCTGACACAGGTTTCCTGGAATCATAAACATTAATGGAGTCAATATTTTATATTATCTTCTATCCACATAACTTCTAGAAAATATTTGTTATGAAACACTGTCTAAAGCGAATTGAAGGACAAATGCTGTGCTAGATGGGATGACAACAGAGGCAGCATCAAAAATGACACTTTCTAAGGATTCTGATTGTTCACATGTGGTTTTTCACAAGCAATACAGCTAATGATCTTGCCTACAGCATTTAAGTAACACTAAGCTATGTAGAGAATATCTCATCAGTATTCAACAGAGCTTTGTGTTTAGGATGTCTTCATTAGAAAATGATGTTTTAGAGATCAGGAGACTTCTTCAGATGTAGAAATTTTGTCTATTAAATTAGGATCCTAATATTACCCTGTGTGTTTTGGAAAATAGTGATAATACTTGTCAATATTCTATTATGCTAGAGCTGATCTCTTCTTTGGTTTTTAACCATGAGGTTATTGGAAACTGTAACAACTTCCCAAAGGTGGTTGTAGATTGCCCATAACTGGAAGTTGCCGTTATCATTATTGTGTATGGTTTTCTTTTTCCCCAAAATGTGTTCTTTAGATAGAAAAATAATTAAGTCAGGGGATTCCTCTGGCCTGCATTGGACAGTCTGGCTACAGGATCATAGCCAGTTACTTTTGATCTCATGACCTATTAATTTAAAGTGTATCAGATAAACCTATACAATTGGCAGTATACCTAGACCTCCCAAAAAGTTCCCTGGTGACTCTGAAATGTGTTATACAGCAGCAATGTCCAATTCCTCTCACAGGGTAGTTGTGATGATGTTCATAGTGCCAGCATTCATAAAACACATAAAAATCCTTGGATTGCATTGTGTGTTCCTGTAAATAGGGGAGTGGTGTGATTTAGTTGTGAGTGATAACAGCTTAGTTATGTGGAGTTATCAGTAAACTGAAAGCTGTTTGGAAAAAATGCACAGAAAGCTGGTGAGGGATAGGACACCTTTCTAACAGTCACCTAATTTCTCACGCTCAAACCTAAACTGGAATTATAATCACCTTTCACTCATGTTGGCTCTGTAATGCAACTGTGAGTGAAGTGGCCATCCAGCTTTCATGCTCCAGGCTCAAGGAGGTGACAATGAAATTGTAAAACGCCTTCTCTGGTTTGTCTTGTTATTGGTGTCTAAAACCTAAAATACTCCCATGAAAACAGAAGTGAAGGGAGATTATTCATTTTAAAGGAGTTGTAATAGTATTTTAGGTTAAGATAGTGGAAAGATTAAACCCTGTGTTGTCAAGTTGGCTTGTCTAAAACAAGATATGGAAATGTGTGTCTGTACATACTTAAAGCCAAGTAAATAAATAGCTTAGTGTTCAAAAGTGCTGAGCACATTCAGAAGTAATTGAACTCAGTGGGATTACAAGTACTTGCTGCCTGCATTACTATTTTAATATCTGTTTTAAAGACTTTAAGAAAATTCAGCATCAGGCTTTTATGGCATCCAACCATTAACTTTCCTTGTCACACTGTGATCACATCAGCCACGGAAGTCACAACAGTTACTGTTATGCTGTAGTCCTGAGAAGGGTCATCTTCCCTTCATCGTGAGAAGACCATCTCCTGTCTTCTCAAATATTTGTTTCTATCTCAAATGTTTGCCAGTCTTTCTGTGACAAGCTGGCTTTATAAATGTGGATTGCATAATGTCAGTATGAGGTGATTGCTCATAAGGCCCAAACAAGGTATGTGATTTTCTCTACACTGCTGAACTTCACTGACCAGTAGTTTCACCCATCTTTTGTGTTTTTTACTGTGCTTGCAGGTAAAACTGGACTAACACTGATTCTTGGTAATTTCTTTTCTGGTATTTCACAGAATCATCTAGGTTGGAAAAGACCTTGAAGAACATCCAGTCCAACCATTAACCTAACACTGACAGTTCCCAACTACACCAGATCCCTCAGTGCTATGTCAACCCGACTCTTGAACACCTCCAGGGATGGGGACTCCACCACCTCCCTGGGCAGCCCATTCCAACACCCAACAACCCGTTCTGTAAAGAAATGCTTCCTAATACCTAGTCTAAACCTTCCCTGGCGCAGTTCAAGGCCATTACCTCTTGTCCTATTTCAATAAAACAGTAATTTAATTATGTGTGGAAACCTAGGTCCCAGCACACAGTGTGTAGGTTAGTCTCAGTTGATCTTAACTGATCAGCAGGAACATGGGTGATGGTTGGTTGGTACAGCTGCTGCGTACCAACCTGTCACCTGAATGCACTGTTAGGAAGACAAGGACCAGACAACCCGATGTTAACACAAGGGTTGCCAGGCTTGCAATGAGGAAACTTTTGATGGGGGAGAGAGGCATGTGGGAAGACTAAGTGTAACACAGAGTATTTTAATTTTTGCATGTTGTCATCTCAGTTCTTAGTGTGACAACTCCTGCCTCAGGTTTCAAGCCACTGCATTACCCAGATGAACTGTAACTTCTGCTTTTAACTTGATGATCTCTTCTATTCTCAGATGGGATGTTTCACACAACTTGAAAAAAAACCCCAACAACCCTACAAGATTTAACTAAGCTTTGCAAACTTGGAACTCAGTTTCATGTAATTTTAAATGATAGTTCAAGGAATTGCTTCTTCCTGGATGGAATGGTGTAATTCCCAACCTGATGCTGGAGTGTTTGTTGGCAAGCCTCAACTTGCTGCATTTCAGCTGACATGAATAACAGAAAACTAATGAATTGCACGCTGGACAAGACTTCACTGTTTCTAAAGCAGTTTGATACACACAGACATATTCAACTGCATACAAATGAATATGTAATCTCCACCCCCCAAACATTTGCAAATAACTGGATATTGCCATGTTATTTTTCATGCCACATTTTGACTGCTGTTCTATTTCAGTCATAAGAGGCTTGGGGTATGGGACTTAGTGTCTGTTAAAACTAATTACCCTTACCATTATCATCAATTAACCCCGATTAATGTCAGACAGAAATGCAAAAATGTCGAACCATTTTCTACGATTCAGTACAGATGAGTTCAGGGGAACTGGTAATGACATCTTCAGGCTGTGCACGAGAAACTCAGGCTACTAAAAAAGTAAAAGCTTTCTTCTAGGTTATATACACATCACTCGGTATAGGAGCCCTTTCCCACATAGGTGCTGCTTGTGGAGGCCAAGCAATTGGTGCTTTTTGTCACCAGGTCACCCAGCTCTTCTGACAGGAGGGGACATGGGTTAGAGTATGCAGTGGGCAATGTTCTCCAGTGCAACAGCATTAGCAGCTTTGCTAGCAGACTGACACAGTACTTTGTAGTACTGACATATGTACTACAGACACAGCCTTTGTCATTTGGCTAATTTCTCTCTGTCTTCTAGTATTATCGATTAATTTTCCCAGCACAAGGCAGTATATGCTGCAGATTGCTGATTTTGTCAATCTTATAAATATTTAGTGTATAATGAAACAAACGTTACTGAGGCTCTTCTGGTTTTGAATTTTGTTCTTCCAGACCTGATTATTGCTTTCTGCTTCAGGCCATGGAGGCCTTGATGAGTAAGGATTAAGCTTTCTGCTTTACATACATCTCATTGGAAGTGATGTCAGCATCCTTGTCCTAGTCCATTCTTCATTCTAGTAAATGAAAGGAACCCCAAATCTGTTGCAAGGTTCTGTGTGGATGGTAAGCACCTCACAATGGCTTGCAGGTGAGGGGAACTGTGCATCAGGAATGAGAGAAGTTCAGAGTGGCTGGAGTTGTGCTTTAAAATAAGAATGAACAAAAAACATTAAAAAGAGAGGAAAATGGATTCTGCCAATGACAGCTGATTCCCCAGCTTGTTTAAAAACCTAAATTATGTAGTTTACTCAACAGGTATTATGACACTAGTGTGTACAGTTTTGCCATATATGCTTTTCATACACAGCTTTGATATTAAACTATGAATGGGAAATTGAGTCATATATACTAAATTGGTATTATGATATTTATTATAGGAGTTACATTTAATAGCACATGTACTTATACTGTTGGCTTATGAATGCCAAGACTCACCCAAGACTTAGAGTCCTGGCTGTGGCTCTAGGGATAGTGGATCTACAAAAGGAGTTTTCTCACAACGTTCACATTTTCTGCAACGTTTCCTAAATCAGTGGCCTTATCCTGGCTGCAGTATGAAGTTTGGAAACCTAGCACAGAGCTGTGCATTGTGGGGATAAAGTTCTGTTCAAAACATCCTCTGTTTCTGTCTCTGTATCTCCTTGCATTGCTCATAATTTTCTGGTCCTTTCTTTTGACAAAACCTGCAGCAGGATTTTGGAAAACTTTCAGTGATGATTATTGCATGTGTGCAAGCCAAGGATGATTGTTTTTCATTATTCTGTTAGAAAGAAGCATGATTGTTATGACAAACGCTGTGACAACTAGGTCTCTTGTTATTTGAACAGATTTAGTTCTTAATAGAAATGACAAACCTTCTTAATCTTTCAGGTTTTTTGCAATGCAGAAATGAACATCAGTACCTAAAATAGGGTGGTTTTCGAATTCCAGAAAGTGTCATATGAAATATAAAGCCGACCTTTATGCTTGGTTTTCTACTTTAAGAATGGAACCTGTTTCAGTACACAGCAATAGAAAGAAGCACCACTAGTTACATTATAAAAGATTATAATAAAAAAGAATAATATACAGATCTTTTAGGTATATAAGTAGTCATACTTCATTTCTTTCTATGCTACAAATAGCCCCAGTTACAATATTTTACACCACAGCTGTGAAACTGCTGAATGGCATTAGGCTTTAGGGAGCACGAGTGTGATCTACTGGTCAAAGCACAGGACTGAGAAAGGGGAAATTTATACTGTAGGTCTGTGTGTGTGGTAGTGTCTAAATCATTCTATCTGATCAACTCAAAGGCATTTTTGTTATACACAATGGTATCTCAGCCATACTTCATGGCTTTCCTGTCTAAAAAATAGAGTAGGAAAAAAAAATCACTGTCTTATTGACCAAAACACTGCTTAGTCCTTAAGAAAGATCAGTAATATATGCTTCAGAGAAAGGAGCAAGAATACTAAAGTGAAAGAATTTGAAATTTCCCCCTGCTGTTCTTTTTACATCATATTAAGACTGGTTTATGCCATGGAGTACTGAGGCTTTAAATCCCTTCTGAATGTTAAGCTTTGTGCAGTATTTTGATACCTTCAGTTGAGAAGCACTGTATAAGCCAAAGTATTGTTATTATTATTATTAATTGTTTTATTGTACAGTACTCATAGATGTTTAGAAATATAAATACCCAGGGGAGGAAAGGGTTGGCAGCTCTAAGTCTAGCAGGGTTTGCACAACCTGGAATGACAAGCTTGGAGGTTTTTTTTATTTTTCCAATTGTTGTTTGCAGAAATATACATTTCAAGAATTTCACTTTTCAAGTTCTTACAGTATAAAAGAGATTTCCTTCTGTATCCCTGAGATAAGTGCAACTATCTCTTTCTCCCCACTAGAAAGGGAGAAAGCATGTGAAGAAAGAGGCTGGCTTCGTCTGTTGCTACCATGAAGCTGTCTCTGACCTTTGAAATATTTTTTTAACATTTTCTTGCTGTTTTATGTAACAATAAGGATCCTAAGCTTGTATTTTGTCACATTGCCCTATCTGAGCTTACCAATAAGTAAACTGATGTAGGAATTTCAAATTCACAGATAAATCCTGGTTCTACATTGCATAGAATTTTGTCTCTTTGTGTAAAGTTATTTGTTTTTAACTATTCATAAGCTAAATGGAAGTCTGCAAAATTAGAACAAGGCATATATCTGCTAAGCCATCAGTATTCTATTAAGAGTCAAAAAAATATGCAGATCCCTCCTGTGATACAGCCTGTCCTGCTCTTGAATGTCAACTCTACCGTTGACTCAGTGGAAATGGCATGGTCCTGATCTTGATTCCCTCCCCACCTCTGAATCTATAAATTTGCACATTCTTATGAAAGAGGCAGTAGCCCTTTTAATCCTTCCCTTTTAGCTTGCTTAAGTTTGCTAACAGTGCCAAGGAATTATTTTTGTCTTCCACAACCCCTTTTTTTAAATTCCTGAAAGTCCTCATATATTTTTGTAGTACTCCTAATCTCTGCTGTCCTGCAAAGAAAGACTTGGCTTCAGGAAAAGTAATCTCTTGTATTGTAGGTGCATAGCATAAGAAACAATGGGCCAGGACAGATGGTTGGGGGTCTGGATCTACTAAGGTTGAATCCTTCCTTGAATTCCTGCACACAAGGGCAGTGATGCTGTTTTGCCTTTAAGATCTACACATAAGTAAGTGGTGTACACCAATGCAGTTCACAGTAGTGTGGAAGTGATTTGCTTTTCTTAGCAAGAAATGGTTAAAAAAAAAAATAAAAATCAGTAGTTGCTTTCATAATTTTTTTGTTGTGCTTTATTCTTGGAAGCTTGTTCATTGTTCTCAAAGTCAAGGTTTTGATTCAAAGAGTTACTGTAATTGTGTGACCTAATTAGAATCAAGCTTTTAATCATACATATTTCATAAATAAATTGAATTACTTTGCATTTTTTTTCTTCAACTTTTGGATATGTATCCAGAGTAAAAAATGTAGAGAATGTGTTATCACAAATAAATTATTTTCTTTGCCAATAACAGTTTTGCAAACATTGGCATGGTGCTGTCTCTTTTGCTGCAAGCTAATGTCTTTATTAACCATGCTAAAAATTGGAATGTGGACGAGTGACATTTGCTTTATTTACACACAGTTTTAATGAACAAAAATGTAGCCTGTTATAATTTATAGTATTTGTATGGTGTTAGTTCTGATTAGGTACAAGGGGATGTATCAATGCTTTTATTAACTACCGCACAGTTGCTGCTATCAAGAAATTGTTAGAGTACAAACAAACACGAAAGGCCTTGGTTGCATCTCATCAAGTGAAGTAGATCATCTTCTCAGTCAGTACCTGACCACAAAGTGCTGACTGAAGAACTCACATCATATATATAGAGTGACTTTCTATGACTTGGCTGCTGAAAAATTCGATGTGAAGCTATATGGCAACCATTTTTCCAAAGTGACAGGAACGTCTCATTAGAAATTCAAGAATGTCTGATTCTTAGAAACAGGTGGCTTTTTGTGTTGTCAGCACAAGGCTGTGAGCGCTGCTGCCATACCCATGCAGCAAACACACCAAGATTTCCAACACAGAGATATTTATCTATGTACAGTTTTGGCTAGCTGTGGAAAAGCTGAGATAGTATCAGGTATGTCATTCAAAGAAATCCCAGAAGTAACTTCTTGTTGCTGTGGGTAATAGGTTTCCATTTATATTCATTATATTCATGTCATAACCTTTATGAGATTGACTTGAATTCCCCCCTTTGTCTTATTTACACGGCTTCCCTTTCCTTCTATTTCTTCATTTGCTATTGTCTAAAAGGGCCTTGTAAAGACAAAAAAAACAAATCTGAGCACTATCACATAACGAATTTCTCAGACTTGCCTATCAAGGTCTGACGTTAACTCCTTTTGCTTACATGACAGTTGGCAGGTAGATGTCTGTTGTTTAAAAGGGAGCTTGCTTTGTGTTTCTCGCTGGCCTTTCACTTTTATGCCAAATTCTTTTATTTCCTTATGCTATTGATATTTTCTATAAATTTGAAGGAAGCCAGGAATTGCTCCTCTTTCATTTCGTTTTCACAAATCCCCTGATTCTTTGTTGTGTACTAGAAATACTGTCTGACTGTTTCCAGTGCTCTACCCGGATATTTCAGCAAGCTGAAGAGCCGACTGAGGGCTGCTGCCTGCCAGTCAGATGCTGTAGAAGGATGTGTCCACATGTACGGAGGCAAGATGAGAGACATCCTGGCAGGGTCAAGTATTCATGTTCACTTTGCCAAGTGTCAACTCCAATTACAGAATGCTGCCTCCCAACACTTTAAAAAATGCAGCCCCTTCTAAAAGTACACCGAGTGCTTCTTAATTGCAGGAAAACTGTCTTTCTTTTAATTTTTCATAAAGAGAAGCATAAAAAATTTAAATGAAAACTTTTAAAGGGTATAGCATGAAATATAAGGAGTTTTGGAGTGTTGCTGCAGCACATCTAACTCTAAACCCTAACCTGTAAATTGGTATGAGTTTTATTGTGCAGCAATTTAATCTCTTTTCCTTCCTATATCTTCTCAGACTCAACGTGAGATGATTATTTCTCTCTTTGGCTAGGCAGTGTACGTCTTGACTATTACAAACCACAGACTTGAATCAAATTCTGAAGTCATTAGACAGAGTCCAAGAAAGTGCTTCTAATGACCCTCATGGATACCAGTGATCTTGGGACTCAGCTCTTTTGTTATAAATGGTACAGTCCTTTTCTATCCATAAATAGATAATGTACAAAGTTTAAAATGTGTTTGATAGTCAATATAAAGCGGAAAGAAGGTTCAAGAACATGATACTCTGGAGTCAAATTTGCCAGGTTTAATTCAGTCCGTTGAGATTAAATATTTTTCTGTGGTATGTAATCTGCCAACAGACTATGAGCACTACTGGAACCTCTACTGCCTAAGACCCAGGGAACTCGGTGTTTATAGCAGCCCTGTGCAGTATGGTTTCAAGTCCCTGTTTTGAATTAGGGATTTGGACACAGCACTGTAACCCTATAAGCACTAACTTTCAGGGTTTATCGCTTGCCAGTGTACTTGTTCACAACACCAACTGGAGAAAGCAGTATCGTTCCAACCAGACTTGAAGCAAGCAGATGATCTGGACAGAGTTGATTTCTGTGGCTTCTTCCTTAATTCTGCCCATGGGTTACAGGAAAGAGCCCGTGGGCATCTCTGGAGAAAACACTGCCTCTAAGCGGCAGAAGCCTGCGATGCCATACTGCCTCGTGTTGAAATGCCCATGGGAACTGAGCCTTTGTGCCAGCACTAAATGAGTTGTCTAAAGCTTCGCTAGAGAGTTAGACCACTGCTTCTCTTTAGCAATTTTATAAACTGTTGTGCTGATCTAGTCAGCTGAGGTTAAATGTCATGGTCAGTGGAAAATTTGAGTGGAGACTGGCATTTATACAACTGCTCTTCTTCATCAGCTTTCAAACGCCTCCTCTGCACAAAACAGCAGGGTAATTGAGACTGTTTTCTATGAAAACCTACTCTGAAATACTTCTGAAGATTAAGTGAAAATATGCCAAAGATTTACCGTGTATTTAGAAACTCAAAAATCCCATGTGCTTTTCTCAATGCATTTACAAAACATGAATCATGGAGGTCTGCATTTTCAGAGGTGCTCAAGGGTTAAATGTGTAATCCATGGGAAATATGGGTATTCAAATATTTGAAACCTAGGACCTTCCATTTTCCATTCTTATAATTACTTTGTCAAGCCCAGGTACCTCTCTGCCTTCTCTGGTGCGATTTATTGCACTGTGCTGGAGAATTACAGATACATACTAATATTCTGTTTTCTTTCTCCCAGTTCAGTTTTACCTAATAGATTGCTTACAAGTGTGTGAAACCCTGGCCACTGGTCAGTGTATCACACCTAACTTACTGAACATTGATGATGGCATATATTATTGTCATAAAGTAAGACTCCTAAGCATATTTCTAAAGCCATGAATGATGGCTGCAGTGCCTTTCAGAATTTAATATAGAAGAATATCAGGTAGATGAGACTGCACCAGAGACAAGGCCTAAGATGTTTATTATTTAATTGCAGGCTAGTAGAAAACACTTTGGAAAAGGCCTAAATTAAAAAGACCACCAATAATTACTTCATTAAGGTTCTACTCCCAAGCTGGAGGCAATCTCTTCTTACAATGTGCTTTTAAGAAAATAATTAACACCTGGATCTTGTGTCAAATTCTCTGTTTAGACATAGTAAGTACTTTTACCATAGTGAACAGTCTGTTATAGCTTGGAACCCATCTTGCAATCACTGAAAAGACTGTCAAAACTCAATCAGAATGGGGTTATTTTAAATTAACGAAGATGGTCTTCATTTATTGCACCACTCATTTGGATGTCACAAACTAAGGGTAAAGGTGTCGTCAAAGTGAAAGCTCTTGTGTTTGGAAATGAGTATTTTTATGTGGATGATTTTGTATAGCAAAAATTTCTCATAGTACCTCAGCGTGCTACCAGAACTGGCAAAACTGGTGAGCATCAAATACTCTTTAGCTTTGTGTTTGAAGAGAGACGTCAAATATATCATCCAACAGACACAGCGAGTACCTTAAAAAATAAAAAATAATTCAGAGCAATATATTGAAAATAATGAAGCTCAACTGGTAACAGTAGCTCAATGTATATTTGTTTCATACTGTTTTTTATTCTGCACAAAGGAGTCTGAATTTTTCAAGCTGAACATTATCAAATGATAATGGAAAGCCTTTAGGAACGGGAAGTGGGATGAGAAACATTATTGCATATTTAGGTACATATTTAAGTCTGCAAAGCTATTTCAAAGAAAGAGAGAATTTAATTTTTGACAAAGTTGCCAGCATGTTAAAGCTGAACTGCTGGGAATGTTTTTTGGTAGCTTGTGATAACAGGTATAAATTGTAAGTTTCATGGTTATAAACAACACATATGTGGATGTGTTGCATCTCTTATGCAGTACAGAAATCTATGCACTTCTGCATATGGATATGCAAACCATTTTAGATTTTGTAACTGTAAAATGCTGTTTGCCATTTAAAGTCAGTACCACTAAACCTCAACCAGCAAGATTATGACTCTCCAATCCACATTAATAATTCAGTGTGAAATATCTTTGTGACAGTTGTAGCCCTGTCAGAGATCGAAAGTGTTTATATTTTCTGGATACGTTATATTAAAAGTAAAAAGCATTAGTATGCAGCATGCATTTACAAATTCTAGTCATAGTGGATGTGCTATGACATGAAACCTACCATTTTAAACCCAGCCCTGCATTACCACTCATGTTGATTTTTGTGTGCAGTATTGCTTTGTAACAGGTGTCTCATGATAAAACTGTCCTGTCTGTGCAGGTGATATGGGTGAGGACAAGTGATAAAACCTGAATCCCTAACCATACTCACTTCTGGTCTCCATATGGGGTATGATGTTCTTCAAACATGTTGGGTTTGGTACCTCTTGTTGAAATAACTTTTGGTTTTGTTTCCTTCAGTTTTCCTCATGCCTCCATCCCATGCTCCCTGCCCGACTCTTAGGGTGACTGTCTTTCCACTGAAATCTGCTTTAGCTAGAATAACTTAATGAGAGATGTCCTAGCTACTGTTTGTCAAACTCATACATGTTCTATATTTGTAACTTAGCCTCTCAAAAGCAAAGGTTTACATGATCAAGTCTTCCCTTGAACTGGATTCTTATTAGCAACACAAAGCTTTGTCATGCTGTTGCAATACATCATATTTTAATAACAGTTAAACCCTTTGAACATAAAATTTAGTAGTAACACTTTCAGGAATTAAATACTTTCATTGAGCACCAATGCTTATGGCCTAAACTTAAGGTGGGAATTGGGGTTTACCTTGGAACAGGGGCTGACTGTATCTAACACTGAACAAATGCATTCGGTAATAGTAGAAAAAAGGGTTTCGGTCCCAGAGTTTATAGTTTAAAACACAGGCCTGAAAAGGAGTGTGGAAATGGGGCAGAACACACGAGCCATGACATTAAGGGATTTCTTTCTCATCTCATGATAGTTGTTATTTTTTTAAGGTACAAGTCTCTGTCTCAGGATTCACTGTTGCCAGGCAAGGATTAGCCAAATTTAAAGACAACTAGAAGAGAAGGTGTGCTGCAAATTGAGAGGAGGAGGAAGGGGATAGTACACACAGACCAAAGCTACAAAGCAATGGTATGCATTAGTGGAATGGGAGGGTAAAAAGGATGGGGAACTGATTTGCGACCTGTCCTGATGGCTGCACAGCTGGTCCTACCAAATCACCGCAGTATCTGTGTTTCTGCTCAAGTTGCTTGGTCTGCTGGCTCAGGAGTGTTCTCAACCTGCCGATCTGGGTTTGTTTAGAAATGTTGGCCCTCGTCAGGGAAGGATTAAGCAGTATGGTTGTACGCCACATGGCTGTACTGTCTTGGAAGTAGCTCACCACAGTGAGCTGGAGGTTTATTGGGTTATGACTCTGCCAGGGTTTCATCTTTCCCACTGCACCCTGCAGTGGTGTGAGGGGTTGCTTCCCTGTCTGCTCTCATGGTCCCTTCCGAAAATGCTTCTCCTCAACTATCAAGGCACTAAGCACCTAATAGGTGCCATTAGTCACAGCCCTGACAGCATCAGGGGATATGCAGTGAGCCAGCAAGCAGGGACAGCTGTCTCAGTGATTCTTCTGCTAATAAGTTATTTAGAAACAAATCCCAAGTCCCAGTGAAGCCCATGGCAATGCTCTTGCCAACCTACTTCAGAGCTGGAGTTAGTCTTCTGAGTGCTGAAGCATCTTCTGTGATTTGAATCAATAGCCTCCTTCCATTTAAGCCAGCAAAACTGTATTTTAATGTTTGCTTCTGCTACAACTGGAGTATAATTGCTGAGGGTTTGTATATGTAAAGGACGTTTGTTTGTTTTTTCCCCCCAAGTAGAAGATTGCCACAGACCAACAGTTTAAACGGTTCACAATTATCAGCCCTAATTTTGAGGAGAAATATGGCCATTTTAATTACTAAAGATAACAATCCATGTGCAAAAGACTATCAGATGTCAGTGAAAAAATAACCAGGGTTTTCTTCCTGTGTATAAGGGATTAGTTTTGAATGTGAACAGGGATAAACTAGAAGTTGTAATCTTACTTTTGCCATACATGCACTAGCAGCTTTTTAGGCTCAAAGGGCCATGTAAGTGTATTTCTTTTAACTGATTGTAAACATATGGTGAATTGGATAGTTTTCCTTGTAGTCAATAAATAACTGCTTAGAGTCAGTATGCAACTGTATTGGAGTTTCTGATACTGCACATCTCTTCAGATCAACCAGTTAAATAATTGGAGATTGGAGCAGTGTGTGCACACATCGGGATGTCTCTGCAACGAGCAAAATATAGACTATTTATTGTTTCATGACACAATATGAAAAATAATATAGCAAGGTGAAAATTAATTTTGTGTATAATGAACGAATGAGAAGGGTTACATCACACCTAAATGTGTAGCAATTGTGGTCTGGGCTGCAATGAGCTAGTAATGCTTTTCCTAATATACAACCACAAATGCGAGGCTGTGCCTGTGCTGACCTCTGTGCAGTCATTTAATGGCTGTGGCATTCATTTCCACTAATGCTTTCAGTGTCAGTGGAGGATCAGAGCAGAATCTGGCTTTTGGCAAAAATTCTGCCTGAGAGCAAAATCTCTCCCTTCCAAGACCTTTCTCACAGTTTTCACACATACTGCATTATGTTGATTCTTAATACTCTGCATGCTTTGTGTTCCATAATTCCAAACTGCTTAACCCTTTAATACACACCCAATTGCGTCTACAAGCTCTGATTCATAGTTTTCATTCATTTATACCTAAGGCTATTACAAGAAAGGGATAACCTCTCCTGCTCATACAGTACACCAGTAGCAGAGCCAGTGCCCAAGCTCATGGCTTTCTACAGCACTAGTCTATGTATTTTATACTAGCCTTGTCAGTGAAGCTTTGTCAAAGGGGGAGACTGTAAGATAATGTCTTTGGATAGTTATGCAATGGGAAGGCAAGCTGGGTGTGACAGAGTTCAGAACTGGAAATTCATGATGACTGGGCTTACTGTCACATGCCATGTTTTTGTGTAGTAGTGTCAGTTGCTGTCATCATTATAAAGATATGATTGTTATGGGAGACCAGTGGCATAACAGTGAGTAACCACAAATAAGTGGACTGGGGTGGTTGGAATAGGTGACTTGCAGAGGTCCCTTTCAACCTCAACTATTCTATAACTCATTTCTTAAATAATTTGAGCAATATGAATAACCCATTGCTTTGTCTAATAAGCCAAACAGGCAGGGTATTATTTTTTTTGTTTGAGTAGAATCACCTTTACTGCATATTTGCAACTGGTAGAGATCTGTTCAGTTGGTTTGTATATGGGTAGGGTGTGCTAGAAAGACAGTCACAAAATGTGCTGGAGTGGACAGAGAAAGGTTATGTGATCCATGCTCCTGCCCCAGGACAACCTTTTCTTGTTTGCCAAGCTATCTGAGACCTGGTGCTAACAGTCTTAACACTAGTTACCTAGAAATATTTTGCTGATCATCAGAATTAATTATTATAGAACCACAGAGGTTGGAAGGGACCCCTGGAGGTCTCCTGTCCAACTCCTTCTCAAAGTACAATGAGCTGGAGGAGGCAGCTCAGGGCCATGTTTTTGTGGGTTCTGAAACTAAGGATGGAGACTCCACAGCCTCCCTGAGGAATGTAATTTGGTGTCTGACTACTGTCAGGGAAATTTTTTTTTTTTAAAACTAATATCTAGTCAGAATTTCTTTTATCCTATCTTGTGTCCATTGTCTTTTGTTCTTTCACAAAGAACCAACTTTTCTATACCCTACCATCACGCAGTTGTGTTATGATGATTTTTTAATTATTTGCATTGAAATAGACCATAAAGAACCAATACTGCAGTCCCATTGCTCTTCTATAGAGCTGCAAGAGGACAGCACAACCACGTTATAGATATCAGTTTTTTAGTTGTTTGCAAAGTATTTCTTCTTGTTTCTTACAGTGCTTTTGAACAGGTGCTAGAGAGAAAAACAAACAAAAACAAAACCAAAAAACTGTTGCCACAGTGCAGTAAAGAGATTTAAAAAAATCCTTTTACTATTCTCTAACATCTTCCAAGGAACAGTAGTGTTACGCATCAACATTTACAAATCAAGAAACCTACCAACCATATCACCTGGAAACATTATTTTGCTCTGCTATAACTTGGAAAGAGCAAGTTAAATTGCTCTGTTCCTGCTAGTGAGCCTCCATTAAGGAAAGAACCTGCAAAACTCTGTGTGTGTGTGCATGGGTGGGGGGTTAATGCATGTAATTTGTATGCCTGGTACATATGCACAGTGATCCTTCTGCTAACAGCATTTTACCACTTTACAGTTTTGTGAACATGACACTCTAGGCATACCTGTCCACCAATGTATATAATTAATGTGCTTACATGGATTGATCCCCTGACTTTACTCAATAACCAAAGAGGAAAAGCTACTCTCTAACTATCAATCTACAATGTGCAGATAAAAAAACATGGTTTCATGTGGAAATTCCATGAAATCAGCTTTTGCCTCAGAAATTGTCAGTAGTATGCAAAAACATCTATACTGACACAGAGTGACCTTAACATCTCTTGTTATTTAAAAGATTCTGGTCAGACTTTGGGACAGATGAACTACTGGTAGCTTCTCAGTGATCATCACCAGATTACATGCAAACAAAGCACATTCCCAATTAATAGTATCTCCGTACATGTGTTGCTTCCAAAGGGCTAAACTTCCAAAATCAGGAGGGGAAAAAAAAAAATGGAAGTTGATTGTGAGGAACAATTTGTATATGAAAATTTGAATGGAAATTAGATTCTTAAGATGAATTTATTATAAGATCAGAAAGCTGCATTCTGTCATCAGGAAAAGGACTGCTTTGGTGGGGAAAAACTGGTCTGTCTGGGCTCAATAAGGAAGTGGAAATAACTATTTGACATAATATATGAAAATGGTGAGTGATCTATGTATAACAATCAATATAAATAAATTGTTCTGGAAATTGGTAACAGGAAGGTAGAAATATGAGGGAAAATCCATGGCATGTATTTTCTACATATACTTGCAGTAAAAAAAAGGTCATTGTAATGGTATAGGCACTTCTAAATTGCAATTAATAAATTATTAAAATAAAAAAGGTATTTTGTGCAGAGTTCTGTTTTTAAAAAAAGTGACTTCAGGAGATCAGCTGAAAACATTCTTCCACTTGATGGCAACTGTTTTTTGTCAGAGGTGATTTGCTTATCTGGAAGAAAAGGTATAGTTCATTTGGTAATTAGTTTGTGAGATCATCAGCTAGGCCAAAAATGTACTACTACATTTGGGAACGAGATGCAATACTATATACCTGCCATGATCATGAACACCGAGTCAGGAACCAAATGTGTTCTTACAGCATTATAGAAATATTCCTCAACACCTCGTAGCCAGGGCTATGTGTTTAAACTGGGCAAAAATTCTTAATATATAAAGTAGGGAGCATAATTAGCATGCTATTTCATGTCAGACTTATTTTTTAATCTCCTATATAGCCTTTATTCAGTACTGCTTCGTAAGTGAAAATCATTATGGTTCAATTTGGACTGAAGTTTGTTCTTGGTAGTTTCTCATTTCACTGATGACCAATTGATGGTATTTCAAACAATCTAACGAAAGAGTTTGATTTACCAGGATTTGGATGCAGATCCATTTTAACATGTGCGATTTTATTTAGTACTGGACCAGGGGGCTCATTTAACGCTCTGCAGATTGCAGAGCTGTAAGTAGAAACATTCAATGCAAGTAGTATGCCAGGGGAAAAAAAAAAAAAAAAAAACAAACAAAAAAAAAAAAACCAAACCCACAAACACCACCACCACCCCCCCCAAACCATTCCTTTGGCTACTATTTTTTTGTATATGTGTATGGTTATAGTTTATCCTACAAAGCAAAAGCTTTTACATTAATGGCTGCTGTTCTTTCTACCCCACGACCGGCCCATACCACTCAGTCCTTAGGCTTTTGGCCAGCCATGGTCCTATGACATAGGCATCGGTGGCCCGTAGAGCCGGGTAAGTGGGATGCAAGAGTATCCTACACGAAACGTGTGAGAAAGTGACTTCCACCACCTATTAGCAGCAGTAGAAGAGGCATCATCTAGAGGAAATGAGGAAAATTTGTGTGTTGCCTTTGAATATTTTAGGGGAAAAAAAACGATTTCCATAAGCTAGCCTTATTTTAAACAGTGTACCTCAAGAGGGGAGGGGATGTGAGCAGAGGTACCGTGACCTCAAACCCCATGTCCCCGTGCTTCAGGAAACTTCCCGTCGGGTTGCCTCTACCCGGCTGCGTGCGCCTGGGGATCTGCCTGCACCCGTGTCCGAGTCCGGAGGGCGAGCGCGGGCAGGGGAGGGCTCTGCTGCCGAGCGGCCCTCGGTTGCAGCGGGGCCGGGGCCGGGGCCCCTCTCGAACGACCAGGCGGGTGGGCCCTGCACCCGCC